>NC_089843.1:173887202-174224021 GCF_035609145.1 Eleutherodactylus coqui | reverse complement strand
AATAACATGATGGAGGAAGAGTGAATAGTGCACATTATCAAAAACATTATGGCATGAGTCCAAAAGACTAGCTTTAGGTGTTCCAGGGCTAAAGGTCTGCCGGAGCCGGAAGCCCGCAGGGTGGTAGGAGGAAGGCAGCATGATAGGGTTAACGGGGAGGAGGGGGTTAGTTAGAGTGGAGAATGCCGGGAGGGGGCGGAGCCTAGGTAAAGGGGTTAAATAGAGGGGTTAGAGCAGGAAAGGCCATTACAGCGAACAGAAGAAGAGGAAGAAAGAAGCAGAAGTTTAGAAAAGTGAAGACCAGAAGCAGAAGCTAGAAGAGTGAAGACCAGAAGTTTTCCCCCGAAGTGCCAGCAGACCCGAAGAGCCCAGCGGTCCCGAAGAGCCCAGCGGTCCCAAAGAGCCCAGCGGAACGGAGGAGCCCAGCGGAGCTGAAGAGCACAGCGGACGACCGAAGACCGGAGACCCGAGGTGCCGGGAAAAGCAGCGGGAGCAGCCCCAAAGCAGCGTGAAGAAAAGAAGAGCCCGAAGACCAGCCACTTACCGGGAGAAGATGGAGGCGATCCTCGCGAAGATCCGGGCGGAGGCAGAGGAAAGGGGTCTGGACTGGCTTGTCCAGCTCTCCGGCGAGGCCCTGGGAGCTGCGGCGATGTCCACATCAGCGGCGGCAGAAGCGGGAGCGGCAGGAGCCCGAGCGGAGGCGGCGGGAGGTGCAGAGGCGGCTGGAGAGGTCCGGAGCGCGGAGCAGAGGCGGAGGACAGGTGCGGGGCCGGCGGCGGCAGCACCAGCGGGGCAAGCAAAAGAGCGGCCGCGGAGGGCGCGTGTACCCGAGAGACTGAGCCCCGAGCACGCTCCCTCACGCAGGCAGAGGCTGCGGAGTGCCTCTCCGCCCCCCCCCCCCACGTAGTAGGCTCCCCCCGGCAACACCAACAGGCAGGGGGAGCAGGGCGGGGAGGACTCCCGCTAAAAGACGAGGTGCGGCGTGCAGCGCGAGGCCCCGTGCTGAGAGGGGGGTGGGGCCAAGCACTGCACAGAGAGCAAAGAGCCTGGAAAGGGTCGGGGGCTGCTCACCCGGAGGTGCATCGGAGGGGGAGCAGCCCTGCAACAGTTCCAGAGATGGGCGGCCCGCGGTATCTCGGGGTCCGGCGGCGGAGTCATCCGAGAGGCGTGCGACATCGACAGAGGTGGCCTATGTTCCTTCGGCACTAAGAAGATCAGCGGCGATTGGGGTCCCAGCGGAGAGGTCACAGACTGGCGGTAGCGGAGTCCAGGAGGAACAGCGGCAAGGCGGGTCGGCGGCTGGTGGGTCCACAGCCCCTACACAGCCAGGTGAGTCATGCTCTATGTCTAATGTGTCCAGCAATGTTAGCCGCGTAGCGCATGCGGGGAGTAGTAGTGGGGAGTTTGCGGGGGGTAGCGCGGCGTTAAGTAACGCGCTAGGCGTAGGCGGCGAAGCAGGTGCATTGCTGGGGGTCGTGTTAGAATTGTTGAGGAGGCAGGGGGTAGGTTACGCTCCGTCGCCTGTCACAGCATGGAGCTCGCCATGCAGCGCGTCGTCCAGCATGAGGGACGGACCGGGCGGACCGTTGGCTGGTGGGACTGGGGTAGGACAGGTGGTTGGGGCGATAGAATCTGCCCCGCTGGTAGGACAGATGTCCACGGGCGGGTTACAGGCGGGTGCACAATCCATTGGGGAAATTTCTCAAGTGGGGGGTGCAGCTGGTACTTTGGAGTTAGGTGGGTCGGCCGGGGTGGCAGTAGCGGTCCAGACAGAAAAGGACGGGGAGGGGGTCCGGCTAGACGATAAAGCAAAAGGCGAGGTCTACGTCTGCTTTGAGGGCCCGCTGGGGGCCCACCTAAAAAAAGAGGTGAGGGAGAAGATTTGGAGGGACGAATATGTCGAGATATTCTCCCTCCTACCCTTGGAGAAATTTAATTTAGATAAGGGAAAACGGACAGAGTTCAAAAAAGAGGAGGAGGAGAAGCGTAGGTGGCGCCTTATACCCTAGACATTCGCGAACTGGCTGCAGGCGTTTGCCATTCTAGCGAGCGTAATCGGGGAAAAAGCGCCGGACAATTGCTCCGGCCTTTTCTGTTACATGGACTCCATTGGCAAGGCCTATCGGGTGTATGGGGGACAGACCTGGCTGCGCTATGATGAGCAGTTCAGGCAGCGTAAGGCAGTGCGCCCATCTATCAGATGGGACCACAAAGATATAGGGTTGTGGTTGAGAGTAATAGCCCCCGCGCGATTCGGTCAGCCCTTTCAGGGCAGTGCCGGGTCCTTCGGCTCGGCCTCTAGTTCAGCGGGGGGACAGGGTGGTTCAGCAGGGGGGAGTAGGACCGGTTACTGCTGGCAGTACAATGAGGGTCAGTGCAAATTCGGAACAACATGCAAGTTCCGTCATGCCTGCTCTCACTGCGGCGCGGGGTCCCATGGGGCTGCCAGATGTTTCAAGAAGGGAAAGGGAAAAGGTCCAGGGGGTTTTACGAGAAGGGATGACCCCAGTGATTCTGGAAGAGATGGTACCTTACCTAAGTAGGTACCCAGATAGAGAGAAGGCGGAGTTACTGTTTAAGGGTTTTAGGGATGGTTTTCATATCCCGCCTCCGGTTCATGGGGTCCCCTTTTCGTTAAAAAATTTACGTTCGGCGTTAGAATATCCGGAAGTGGTGACAGAGAAACTAATGAAAGAAGTTAGGTTAGGGCGCATGGCGGGGCCGTTTAAAGAGCCACCCGTGCAAGAGTTTGTGGTGTCACCTTTGGGAGTGGTACCCAAGAAGGAGCCGAATAAATTTCGGCTTATTCATCATTTATCGTATCCAAAGGGGGCGTCCGTAAACGACGGAATAGACCCCGAGCTATGCTCGGTGGTGTATACATCGTTTGACGCGGCGCTTCAATGGGTTCGGAAATGTGGTAGGGGGGCGTTGATGGCGAAGGCTGACATAGAGTCAGCCTTTCGCTTGCTTCCGGTAACACAGGAAAGTGTGAGTTTGTTGGGATGTTTTTGGGCAGGGAGTTATTTTGCGGATCGTTGTTTGCCCATGGGATGTTCAATCTCATGTGCGTACTTCGAAGCGTTTAGTTCGTTTCTTGAGTGGGTGGTGAAGGACACGGCGGCAGTGCAGTCGGTCATTCATTACCTGGACGACTTTCTGTGCATAGGGCTGGGCGGTTCGCCGGTTTGTGCGAACTTGCTGGGAACCTTGCAATGGGTGGCCAAACGGTTTGGGGTGCCTCTGGCACCGGAGAAGATGGAGGGGCCCACAACTTGTTTAAGTTTTTTGGGCATCACCAGTGACTCTGAGGCAATGGTGTGCCGGTAACCGGAGGAAAAATTAAGGAACTTGCAGGAGGAGGTAGTTGCAGCACGGCGGGCAAAGAAAATCACGCTAAAAGGGCTGCAGTCACTGCTGGGCAAGCTGAATTTTGCCTGCAGGATCATGCCCATGGGCAGGGTTTTCTGTAGACGGTTGGTGGCGGCAACAGCAGGCATTCGGGCCCAACATCACTTTATCCGTTTGGGAGTTAGTCACAAGGCGGATCTGGCAGTCTGGTCCGCTTTTCTGGAAAAGTACAATGGCAGGTCGGTAATTATGGGGGAGGTTAGTAACAACGCGGACTAGGAGCTCTATACAGACGCAGCAGGAAGCACAGGGTTTGGAGCCTATTTTCAAGGGAGATGGTGTGCGGGGGAATGGCCGGAGCAGTGGAAGCAGGAAGGATTAGTGCGGAACTCAGTACTATTGGAATTATTTCCAATAGTAGTGGCTATCACGCTGTGGGGTAACCACTTCCGGGATAGAAAAGTGAGATTCCACTGCGACAACATGGGGGTGGTGCAGGTAATTAACAACCTCTCGGCGTCATCCCCCCCCGTGGTCAGCCTGCTGCGTCAGTTAGTGCTAGAAGCATTGTCATTAAACATGTGGGTGGTAGCGGTGCACGTTCCAGGTGTCGAGAATTCAATTGCGGATGCTCTCTCTCGCTTTCAGTGGGAGCGTTTCCGGACTCTGGCGCCGGGTGCGGAGAAGGAGGGGAGGAAGTGCCCGCCTCGAATCTGGAACGTGGTAAGCGAGCAGTGGGGGGCCTGATAGAGCGGTCACTGGCTCGGCGGACTAGGGCGGCATACTGCGCAGCGTGGAGCGAGTGGGAAGATTGGTTGAGGCAGTGTGGGGGGGAGCGTTCAGAGGAGGAGAGAGTGGGCTTACTGTTGAGTTGGTTGGGAAAGAGTGCAGATTTGGGTCGGTCAGTGGCAAAAGTGAATCAGTTCATAGCAGGGGTGGCTTTTGGGTTTAAAATATGGGGGGTAGGGGACGCGACGAAGAATTTTCTGGTAAGACAGGCGCTGAAGGGTCTGAGGAGAGGGAAGGGGAGACAGGACACTAGGCGACCAGTATCGTTTGATGTTTTGGAGAAATTAGGGGAGGCGGTTGACGTTATTTGCGGGAAAGAGTTCGAGCGGCAGTTGTTTAGGGCGGCTTTTTCATTTGCATTTTTCGGGGCCCTACGCGTAAGCGAATTGGTGTCACCTTGCAAGACCGTGGGGGGCGGCCTGCAGGCGGAGGATGTACGGTCGGTAGACGGGAGATTGGAGTTGCTTATCCGTCGGTCTAAGACGGATCAGCAAGGACGCGGTCAGGTGATCCAGTTGGGTGAGGTGCCGGGGGCCAATATGTGCCCTCTGAGTGCTTGGGAGCAATATAGCAAAGGATTAAATTTTCGCACGGGCCCATTGTTGCGGCACAAGAACGGGCCGTTTCTACCGCGCTTTCAGTTTATAGCGGTGTTCAAAAAGGCCTTGGAGGTGGCGGGGTTTAATAATACACAGTTCGGGTCTCACTCATTTCGGGTGGGGGCGGCAACGGAGGTGTCAGTAAGAGGTATGGGGGAGGAGGCAGTGAAGAGAATAGGTCGTTGGGAGTCAGGGCGTTTTAAATCATACGTGCGACCCCACCTGCTTTAAGTTCAAGGCGGGGTCGTCTGGATGGTGGGGGGGTCATTGGTGGTTTGTTAATAGTAGCATTGTTGTTGTTTATTTTGCAGATTGTCGTCCAGCCTTAGTTTGGATCTTGGGAGACTCCTATGTTTTTTGCGGAGCAGAGAGAGCGGGGGTACGGCCGAACGGTAGGCAACTGCGTTTTCAAAAGAGTGAGGCGGTAGTTAGATGGATGGGGATTAGGGGTATGACTTGGGGCAGCGTATTGGAGGAGGTTGAAAGGAGGGTTAGGTGGGATAGGGCGCCGGAGGTTTTGGTCATACACGTGGCGGGGAACGATTTGGGGAAAAGGAGGTTTAGAGACCTGTCAAGGGACATAAGGTATGACTGTCTTAGACTTCAAGCGTCATACCTGGGAACGGTCGTGGTGTGGTCCGAAATTGTGCCAAGGAAAGTTTGGAGGGGGGCACAGTCGGAGAAGGGCCTGAACAGAGCAAGGGCGAAGCTCAACAGGGAAGTGTCGCGGTTCCTGGGCAGCAAAGGGGGAATAGCCGCGCGGCATATAGACTTGGAGAAAGGGGTCGGCAATTACTGGAGGTCACACGGCGTCCACTTAAATGATATCGGCATTGACCTATGGATGGAAGGATTACAGGAGGGCATTGAGCGTGCGCTATTGGTGTGGGGGGCTCAAGGTGGTCGAGCCTCGCTTGCTGTGGCAGGGGAGGGGGAGGGGCCCTTGGAGCCCGTGTAGAAGGTTAGTGGGGGAAGGCAGGGGCTGCATAGCCCCTTCCCCCCTTTTTGTGTTTGGTGAATCGTGGCCTGTTGCCTCCTGGGTTACAGGGCGGAGCCCTGATAGTCAGTGGGAGAGGCTAGCCAGGGGTGGCTAGCCGGCCTCGGGGTCGGGAAGAAACGGCGGCCGGAGGTTAATTGGGAGTTTGCTTGGGCTCCTGAGTCTGCCACCTGCGGCGGGAGGAAAAAGGTTTATGGAAATAGCGTCGCCTGAGTCAGCCAAGTTGCGGCGGGTGACCGGGACAGCTATTTCCTTGTTGGTTTGAGGCGACAGGATATTTTAGAGGTGGGAGGGGCTCCAAGGTCCTCTTCTCAGGTTTTCATTGGGGGAATGTTTATAATGTGTATAATGTTGTGAGATATATTTCAAAGGAAATGCGTTTAAAATTGTATGTTAATGTTGTTTGTTTAATAAATTGGCTGCTGTGGCCAAATTTTATCCAACAGATGGTGTCGGTGGTCTGTACGGGTAATGGTAGGTGGGGAGGGGGATTTAATGGGAGGGTCATAGCAGCGACGACTCCGTTATACCCGGGTCAAGACTATGGACACTTTTACTGCATTTTTAAAATACATGTATTTTTGCATTTTAAGCATTTTTGCAATTGGATGTAATTAATATGTTTCAACCATATATCCTTTCATTGTAAACTTGGGCTGAAAGTCCTGCAAAATCCCTGTGTCATGCTGACCGACAGGTTCTGCAGCTAATAGCAGAAGGGGAGGGGATGTTTAATCTGAGGAGAAGGGTCATGTACTGTACATTCTACAGAATGCTGGGAGATCTGGGGACATTATCTGTGTAATCTTGATTTTATTCACAGTAGCCAAGTACAAAGTGCAGATGTGAATGCTTGTAAGGACAGGTAGCTGGGACTGCTGACTGCCCACTCTTTGTACTCAGCTACATTACGCTGATAAATGTGCCGCAGATCTCCCTCCAAACGCAGTAAACCGTACAACAGGGTCACAATCGTTACCTTACATAAATAGTGTATTTTTGGACTATAAGGCCAGATCCACGAGGCCGTATTTCCCTGCACAATATCAGAGAATAACACCCATTGATTTCAATGGGTTCATTCATATGTGCATATTTTTCCTGTGTATGTCAGTTGCGAAAGAAAAATGCAATCCGCCCTATTTTACTGCACATTTGCACACCAAAAGGCCCCATAGACGTCATGGGGATACACAAATGCATGCAAAATTTGCTAGGGGATGCAAAAAGCACCATGTAAGGGCTTATTCAGACGTGCGTATATCGGCTGGGTTTTCACGCCCTGCCGATATACACTGTTCCTCTCTGCAGGGGGAGAAGGCTGGATGGGCCTGGAGTAGTGCACTGAGCTCCCGCCTCCTCTACATCCCTTGCCACTGTTTTCAATGGGAGGGGCAGGACGTGGGCAGAGCTAAGTTCTGACCCAGCCCACACCCTCCCATTGCAAATAATGGTGAGGCATGGAGAGAGAGCGGAGAGGATGGTGGAGCTCAATGCACTGGTCCTGGCCCGTCCCGCCTCCTCCCCCTGCAGAGAGGAAAAGCGTATATTGGCAGGGCATGAAAACCCGGCCGATATACGCACGTCTGAATAAGCCCTAATTGTGCAGGAAAAAAGGACCCATCTGGAACTCATTAGACTAATTAGCCATTTACATTGGTGCATTTTTTTTTCTGTGCGCAAATGCACGTTTTGCGAGCTGAAAATGGACAGTAAAATATGCTAATGCGTGCGCAAAAAAAAAATTGTTTGTTCTGCAAAAACTTCTAGCAAATGCTTATAAACTTGTGTGAATCTGTCCGGACGCACTTTTTAGCAAAACAGTGAAGTTCCCCGTTTTACAGGTCCTCATGAGCGCAGCGGAGTGCAGTAAGGGACCTTTCACACTGGCAGAATTTTCCAAATGCTGCTCTGCAATTCACAGTAAATTGCACACCAAAATCTGCACGTCTTTCTCTGGATTTTAATACGTAATGAATATGGCTGAAATCGACCTCTAATTGTGCATCAAAATCTACAGTTAGCCCTGTGGACTTTGGTGTGGCAAATTCTACTTGAGTGAAAAATCCCTAGTAGAGACCAAAGCTGGTGTGAAGGATCTTTCTGATGTCGTGATCCTGTGACCCATGAGATGCGAGGGAGGGGACATACCCGGCTAGTAAGAGATCCCAGCTGGGAAATATTAGTGCGAAACTCATTTATAGCCTTCATTAAAGTATACAAGATGCCTGCAGCAGGGCTGTGTGTGTTTATGAATAGCATAGCAGAAGTGTGTGTCTAGGGTCACGGGTGGTGGTGCAATGACAGGTTCAAGGTGGCGCAGCAGCTGATAGATGGAGGCCAGAATTTTTTAAAATAAAACTTTACTGAACTGAATCTGGAATATTTTATCCGCTTCATAGGAGGGCTCGGTATGTGAACGCTACATAAAAACATGAACCGGAAGTCACGCTTACAATGTTAGTGTTATCAGAAAAGAAAAGCCCTCGAACCCCAACTGAATCATTACACCTCCATCAGCATATTACATACTAAAGTTTTCCAGGTCTGGGGCATCACTCTATCCTCCCGGCCTCACGCACCATAGGTGCAAAACATCTACCCGTGATACAAACCGTCTCTCTCCCGCCTACTTGTGGACCCTACTCACTGTAGGTGTGAAAGGTATGTCAAAACAGTACATCACCTACATATCACAGCCTCTCTTTGGCACGTAGCGCCTCTATAGAGTGCCTTTCCATTCCAGTACAGGTCCATCATTAACCACCACATACCCAAAAAACACATCCTTAACCCCTGAATGCCCAGTACAAACATCAACACAAGCAATGGTCACATGTATCTGTCACAGTCTGCAAAGTCTATAAAGTGTGCGCACACTAAGTCAGTCATTTGAGGCCGGCTTCATGTTTCTGGCATGTTTGCAGTCATAAGCGGATTTTGGTACAGAATTAGGAGTGGAAATATTCTGCTATGTCTGCACATGCACTGACAGGAGTGGACTGTTGCCTGGTTTGCCTATTGCCCCTCCCGCACCTTCCCAAGAAAGGAAGCGCTACATTGGACAAAGTTAGCCACATTGACCCCTCCTCTTCTTCAGTCAAACAGAAATGTTTTAATTAATATAAAATATTTCTTGTTTTTTTGTTGTCTAAACCAGGGGTGCATCTTATAGTAAGGTGTCTTATAGTCCGAAAAATGCAGTAGTTGTGATGTCAGAGCAGCTTACCGAAATGAAACACAGCTGCATCATTAATAACTTAGCAGAAACACATTTGCAAGTTCACAACATCTTATCTGACTAAAATTCACTTGTGATGTCACTGCAGCTTACCTATCTGTAACCCACTTGTGATGTCATAGCAGTATGGGTGGCAAAAATCCATTTGTGATGTCAGAGCTGCTCACTTAATGGAAACAGTTGTGAACTCACAGGAGCTTACATACCTGAAAGCCAGTTATGTCACAGTAAATTAACTAAAAAACACTTGTCATTTCACAATATACTGTCATATCTAGGACCAAATACCAATGACGTCAGACTCTGTGCAAAAACAGGATATGGACACCTTCATTTTACACTACTAATCAGATAAAGCAGAGTGCTAGCCATAGACCATCTCAATCAAGTTTATCCAGAAAATTCCTCAAAGTCATACTTTTCTCCAATAATTATTAAAAATGCATACGAAGATCTGCAGTCCATTACATGTCATCTAATAGACAGTAGGGGCCATTAGTAATATTTGTAAGGCAGCAGTGAGCCTCTTTGCCTACAGTGCCCATATACAGCTGCACATCCTGCATATATAGGGTTGCTGCCCAGCCAGTAAATCACTGGCCAAGCCAGTAATTACCCCTCAAAGCTGATGCTGTTTATTATTATATTCCAGCAATGCTAATTGACAGTGAAAAGTAATGTGCAGTGGGACATGAGCCTAAATGGTCTTGTCTCACTGCTGACTTGCTAGGACCTTCTCCCACTCCTCGGACTGGGCAGCACAGAGTCAGTTAGTAGGCGGTCTATGCAGAGGATACCTAGATTCCTCCCTCATCTTCTGTGTGTACTGTATACTAGAACAGGAGATGGAGGTAGGCACTATTACTAAATAAGACCATGTGGGGGTACTAAATCTAAATAGAGTCAAAGGAGGAGGTACTGAGCATATATATGCTATGCAAATTTGACCAGAAAATGTTTACTAAAAAAGGGCACAATTATTGGAAACAAACAACTTCCCATCAGTCGACACAAAAAGCCTTCTAGCAACTAATCCAAGCATATGGTTTACAAAAGAGTATAACTGGACACAGGGTGGTTGGGACTGTCAGAATCCCTGGAAGAGCCATTCTCATCCTACCTCCTCAGCATGAGACAGCCTTGACCTTGCCGATTGGGACACACTGAAGCTTGGAAGAAGTTGAAGTTATGGTGGAACCAATGGAGCTTAGAGAGTTGGGCAAGGATGCCCTGGTTGCCCAGATGTTAGCTGTGGCCCAAGAGGGGAAACGTTATGTACAGTGTGGTAATCTGGGGTTTGAATAGATCACCCTAGCCTCAGGAGCAAAACTTGCTGAGTGTATGTGCATCAAAAAGAAGTCAAAAAGAAAAAATTGTCCTTCACATCAGCCCTGAGTAAAGCATGGACTTTGGCTGTGTCTGCAGAAGAAAGAGATATACACCTCAGTGGAATTGACGAGTTATCCTAGAACAGATGGAACAGGCAATTGAAGATTTATTGTGGCAGTTTCAAGCAGCATTTTCCTGACATGCTGAAGACTTCGGGCGCACTGACGCCATTCAGTATGAGATGCAGCTCCCATTCAAAAGAGATACCATTAGATACCACCGAAAGTAGGCAATGTCTCTGGGCAGCCCCAGTTGTGCTTCTGAAAAAGAAACATGGAAGTATCTGATTCTACATACCGCAAGTTGAATGCCTGTACCATTCAGGATTCTTACTCTCTACCAATGATTAAACTGTCCCTCTCCGCCTTGGAAAAGGCCACATATTTCTCGACTCTCAATCTCACCAGCAGATACTGGCAAGTGCCCATTACAGAAAAGGGCAAACTCAAGACAACGGTCATCCTACCTATGGGCCATTATGAGTTCAATCGTATGCTGTTCATAACCAATGCACTCAGAACCTTTCAGCAGTGGTTGGAAAAGTGTGTAGGGAACCTAAATTTTGAAGCTACTCTCATCTATTTGGACAACATCATTGTGTATGCCACTACGTTCAATGAACATCTGAAGAGATTGGGACAAGTACTGGAATGCTTGCAAGCCCATAGCCAAAAAGTAAAACTGAAGAAGTGCTACTTATTTTAGTGGGAGATTGAATACCTGGGCCATCTAGTATCCAAAGATGGGGTTCTGCCCTCTCAGGATAAAGTAGTCACCATGCAACAATGGCCACCACCAAAGACTTTGCAAGAATTGAGAAAATGTCTTTACCTAGCAGGTATTACAGGCAATATATTAAAGATTTAGCAAAAATTGCAAACTCTCTGAATGAACTGTTAAGAGGAACAGCTGGTTGCCCAAGAAATCGATCCATCTCATGGGTTGAGGCTCAAGCAAAAGCATTCAGAGCGTTAAAAAAAAAGCTCTCACCACTGCTCCTATTCCGGCATATACTGATTGCGCCCAGCCCATATTACTGTATACTGAAGGCAGCCTCTATGGCCTTGGAAGAAATGCTAGCATAAATACAGGAAGGACATGGATGAGTAATTGTCTAGACTAGTCTATCCCTACAAAATTCAGAGTGTAACCCTAACAAGTATAGCTCCTTTAAACTGGAACTGCTCGCTTTAGTCTGAGCAATGACTGAAAAATTCACAGAGTACTTGACTGGGGCTGACAACAACCTGCTAGCATATTTGGATACAGCTAAACTGGGAGCAATGGAACAGCATTGTTGTGGCTCAGCTGGCGAAGTACAATTTCACTATCCGATACCGGTTGATGCCAGACAACAGGAATGTAAATACATTGTCACAAGGTATGCTAGAAGTTCCAATGGAATAAATGAATAACCAGCTAGAGGATGAAGAGACACTTGACTTTCAGAACTGCCTTTCTACAGTAGCTGCCCATCAGTAGGAGAAGCCCGACCACTGATAGCAATTTTAGGAAAAACAAATGCTGAATGGAATAAGGTTCAGGGACTATCTCAGATGATGAGTTGGGTCATCCAACAAGAAAAACCTGGAAAAGAAGAAAATGCCCATCTTAGTCAAGTGGTCCTCCCCATCCTGCATGTCTTGTATCAAAGAGTTCAGCTCCCCATGGACCTTAAGGCACAGTGGCATGTGGTAATCCCTGGAAAGTTAACAAATGATCCTGCTCCAGAAGCACAAGAGCAAGGAGCTCACTCATGGGCCAATAAGACATTTCAGTGGCTGCAATGGTTTGTGTATTGCCTGCAAATAGATAAGACTGCTGAGGAAGTTTGGCAGACTTGTCAGAAGTGGGAAGTAACCAAAAGTCTGAAACAGGTTGCCCCTGTGCAAATCATCCAGATGAAAGAGCCTCTTAAAGTCATGATCACTGGCGTAACTATAAGGGATGCAGGGAATGCGGTTGCACCCGGGCTCAGGAGCCTTAAGGGGCCATAAGGCCTCTCTTCTCCATAAAGGGAGCACAGTGCTATGAATAAAGCATTATAGTTGGGGGCCTTGTTACAGGTTTTGCATTGGGGCACAGAAGCTTCAAGTTACACCTCTGGTCATGATGATCGACTGACTTATCATTGGACAGTCAGTGAGTGGACATCAGTACTAATCGGTCATGGCAGACCACTTCTCAAAGTTTGCAGTGGTGAATCCCACCCATGACCAGACCACTGAATCTGCTGACTGTGCGATCTGTCAAGACTTCATCTGAGTGTACGGGTGCCCAAAATGCATCCAATCAGACAAAGAAGCCTGTTTTCAAGAGAAGGTCATGTAAGAATTGCATAAGCTGTATGACATCAGGAAATCTTGGACTACCCTGTACCATTCCATAGAAGGATGGAGCATGTGAATGCTTTAACAGGACTTTGCTACAAATGCTTCACACCTTGGAGGATGATAAGAAGATGAGATCGCAAATGATCTGAATTTGAATAGCTTTACACAGAACAACTATCATCTAAATAATCACTTAAGTCAAGTGAATGTACAGTACTTTGCAGGAATTTTTCACACCTGCCTAAAATTTAGCAGAGTTAGGGCGAGCACCCACTGGCGTTTTTTTACCTGCGTTTTGCGTTTTTCCTGCACAGGCATAGAGATAACATGTGTTCCTGTCCACTGGCGTTTTTTTTGCGTTGCGTTTGCGTTTTTAACATAGGAACTGTCAGTTGCATATGTGTCCTTATTTTTCTCCTAATGCACCCATGAAAGTCAATGGAAATTAATGGAAAAGCCGCGAAAACGCCCCGGAAAAATCGCGGGAAACGCTGCGAAAGCGTTTTTTCCCACGGAAAACGCAAACGCCAGTGGGTGCTCGCCCTAAAGGCCCATTTACACAGAGCGATGATCGCTCAAAAATCGCTAAAAAGCAATCGTTTGAGCGATAAACATTGCATCTGAATGCGCGCCCATCGTGCACTGCTAGCTGATCGTTCAGTCCAACCTAAAAATCCTCATTCAGCCTTATCAGCAGTTCTCCGCGGGTAGTGCTGATAGCACTGTTTACCCCTAGAGAACAAAAGAACTGAAAGCAGATAAGAGCCCTGGGGCTATTAACTACTTTCAGCTAAGGCTTCATTTGCACACTTAAAGGGGTTGTCCCGCGAAAGCAAGTGGGGGTATACACTTCTGTATGGCCATATTAATGCACTTTGTAATATACATCGTGCATTAATTATGAGCCATACAGAAGTTTTTCACTTACCTGTTCCGTTGCTAGCGTCCTCGTCTCCATGGTGCCGTCTAATTTCAGCGTCTAATCTCCCGATTAGACGCGCTTGCGCAGTCCGGTCTTCTCCCTTCTGACTGGGGCCGCTCGTGCCGGAGAGCTGCTCCTCGTAGCTCCGCCCCGTCACGTGTGCCGATTCCAGCCAATCAGGAGGCTGGAATCGGCAATGGAACGCACAGAGCCCACGGTGCACCATGGGAGAAGACCTGCGGTCCACCGTGGGTGAAGATCCCGGCGGCCATCTTAGCAAGGTAAGTAAGAAGTCCCCGGAGCGCGGGGATTCGGGTAAGTACTATCCGTTTTTTTTTTTAACCCCTGCATTGGGTTTGTCTCGCGCCGAACGGGGGGCCTATTGAAAAAAAAAAAAACCCGTTTCGGCGCGGGACAACCCCTTTAATTGCCCCTAAGTTACTGAGTAGCTACTTAAAGGTTTATGCAAAATGATCGCTCAAAGCTGTCACTCAAACTGTCGTTCCGTGTAAATGGGCCTTAATACATTTTTCAAAAACAGAGACATCTGATTGGCTCCAAAGTTATTGTGCAGCAGGACAGCAACCCCAAACATCCAGCCAATGTCATTAAGAACTATTTTCAGTGCAAAGAAGAACTAGGAGTCCTGGAAGTGATGAAATGGCCCCCATAAAGGCCTGAACTCAACATTGAGTCTTCTGGGAATTGCATAAAGAAATAGAAGGATTTGAGCAAGCCGACATCCACAGAAGATCTGTGGTTAGTTCTCCAGGATGTTTGAAATAAAACCTCCCTGAAGAGTTCCTTTAAAAACAATTTGCAAATGTGCCTGGAAAAACTGATGCTGTTTTGAAGGCAAATGGCAGTCACACCAAATATTGATTTGATTTAGATTTCTCTTTTGTTCATTCGCTTTGCTTTTTTCCCTTTGTCTCTCCATTATATATAATTTATAAACAGTTTTTTCATAAATAGTTATTTATTGGTATCATATATATTAGAAAGCTGAAAATTAAAATATAGGTTAAATGTGCATCATATCTATCAATTTATTATTTGGTTATATATTTTTATATATCAAAAAAATGTTTACATATCAAAAGTTTTAGTAACTCATTAATTGAGTATTTTAAATTTCACATGATATTTAAATAAGAATTGTGTGGAGCTGCTCAGGTATAGTGAATCCGATGATATTTAATGTTTGTTTAAAAAAAAAAAAAAATGCTCCATCTCTGAAAGTATAATGGAAGCACCACTATGCCCGTTGCATGTGTTGAAAAGAACTAATAAAGTTTTTACTGTTTGAAATTGGAATGCAGGTTGCACTCCAACTTAGGTCACGTGACTAACATCGCATCATAAAGGGAGGGAATGCTTCTTACAATTACATCTAAGGCATCATGGAGTGCCGCAGACGGAAGCCTCGTTGTGAGTGCATTTTACTCTATATATATGTTAAGTCTGCATTTTGTGTTGTATGCTTTAAAAAGGCACATGCATGTGCTGAAACGCATAGCATTAATCAATAAATACCCATAGATTAAACTTTATGGGATGTCCTATGTAAAAGGTTTACTTTTCACCACTTCGAGCGCAGGGAATTTTTTTCTTCAGTTGAATTAGCTTTACTACTGGCATCTGGTCATCCAAATGGCTTGCACCCCACCCCGGACGTCTCTCCTACCTCCAGTGAGATCGTGGACTGAGTGGATTTATTATACTTATACCCGGACACAAGGTGCCAATGGGGTTCCCTCTGCTAGGGTTAACCCATTGTGCACCATGTGAGTAATATATCACCTACTACATTCACTTTTGTGAATAAGCTTTAATGCATAATTTTAATTCCAAGGCGCATTCTAATACATAGTTCACTTTGCATTTTATTTGACAAAAAAAAATTAACTCTCTATTTTTAAAGCATTCTTAGGGTGCATTCACATGGGCAACAGTGAGTCGTGGCCAACATTCTTGGGTGAAATTCGCATCGCACAGCACTTGAACGTTCCGTGCATGTCCTGTGCAAATTGTGGAAGACGACACCTCTTCATGTTTGAAGGTGAGTGCTGTATACTCTGAAATTCAAATAAAAATCCGTGTGAGATTAGAAGTCTTTGGCAGTCAGTGCACTCCTTCACTCGGTACCTGGCAGCCTCTAGTTAGCTCAGCGCCGCAAAAGTGGCCCAAGTGCAGGAGTTTGAAAAAAGTAGCGGGCAGATAGGTCCTGCCCTATCTTTCCTGCACGTAGTATTAACAATAAGGCAAGTCCTATCTTTTCCTGGGCCTAGTATTCACACCAGAAAAAGGGGCTTGTGAGATCGAAACCACTGAAGTCAATGGTTTTGTTCTGTCCCTTTATCATAACGGAACAAGAACACACCGCCCATGTGTTTAAGCCCTAAGGAACACTGAACATATAACCACACGGAAAACCCCGCCAACTGCAGTCAAAGCACATTCTGTTCTGCATGTGGTCAGATCCACACCCAAGTCCACAGTGGGTTGGTTTTCCACTTCGCTATGAACAATCTGTTGTGTGAATTTTGCCTTAGAAGCCATGATATTGTGCCTTTAAAGCAAATAACATAAATGCTCCATAGTAAAACAAACCTACCCATCAGAAACATGAAGTGTTCTAATGAAGTAGTATGTGCCGTCCATTTATGCAGAGCATCAATGTAATGTATTTTAAGTCTATATATAGCGGCTGACCTTTTCTGATGTCTTCATGCTGAAAAAATGCTTGACCTACAGCTGCAATGATGTCTATTAAATGAGACATAATCAATTACCCCAAAAAGCAGTTGGTGAAAGCTTTGGAAAGCTGAAAAATCAATGGAGGCTTATGGAATGTCAACTGAATGCTAGAGAACAAACTTCATAACTCCGTCTAATCAGCTCATTCCCACAGGTTTAGGAGAGAGCACATTAACATTAACGACTTGTGTATGAAACAACAAAGGCTAATAGGATAAATGAACAGTGATGCACAACTCAATAGATTGTATATGGTGATTTACTTATCTAATTACAACTATTTACTTTTAGCTGCATGTTTTAAAGAAAATAATCAGTATAGCGTTCGCTAATAATTAAATGTCAATATACTGTGAGTTTAAGGCCGGTTTCACATCTGTGCTGGAACATCCATTCTGATATTTTTTGCCAGATCTGTGACGGAGCGCAAATTGAACATTATAGTCAATGGGGTCCGTTTGACAACGGGGATTCCCCTTACCTGCTCCCCAAATGAAGCAAGAAAATAAAATCCCCACTGCAGATGTGAAAAACAGCTTCGCACAAGCGTGTTTGCGAATGCAAAATATACACGTGCAATACACAGTGAATACAACCCATTGATTTCAATGAGTTCATTCATATGAATACACAAAAAATTCAGCATATTCTATTTTCTAGTGCATTTGTGCACCCAAAGTCCCCATAGATGTTAATGTGGAAGCGCAAATGCGCGTGAAATACGCTAGGAGATGCATGAAACACTGTGTAATTGCACAGGAAAGATAACATATCTTGAACTCATTAGACTACCGTATATACCGGCGTATAAGGCGACGGGGCGTATAAGACGACCCCCCAACTGTCACCTTATACGCCGGTATTCAGTGGAGAAAAAAAAAAAAATTTTATTACTCACCTCCCCCGGCGTCCTGTCGCGCTCCGGCAGGATGTCGCTCGCTCCGGCAGGCTGTCGTCGCTCCTCGTCCCCGCCGCAGCATAGCTTTCTGAATGTGGGGCTTGAAATCCCCGCTTCCAGAAAGCTAATACACACGCCGGCAGCCATGACATCATTGAATGGCTGTGATTGGCTAAAGCACACGTGGCTTCAGCCAATCACACTATTCAATGACATCATTGAATGGGTGTGATTGCTAACACGTGCGCCTTCAGCCAATCACAGCCATTCAATGATGTCATTGAATAGTGTGATTGGCTGAAGCCACGTGTGCTTTAGCCAATCACAGCCATTCAATGCTGTCATGGCTGCCGGCGTGTGTATTAGCTTTCTGGAAGCGGGGATTTCAAGCCCCACATTCAGAAAGCTATGCTGCGGCGGGGACGAGGAGCGACGACAGCCTGCCGGAGCGAGCGACATCCTGCCGGAGCGCGACAGGACGCCGTGGGAGGTGAGTAATAAAATTTTTTTTTTTTACACTTTTTTTTTTTTTGTATTACCGGCGCATAAGACGACCCCCGACTGCAGAGCAGATTTTTCGGGGTTCAAAAGTCGTCTTATACGCCGGTATATACGGTAATTAGCCCTTTCAATGGCTGAGAGCATTGGTGCTTTTTTTGGCCGTGTGCAAAGGCATATGCCTTCTCAAAAAGTACAGTAAAAGACGCTGAAGTGCGCGCAAAAAAGTAACACTCATTCCACAAAATATGGCACTCATGAGTGCGCAAAGTTTTCCATATGAAGTCAGCTTACGGCTGGATTCACATCGTCGTAGGCATTTTTAAGTGCACCTGCTGGCGTAGTAAACATTTGTGTGCCTGTTGAGATGCCGTTGGCCGCAATGCTGTTGGGCGGGGGAAGACAGTTTAACGCTGCTTAGGAGCTTAGCACTGCTCCATACCCTCCCATTGCAAACAGCTGGAGGGGAGGAGAGAGGAGGAGAAAAGGGGGAGGGAGTTTAGCAGTCACGCTGCTAAACTCCCTCCCACATCTCTTCTCCGGCCACTGTCATAGGCTCCCATAGGAGTCTATGCAGTGGCCAACATATTCCAGCCGAAAGATAGTTCCAGGACCATCTTTCCTGCCCAACATAAGAGCGCCCGCCGCTATATTTGCCGGCGGGGCATTTTTACACCGCGGGAATACACCTGTGTGATCTTATGCATTGGAATCCAATGCATCAGATGGTAGCGTACATTGCCGGTCGTGAAAACAGTGGTCAATATACGCTCGTATGAATAAGCCCTAAGACATACATTTTTCTGTATACTGGTTTGACATTTTTTCCATACCTGCCCAAAAACTTTGCACAGTAATGTATATATACACATGCATACATATTGATTTCAATTGGACCAGTGATGATGACGTTTGGCTTCGCTGCAATGATAATGGGCTGGACAATCAGCTGATCGGCAGGGATCCTGAGTGGCAGATCTCTGCTGATCTACTAGTGATGAGCTATTCAGAGGACAAGTCATTGCTTGCAAAAGCCTCTAATATTTCTTTAACCAAAATGATCCAATGTGACTCAGGCGTATTCACACAAGCGTATATCGGCCGCGCTTTAATGCCCAGCTGATATACACTGCCCATGTGATGCATTGTTTTACAATGGGTATACCCATGGCGTAAAAGCAGCTGGCCGGCCAAGATGGCGCATAGGAGCGCATTTCAGCTGGGTGTTTTTAAGTCGGCCAGGAAGGATAGTTCAAGAGCTATCTTCCTTGCTGGAATACAGCGGCAGCTGCAGAGACTCCTATGGTAGCTATGGAAGCCAATGGTAGCTGCCAGAGAAGGGAAGTGGGAGGGAGTTTAGCAGCGTGTCTGCTAAACTCCCACCCCCATCCCTCCTCCTCTCTGCCCCTTACCATCTATTTGCAATGGGAGAGGGTGGGATGAGAGGAGGTGGAATGGGGGCGGGGCTAAGTTCTGGGAATTAGCTCCACCCCTGTCCCGCCTCTTCTCATTGAAAATAGTGCAGGGGGGTGGAGAGGGGGCTGGAGCTCAGAGCACTGCTCCCGGATCTTCGAGCCACCTCCCCCTGCAGAGAGAGACGCCATATATCGGCTGGGCGTGAAAACCCAGCCGATATACAGTCGTCTGAATGCACCCCAAGGAAGAGTCCAGGGGATGTTTTTTTTATACTTACCTGGCTACCCATACTTCCACTGTTATACCTGAAAGTTGACGTATGGGCAGTGCAATGTAGCAGGCTGCACACGTGCACTATCAATGCATTAAAAAAAGTCTTCAGACACTTTCACTTTTTTACATTGTCATGTTCTGGCCTTGTGCAAATTAAAAATAAATCAAGTTTTTCCTGATCATTCTATACTCAATACCCCGTAATGACCAAGTGAAAACAGAATGTTAGAAATATCTGTAATCTATTTTTTATTATTATTATTATTTTTTATTAAAAGTATGACAGTTTAGCTCTGGGGCCTCCAATATCTCTTGATCATCTTTAAGATGTTTTTAAACCTTAAAGGGGTTGTCTCGCGGCAGCAAGTGGGGTCATACACTTCTGTATGGCCATATTAATGCACTTTGTAATGTACATCGTGCATTAAATATGAGCCATACAGAAGTTATTCACTTACCTGCTCCGTTGCTAGTGTCCCCGTCGCCATGGATCCGTCTAAATTCGCTGTCTTCTGGCGTTTTTAGACGCGCTTGCGCAGTCCGGTCTTCTGCCTTGTGAATGGGGCCGCTCGTGCCGGAGAGCTGGTCCCGCGTCGTCATCGTAGCTCCGCACCGTCACGTGTGCCGATTCCAGCCAATCAGGAGGCTGGCATCGGCAATGGACCGCACAGAGCCCACGGTGCACCATGGGAGAAGACCCACGGTGCATCGTGGGTGAAGATCCCGGCGGCCATTTTGGAGAAGGAAGAAAGAAGTCGTTTCAGAGCGGGGATTCGGGTAAGTAATATATCTTTTTTTTTTTAACCCATCCTTTGGGTTTGTCTCGCGCCGAACGGGGGGCCTATTGAAAAAAAAACAACCCGTTTCGGTGCGAGACAACCCCTTTAATTGTAGTCCACCCATTGTAAATTTAGTTTATTGGACATAATTTTAAAAGGGCACATGCCTGTCTGTGTAAAGTCTTGCAGCCCCAATGGATTTCATAGCCAAAACCAAGGCATGAGGGGGGAAAAGAACTGCCAGTAGATTTCAAAGACAGGATTGTGTGAAGGTACAGATCTGGAGAAGGTTACAAAAAGATTTCTGTTGCACTAAAAGTTCCTAAGAGCACAGCGGCTTCTATAATTCTTAAATGTAATAAGTTTGGAAGAACCAGGACTCTTCCTAGAACTGGCCAACCCACCACACTAAGTAATCGAGGGAGAATGGCCTCAGTAAGAGAAGTAACCAAGAACACAATGGTCATTCTGGCTTAGCTCCAAAGATAATTTGTGTATAGGAGAAACTTCCAGACGGTCACCTATTACTATAGCGCTCCACCAATTTAGGCTTTATGACAGAGTGGCCAGAAAGAAGCCTCTCCTCACTAAAAGACCCATGAAAGCCAGTCTGAAGTTTACCAAAAACCAAGAAAAGAATTGGAGACTGTGAGGAACAAGATTCTCTGGTCTGATGAAAACAATGTAGAATTGAGGCCAAAAAGTTCAAAGTGTTCTGTCTGGAGGAAACCAGGCACTGCTCATCACCTGCCAAATACCATCCCTACAGTAAAGCATGGTGGTGGCAGCATCATGCTATGGAGGTTTTTTTCAGCAGGTGGAACAGGAAGACTGGTCATGGTTGATAGAAATCTGACCGGGATATATTTAATGCAAACTTTATTCAGAACACAAGGAACCACAGATTGGGTAGAAGGTTCACATTCGAACAAGATAATGACACTAAACACACAGCCAAGACCACACAGAAGTGGCTCAGGGACAACTCTGTCAATGTCCTTGAGTGACCCAACTAGAGCCCTGACCTGAACGCAATTAAGCATCTCTGGAGAGACCTTAAAATGACTGTCCTCAGATCGTCCCCATCCAACCTGGCAGAACTCGAGTGGACCTGCAAAGAATAGCAGCAGAAAATCCCCAAATCCCAGTGTGTAAACTTATGGCATCATTCTCAAGATGACTGTAGGCTGTAAAAGGGTACTTCAAGTAATGTACTGGACTACTGATTTTGAATACACTGTCAAAAAAATTCAAGCACCTAGAAAGAGTTATTTTGCTGCAAAACCCGGCATGTAGTTACATCTTAGGCAGATATGCAAACGAATAAAGTTGTGGCGTGATTAAAAAGGCTCTCAGAGGCTACTTGTGTGTAGTGAGCGCTTTTTCCACTTGTGTAGAGCTTGTTGACCACTAGACACCACTACAATGCAAATGAAAAGATTTTGCCCAGTTACAAAGTTTGAGAGGAGGAACATTTGAATGTGAGAAGCTGGATGATCGTATCAATGAATTGCCTGTCACTATGGCAATTGCGACAAAACTTTTAGGAGTTGTTGGGACCGGTGGATTTATAAGGGCAGACACAGAATGCGACCAGGCTCAGGATGCCCTTGACAGACCACCAGTAGAAAGGATGGTCTGATCGTCCAACAAGCACAACATCCAACTGTTTCATTGTCTGCCATCTAGAGACAGGCGATACCATCATTATAGACCATTGGTGGCAAACCTACGGCACGCGTGCCAGAGGCGGCATGCAGAGCCCTCCCTGCTGGCACACGTCACCATCTACCGCTCACCATATTAGTTAATGCCTGCAGGGGCTGTGGCTCCCCTGTAGGCATTCACTCACTGCTATCTGCGCTGATCCCGGCGCACACTGTGACGTCAGTGTGAAGCCGGGATTCTCCACCCCGTCCCCCAACGTCTCCTACTTGGTTCCGAGTGAGGAGGGGTAGGAGGCACCCGACAGCACACTGACGTCAGTGTGTATGAGCAATCAGGCAGAAGAGGAGCGGCGCTTCCACTAGGTAACTATGTGGGGCTGGGGGGCATTATGACAGCTGGGGAAACCACTGAGAGGGGGGCATTATTACTGCTGGGGGAACCTCTGGGAGGGAGGCATTATTACTGCTGGGGGAACCGCTGGGAGGGGGGCATTATTACTGCTGGGGGAACCTCTGGGGGGGCATGATTACTGTTGGGGAACCTTGGGGGTGGCATTATTACTGCTGGGGGAACCACGGGGGGGGGGGGGGAGGGGCATTATTACTGCTGAGGGACCTCTGGGGGCATGGGTGAATTATTACTGCTGGGGGACTGCTGGAGGGGGGCATTATTACTGCTGGGGGAACCGCTGGGGGCAGAGGGCATTATGACTGCTGGGGGAACCTCCGGGGGGGCATGATTACTGTTGGGGAACCGTGGGGGGGGGGGCATTATTACTGCTGGGGGAACCACGGGGGGGGGGGGCATTATTACTGCTGGGGGAACCGCTGGAGGGGAAGGGGCATTATTACTGCTGAGGGACCTCTGGGGGCGTGGGTGAATTATTACTGCTGGGGGACTGCTGGAGGGAGGCATTATTACTGCTGGGGGAACCGCTGGGGGCAGAGGGCATTATTACTGCTGGGGGAACCGCTGGGGGGGCATTATTACTGTTGGGGGACCACTTGGGGGGGCATTATTACTGTTGGGGGACCGTTGGGGGGCATTATTACTGCTGGTGGAACCGCTGGGGGGGAGGAGGGCATTATTACTGCTGGGGGAACCGCTGGGGGAGAGGGGGGCATTATTACTGCTGGGGGAGCCGCTGGTGGGGCATTATTACTGTTGGGGGAACCGCTGGGGGGAGGGGAGCATTATTACTGCTGTGGGACCCCTGGGGGGGGGCATTATTACTGCTGGGTGCCGCTGGGGATGGTGTCACTATTATTACTGCTGGGGGACTGCCCTGGGGAGTGTCACTAATATTTCTGCTGGGGGGCCACTCTAGGGGTGTCACTATTACTGCTGGAGGGGGGGGGGTGTCACTATTATACTGGGGGCCACTGTGGGATGTCACTATTATTGCGGGGGGGTCACTATTATCGCTGTGGGGAGGGTCGCTATTATCGCTGGGGTATGTTTACATGTGGTGGAAATGGGCAGGGCTGTTTCAAACTAGACAGGGTGCAGATTTTGCCTGCTTTTTGGATGCAGAAATGCTGCAGAATTTTCCACAGTATTTTCCTCTGAGGACATTCTGCAGTATTTCCGCATCCAAAAAGCAGTTAAAATCTGCACGCTGTCTATTTTGAAGCAGCCCTGTCCTTTTTAGAATGACGGGAGTAAAATCATACCTCATGATAAGCCCTGCCCCCTGATGTGTTGGCACTTTGCGGTAAAAAAGTGGGTTTTGGGTTGCAGTTTGGGCACTCAGTCTCCAAAAGGTTCGCCATCACTGTTATAGACCAATGTATCTGTCTGAACCATTTCCAGGCATTTGGCCGAAGGACATTTGGTTTTAATACCCATTGTGTGTACTGTCTTTGAAACCCACCATCGCTTCCATTTGCATTAAACAATGAAATTTGAGTGCTACAGAGGGGAACTAGGTTGTCTTTAGCGACTAATCCAGGTTTATTTTGGGCACTGATGATGGCCATGTTCATATCTAGAGACCTAGGGGGAAGCGCCTTAATCCTGCCTTTGCTGTGGAGCGGCACACTGCCCCCTGCTGGTGTGATGGTCTGGGGAACCATCGCATATGACAGCTGGTCACCCCTAGTAGTGGAAGAAGGGATAATTACAGCTCAGCGATATGTTCAGGACATCCTGCTGCCACATGTGTTCCTCTCATGGTGGCTTCCAAGAGGTATTTTCCAGCAGGATAATGCTCAGCAGCACACACAAGGATGTAACAGGAATGTCTCCACAATATTACCACACTTCTGTGGCTTCCCGATTGACAGATTTTTCTCCAAGAGAACATGCATGGGATCATTTGGGATGCCAACTTTGACAGCCTATGACTTTGCTCAATTTAGAAGCTCTGTGGACCAAAATGCCGCAGGATACTACACGGAACCTGTATCACATCTTGCATCCAAGCTAGAGGAGGCCTAACACGGTACTAGAGTCTCCATGCCTGCCTGTATCACATATTGTATCCAAGCTAGAGGCTGTACAACAGGGTACTAGAGCCTCCATACCCGCCTGTATCACATCTTGCATCCAAGCTAGATGTGACCCAACGGGGTACTAGAGCCTCCATGCCTGCTCGTATCACATATTGTATACAAGCTAGAGGCGGTATAATAGGGTACTAGAGCCTCCATGCTTGACCGTATAACCAGGGGCATAACTATAGAGGGTGCAGGGGATGCGGTTGCACCCGGGCCCAGGAGCCTTAGGCCTCTCTTCTCCATATAGGGAGCCCAGTACTATGAATAAAGCATTATAGTTGGGGGCTCTGTTACAGGTTTTGCATTGGGGCCCAGAAGCTTCAAGTTATGTCTCTGTGCAGCATGATTTAGGCATGGGTACGTGTACAGATACAGATTGAGGGGGGACCCCAGCTCACTTTTTGCATCAGGGCCCCTGAGCCTTTAGTTACGTCCCTGCGTATAACACATCTTGTATCCAAGCTAGAGATGGTACAACAGGATACTAGAGGCTCTCTACAAGTGTTTAATTTTCTGCAATAAATGCTCCTTTTGCTCTGATATTGTAATCACTTACTTATAACAATGTTACAATCACACAGAGAAAGTTTCATTACATCCCAACCACTCCTTCTAGGTGCTTGATTTTTTTTTAGAATTAATGTACATCT
This sequence comes from Eleutherodactylus coqui, assembly GCF_035609145.1. Taxonomy (NCBI): domain Eukaryota; kingdom Metazoa; phylum Chordata; class Amphibia; order Anura; family Eleutherodactylidae; genus Eleutherodactylus; species Eleutherodactylus coqui. Next base: position 174,198,960 of record NC_089843.1, on the reverse strand, counting down.
ATCAATGCAAAATGTTAGTTTTTAACTTTTTGAAAATTGACAAAGATTTCTAGCATTCTGTTGTCACTTTGTCAATATGGGTTATAGAGTGCAGAATGATGGGGGGAGGGGCATATTTTTTATAATTTGCACAAGGCCACAACATAAAATGTAAAAAAGTGTGATAGTCTGAAGACATTCCGAATGCAGTGTACGCATGTATGTGTATATGATTGTAAGGATGCTCCTGCGGCATCTAAAGATCTAAAGAAATGTTCTTAAACTTCCAATGACTCTCATTTTGTATACAGGGAATAACAGGAATAATTACTAATGTGGAAACATGTTACACCTTCATGTCCCATGGCTTTAGAATGTCATTTAGAGCCAATTAAACTAGCATGCTACATGCTTCCATTTATCGCAGCAGAGTCCCAAAACATCAAAACAGCATAGAGTGACATTTTTAGATCTACAGTGCAAAATGTTCTGAAGATATAACACAAAAAGGTCAGTTTTGTAAAAAAAGGTTACATGTTAACTGTTAATTATTATATACCTAATTATAATCTAAACTAACTTGAAAGAACCCAATTACAGAAATTTTCTCAATTTGTACCAGATTTCTGGAGTCGTGAATGAATTTTTTCCCCCAGAGTGAGCTAATTGTCTTCTGCCTCATTGTTTTTTGCCTTCCTCTGGATCAACATGAAGGGTTGGGGAAGGGAGGGGGGGGGGGGGGCAGGGAAATAGGCTGAACTGGATGGACATTGTTTTTTTTTCCGACCTAGCATACTATGTTACTATGAATTAATCATGCGTATGGTGCCAGTCTCTCCCCAGTGCAGTACAAAACAAATGAATAAGCAAGGTGCATCCACAGTAGGTCTTTGTGCAGTAGCCTTAAAACAATAAGTTGCACATGCTTTTGACTGTGCACGAAAAAAAAAAAGCATTAAAAAAACAAAAAACGCTAAGAAAATGGGGCAAAATGCTAATTTTTAGCATTTTGCCTTCCCTAAAAACGCATAAAAGTGATCAAAAAGGCCATATGTACCCCAAAATGGTACCAATAAAAACTACAGCTCATCTCACAAAAAATAAGCCCTCACAGAACTCTGTACATGAAAAAATAAAAAAGTTACAGGACTTTGAATGCAGCGATTTAGAAAAAAAAATTTCCCAAAAAAAGGGATTTTATTGCAGAAAAGTGGAAAAACCTAAAAAAAGTAAGAATTTTGGTATCAATGTAATCATACTGACCCGCAGAAAAAATGGATTGTGTCATTTATGCTACATGATTAACGCTGTAAAAAAAACTGAAAATTCTATGGCAGAATTGATGCCATATAGTCAATATACCCAAAAGTGGCACCGATAAAAACTACAGTTCGCCACGCAAAAAACAGGCCCTTATACGACTGCAATCAACAGAAAATAAAAAAGTTATGACTTTTGAAAAATGGAGAAGAAAATCCGCCAAAAATCGTTGCGTCCTTAAGCCCAAAATAGGCCATGTCATTAAGGGGTTAAATGCTTCCAATTCTTCCTTCTTTTAGGGATTTTTAACGATTGTTTTTTGAGAATCTCATTTTGCAGTATTTCCCAACCTTCTTAGACATTTCTGTCCATAAGAACATCCAGCCATCAGATCCATCCTACCCTCTGAGTCCATCAAAATCTGCCTTTCTGAAATCCAACCTTCGGTCTGAGTCTTCTCAGGTCCTCCTCCCCTTCTTACCATAATTCAAGGATAGCATGATCACTGCCTTCTAAGGGCCTAGCCATCCTTACTTCCTTAACCATTTCCTTCGGCCTAAGATAGCAGATCCCACTATTTTCTCTTCTACCTTTTGGAAAATAAAGTTGCCAGCAAGCGTGGATAAGATTTTTCTGTCATTACCTGTTCAATTCTGCTGGTTCCACCTGTGTTACTACAACCAGGGTTTCAGTTTAGTGGGAGTTAATTCTGCTCATTGCTCTTATTTCCTCAGCCAAGTTGAATAAAACTAGTAATAAAAAAAATCAGTAGACTTTGTCACTCATACCTGATCTCTACAATCAGATACTGGTAACTTGTCGGTAACTTGTTTATTATATACGGCGGAATAATAAACACAAAGACTTGTGTGTCGTACCTTGGGTCCTCAGGAACGGTTGAGACCCGCTAAACTTTACTTAGATAAACTTGAATAAACAGGTAGTTTCAGGTATCATTCAAGGTAGCAGTTACAGGCAAAAGCTCAGAGGTGGGGAGGAAAAACACACAGGAACAATACCGCCCTATAGTCCACGTTATCTGCATGTCACCGGTCATGGACATTAAGTATACTCCGGAGGAGGTAAAAGTAGGGGTCTCTCCACATACACTGTGTATCCTCATTCGCATGGGTGTCACAATTACATACCTCTGTGTGGTGATTCTAATGGCAGACGGCCACACGGGAAAAACAATGCCTGTAGTGTAAACGGGTACCTGGTAGGATGGGTTGCTCTATACAGAATTACTTGGGGATTGCTCTTAACCCGGGGGGATTTCTAGTGACTGACTCGTTCTCTCATGCGTTTCACATGCGGTAAGGCTGTCTCTCCTTCTCCATATTAGACATGAGGAAACCAGAGATGTCTTCCTGTGCCACTGCGGTTTCTCAGGCTGATCGGAAAAGAGGGAAGATCCTCTGCTCCTCCATAGGGAGCCTTCTCCATTTTCAATTCAGGGAAGCTAAAGGTGCTTCCCTGCATCACTGTGGGTCCTCCAACAGGATGGGTAGATGGATGATCAATAACAACCAACCTTTTCCAGCTCTCAGACACTCACATTTATAACCTCACCTGTCCACATGACACAGTAGGATAGATACATTCAGCAGCAGAGCTGACAGGCAATGATTTTATATGAGTTAAAGGGGTTGTCCTGCGATAGCAAGTGTGGTTAAGCACTTCTGTATGGCCATATTAATGCACTTTGTAATATACATCGTGCATTAAATATTGGCCATACAGAAGTTATACACTTACCCCCTCCGATGCTGGCTTCCCCGTCTCCAAAGCCGCCTTCTCCCTGGATTAGATGCGTTTGCGCAGTCTGCCCTCTTCTGTCCGGCTCCGGCGTGCTCGCGCCGCAGAGGACCTGTGCAGCGCGAGCAAGCTGGAGTGGCTCCTTCAGCGCAAGCGCGTCTAATCCAGGGAGAAGGCGGCTTTCGTCGGTGCCATGGAGACGGCATGAAAGTGCATTAATATGGCCATACAGAAGTGCTTAACCCCACTTGCTATCGCGGGACAACCCCTTTAACCCTTCAGATGCCACAGCTGTGCAACACACATACAGAAAATTGGCATGACAGCTTTGCACAGTGCATCCACATGAGACAGAACATGTATGACAATTATGGAGGGGACCAGCATGTTATCTTGGGACACTACACATAGCTTCCTCTCTTAATCAAACATGCAAGCCTACATCATAGAAGGTACACTTTTTCATCAATCATATGTTGAGGTTTTGCAACTACTGTTTCATGAAGTGGCAAAATCTTGATTTAACAAATTCAAAACCTAAGTCCGGTGAAATTGTGGTCCATCCTCGAATATATAATAGCAAAGAGGACCAATGAACTACGCAGGTATAGAAAATGAGATAATGAAGGTATCTCCATGTTGGTTTGCCCTGGTTATTTTGTGTATTTAAAATAGCTGATGCTAAGGCTAGGCAATTAATTTGATTAATTGACATTTTACTGTGCGTAGAACATGGGGGAATGGGATAGCGGAAGGGGTCAGGAACTCATCCTTCATGTGTTTATAGCTAAAGTTCAAACCTCATTCTTTTACATAAGTGTAGAGTACCAGAAAAAAGTAGTGGAACAACCCCAGGGGAAAATGGAAATATACATGTGTAAACTATGTCCTCTTTTTGAAGGGTGGTAAGTTAGAGATTGATTACAGAGACACATTGCTGGATCTTCTCTGCAAGATACACCATCAGCATCCAGACGTATCCCCCAGTAAGTATTGAGTAAGAGGTTCACCAATCACGAAACACATATACATGCTAGTTTTAATCAATAAGTAGAGAAGTTTGGCAATACATAATCTTATGTAATTACATCCAGAGGTTGCGCCACACACCTAAAAAATGTATTTCTTTCTCCTTGTCTATATTCTTTTACATAAGGGAATCCCATACACACATTGCTAAGGACTGATTATAATCAATGCTAGTAATCGGCATAAATTAAGGAACAAAAAAAAAAATCAAGAACAGATTGACCAAAAATTTAAATCTTATTTTTTTTTCAAATTCCCCAGCCCTTGCTGACGCCTTTACATTATAACTATTATTCCTAGTTCCTCTAAATCATTTTCCTGAGTATGGACAGTCTTTCTACTAGTCTCTATCTATATATGTATATGATTTTATGGGATTGGTATTATGGGATTCTTATATACAACACAATCTATTAGTTTATTTTAACTTTCCTCTATTTCCCATTTTCGGTATATGGTGGTTACTGTAGGGGCAGTAAGAGACACAAAAGCATGTATTTCAACACTGGTTTGTAAGTAATTCTGTGATAAAATCTGTCATGCAATATACTTCATTTCAGAATTTCCCATAAAGCTGATGAAGCATGAAAACAACAAATTGATTTTATAACAGGCTATGACATCAACTGAAAACCAATGGTGTTCAGAAGTATGAGTGTCCAGTTCCATTAGCTTCATTTTAGCTGCTCTTTTCCCATCCCGGAATTCATTTTACTAAAGCAAACGCACCTGCAGTTATTATGTAAACTAAATACTATGTCAGAAAAATGATAAGAAAATGTGTTAAATATAATCTTAATTATGGCTCCTTAGCCTATCCAACCAAATCAAAATCAAAATCACTATGTACCCTACATGGTGCAATCTGTCCCGCTAGGCAAGGATGAAGTTACAATTTATTGGAAAAAAAAAACACAAAGTGAAAACTGTCAGAATTGTGAATTATTAAAGCAACATAAGCTGTATCCTTAAAGACAACCTGTCATGTACAACCTGTACCAACTTTATAACTTTACAGCTATGGCTCTGCTGACTAACAACGCCTTTCCTTTTTTCATATGTACTTTGGTGGAGGAGTACATCCGCCCACCCACTAAGGAGGATTAGTGGCGCCATTTACAGCATCTGATGCTCCTGGCTACTAGCCACATTCCCTGCCAGGGAGGAGGACAGACAGGCACTTTGCGCACCATGAGGGAGGACCCTTTCTTCAATGACGCCGGTGGTGACATGACCAGCATGTTAGTGGTCCAGAGAATATAGGGACCTTTAGGTAAAGTGAAGGGTATTGAGCTCCGCCCCCAACATGATGCAGCCAGCACATCAGGGAGTAGGAGGAGCCCGAGAAAAGCTCCCGGTGGCAACACCTTAGAATGACTGATGCAGGAGGCTGCTGGAGGCTGGCTGGAATGGATGGGTGCAAACCGCAGGTTGGAAGTGTCGCCTCATGGTAAGAATCCTTGTAGGAACCCAGAGATAAAGAGTCTTGTAAAGGTCTTTTGAAGAAAATGTGATTGGGTCTAAGCCAGGACACTCCTGTGCATAGAGAGGGGAAGAGATTCATTGTGAGTCAAATAGAGAGGACTCAGAGTTCTCCTGGAATTTAAGAGATAATCTAGGAGGCAGTGTGTGCATGTTGGCAAATACTTCGGAATAAGACACAGTTGTTAAAGCCAATGGTCGGTGTGTGTATACTGACGCAGACATCAGGGAAAGACTGTACGGTCCATCATGCTAGATGGCCAGACGGTAATTTATATTTGTGTTTAGTAAAAGTTTGATATTTTCTGCACTGAAATGTCTCTGCCTTGTCTACCACTGCTGTGCCATCACACACCATCCACCTGCACTTTGCACATACTCCCCACTCCCTGTACCGGCTTTGCTTAGATTTGGCTTCCAGTACTATAAATGTATCTCTGAATGGCCAACAACGAAACAACTGGAGCTACTCATGCTTGTCAGGCAATCAAACCATCTTCTGTACTGGTGGGTTGTCGAGGGTGTCCTCAGCCCAGTCACATTGTGTCTGGTCCCACACCCCCTAACAGTCTGGTCAGAACGGCCCAGGTGGTGGGCAATTTGTCGTCATGACCATCCAGCTTCTCACATTGCAATTATGTGTCCCCATTCAAACTCTGTTAACTGGGTAAAATCTCTTTGATCGCATTGTAGAGGCGTCTAGTGATGAACAAGCTCTACACAAGTGGTAATATAGCTCCAGTCAAGACAAGGAGCCTCCGAGAGCCTTTTTATATTGCCAAAGGTGGAACCGCGTTGAGGGTCTCAGGTGGCAAGTCTGTTCATCTAATCACACCACAACTCTAATTATTAACATATCTGCCTGAGATGTAACTGCATGTCGAGTTTTGCAGAAAAATGACAACTCCTTCTAAGTGCTGATTTTTTTTGTGTAAATTAAAAAGGATCGGTCAGCTGAGTATGCTGCGCTATGTGAAATTTTATGTGATCTGGCCAATCAGAGTGATGCAAGAATACATTGGACTCACATTTGTGAGTTCTTTGTATTCATGAGAGGGGCATTCGCTTTTGTGTTTATGTATATAAATTATAACTCATCTTAAAAACAGCAAAGACTAAGGCACAGGGTGTCATTTCTGGTTTTCTGCTGACTTATAGCAGAATAAAAATGGTGCTGAGATGAATCATCTGCTCCTGTTGAACTGCATGCTGCACTATTTTTTTCTTGCAGCTTCCAATGCAGATGTCAACTCACAATGTACATTCAAAAATAAAAATATAATCAGTGGGATAAAATGGTCCTCATGGCTAATAGTGCTTCCTTCTGAAGTGGTTAATAACTTGCTAACAGTACTTCAAACTGGAATAAAAGTATCCCCTAGTATTTGATGTGCAGTCAGCATTATATTCTGCCAAACCGATATTCTTCATTGGCACCTATAGTATGATAAGCAGAATATGCAGCTAACTTGATAGCATAAACAACTTTCTGTCCAAAGCAGGACTCAGGCTTTACTATCAAAGGAGTGTGATAGTAATTATTGCCTATCACAAGGCATGATTGAAGGCTTTTACAATATTGCAACATTCTAGTTTGAATCATGAAACATAATTACAGTGGTACAAGTTGAGCTTGGATAAAAAGAAACTCCACAAGGCACATGAAAGGAATACAATTGTTTTGCTTTTTGCTATTTTTGTGTTAATAAAAGTTTAAACACCGTATAAATGAAAAGTTATACAACTTCGTATACTTAGTTTCAATTCCTCACTAATTTTAGGATCCTCGGCCCATTCCATCTACATTCACTAGCGATGCTCGTTCCTGTGTAAAAGCCATCTTGTGTAAAAGGGACTTTAGTGAATGGCCCCACAAGCTGAATTTCATTGTATCAAACCAGCAGAGAGATTTCTGCAGCTGTTGTTGATGGACGTAGCTCACAGAGCATTGCCTAGATTTGATAATCTTGTGTCCACGTCTCAGCTGTGCAGGACTAGTTATGTATATCCATGTTTATGGCCTCCGATAAACTTATATGCTGGCACATATACATTAAATAGATGCCTGTGACTGACTTGTTCCCTTATTCTATGCATGCAGTCAAATAGTTCGCCAGGGGCATTCAGCGGCAGCTTTGGCAGCAGACATTCGTGAATATATTGTGCGGAAAAGATCAGGCAGTCTCTCTTTTTTTTCAAACTCCTGCACCTTGGCACGGAGTTTGAAAAGCCGTTGAAGAGGAAGGGATTCCCCTCTTTCAGATGTAACTTTGCTCCATGCCGCCGAGCGTAGTTGCACCTATGGCAGTGGGAAAAAGCCAGTCACCAGATTCAGTGTATCAGATCCTATGAGCCCCTAAGTTTAGCTCACGGGGTTCATAGGAGCTGACACACTTGCATATTTGTGCTGTGTTTCAAAGGGGCAACATAAACTAGTCACAGACTGATTGCGGACAGTTACAGTCATGTATACAGTAAAGTAAGAAACAGTTAATGAATATCTCCGACTACAAAGCACGGGCATGGCATACAGCAGACTACATGATGCGCTCACTTACAGTTTCTGCTAGAAATTTATGTGGCCTCACATAGGGCAGCAGAGATATTGTGATGGATTTCCTCTAAGCATCATTTACCTAAAACCAGAAACCCCATTTAAAGAACATATTTCCAGCAGGCACTTAAAAAACTATACTTTTTGCTGTATGTTTAATATACTGTACCATGTGAGCAAAGAAATAAAGAACAGCCCTAGAATTGCCCTCTTATGGGAAATCTTTGTATGGCTGGCTGCACACGACCAGATTTGCAATGTTGAAATACGGAGCGAATTCCACAGCAAGTACCTTCCATAATATGATATCGAAAAGCACTTTTTCCGGCATCCGAGGAGAAACCCATTGTGATTTTCTGCTTGCGGAGGAAAAAAATCTCAGCATGCTCTATTTTTGAGCGGATTCTGTGCATACGGCTTCCATTACAGCTAATGTGGAGGTTCATCCTTATGGTCAAAATAGGGCGTGTCGTTAATGGGTCAAAGACAAAGCTGAAACAAGACTAAGGACGCATTCAGGGACGGCGTATATCGGCTAGGCGTGAAAACCCAGCCGATATACGATCGTCTAAATGCACCCTAAGGCTGCATGTCCATGGGTGATGATCCACCGGCGATAAATCACCGCTGAATCACGCTATGTGAAGCTTTGCATAGTGTTGCTATGGAAAGCGCAGCGCCGACATCCACGAGCGGAGAATCATAGCGATTCTCCTCTTGCGGGAACTAAATCGCGGCATGCCGATATTTGCCGCGATTATCCGCGGTGAGTCTATCTGTTAGATAGGCTCGGCACTGAAACCTGTCAGTGTAGCCCCCTTTCCCCCGCAGGGGAATATCGCCGTGGACAGGGGGCCTAAGAAGCCAGTGGAACTAAAGTTACCTAGTTCTATAAACTAATGATATACATGTTTATCTTATAGTTGAAATTTAAAATGACATTTGTAACATTCTACAATACAGAAAACACTTAGGCTGCGTATATTTGCATAATACGCGCCGCATGACACATTTTTGAATCCGTAATAGCAGGATCTTTAAAATAATTGGCATATGTAGGTTGGTTATTACTAACGAATAACATTACATAACTGCTTATCTAGTCAACCACTTTTCATAAAGCTTTCTGGGGAATTCTTAAATATGAAATGTTGCAATATAAATGTAAATTTCAATGTTATTCAATTCAAATGATTAACTATATACTTTGCTGACATTCTGTAGTTGATGAAACATCTAAGCATGATTTCACATCTGCGTCGGAAGCTCCGGCAGTCATAGATCCAGCTGAAAATACTGGAAGAAAAAGCGCACCATGTTCCACTTTTTCTTCCATCCAAAAGCCAGAAAACTGTGTGGAAAGCGAGCAGACCCCATAATAGTCAATGGGGTCCACCCGGTGGCCTTTGGTTCCACCCAGAGACGGAACTGTTCAGGCACTGGGATTCCCCTTTTCTGCTCCTCGAACATAGCAGGAAAGCAAAATCCCCAGCGCAAGTTTAAAAGCACTGCTATTTTAATATACAAAGGGGGTTGTAAGTACTATATGGAGGTATTGTGTCTGTATTTGGAGTCCTCCACCTAAATACCTAAGACACACCTGGTATATTTGACAGGCAGAGACAAACATGGGGGAAACAAGGAAGACACATACAGAGACCTGGGGAGAAGTTTGTGACTGCTGGCAAGACACCTTTAAGACTCCTGACTGATGCAAGTATTCTATACTTTTCTTGTCCTTTGCTACAACCTTCATGACGGCGGCAATAAATTTCCATTTCTATGAGAAAACATTGTGAAGCTTTCTGTTATAACCAGAACAAGAATTTAAGGAAAATAACCTTATTTAATAGGCATTTTAAGTTAACAAAAGGGGTCTCCAGTTCTGGACCTTCCCTATCAGAGAAATTGCTAGAAATAACTTGCTTTGGAGAGCCAAATTCATCCATGCAATATAGAAAACACTTAGGCTATGCATATATGCATAATATGCGCCATCTGATACATTTTTGAATCCGTAATAGCAGAATCTTTAAAATAATTAGCATATAGTAAGTGGGTTGGTTATTACTACGGAATAACATTACATAACATTTGATAACATCATTTAGGATGCATGACATTTACTCTCATTTTTACTATGGCAACACAAGTAACTCTTATTATACCAGGAAGAAAAAAAGATGCCTCAATTAATTTTAATATAAGTGAAGATGTGTGTGTCTATTGCAATGCTTCACAAACGGAAAGTTAAAAAACACTTGCTTTTGTAAGAAAGTTGTAACTTGCTATGTTCCCTTTCCATTGAATGAGCTGATCCTCAGCGCTGTTTGTGCTTTCCTTAAAAGAGAATAGGTTACCCGAAAATGAGCTATTGTATAAATCAAGTCATTCTGTTAAATATAGTTTAAAGTTTTTACAGATTTTTTTCAATATTATATTCTACATTTTAAAAGATTCTAGTCTCACACAATCTACTAAGTTTAATAACAGTCTGTCAGTTTCTGTTCTGTAGAGAAAACTTTTCAGCAGTTACCTCATTATCTCAGGCAGGATTATAGTGAAAGGTGACACCCATCTATTGCTATCTATCTATCTCATATCATATGTCTCATATCTATCTATCTGAACAGAGATAACACATGATGCACCATTTACAATAGCTAATGGTCACAGCTTAAGGCCCATTTAAACACAACGATTATCGCTCAAAAAAAGCGCCGTCTTTTGAGTGATAATCGTTGTGTGTAACTGCACTGATATCGTGCAGTTTTCGTTAAACCATCACTCATCGTTGTCTTTCAGCATGCTGAAAGTCAATGATGAGCCTTATCAAGGATGCACAGTGGGATACAGCTGATACTATTATTTCAGCTGTATCCAGCTCCCTGATGACAGGCTGGGTATGAAGAACACAGCTGTCCAGCTGCATTCTCCATACCCCGCACGGAGCGCTCGGCTGTATAACAGCTGGGTGCTCCGTGCAGAAAACAGCTGGATGCAGAAGAGAAGTGGGGCCACCCCGCTTGTCTTCTGCATCCTCTGCTCAAAGCGCTCGGCTGTATAACAGCCAGGTGCTCGGAGCGGGGAACACCTGGATGCAGAAGGCAAGTGGGGACACTCCGCTTGTCTTCTGCCTCCTCCGCTGGGAGCGCTCAGCTGTATAACAGACGGGCGCTCCCAGCGGGGAACAGCTGGATGCAGAAACAAGCGGCCCCCTGCTTGTTCTCTGCATCCTCTGGAGCACAAGGTGATCGCTCAACATTTGAGCGATCTTGCGATGTAAATGACACAACGATTATCGCTCAAAAGTCACAAAAGACATCTTTTGAGCAATAATCGTTGTGTCTAAATGGGCCTTTACTTCCTCCCCTTTCCTGCACATATCAATGCGCATGTGAAGAAAACTCTCATACCAGTCCATTGTTTGCATGGCCTATAAGGCTGCTGTAAAGAACATCTCTAAGTGCCTTTAACTGCAGCTCAGGCAAGATGGCTGCCCCCATAGTCAAGTGCAGACAATACAATAAAATTATATAAAATCAGAAAATAATAAAAGATCAGAAAAATGGAATATGCATCACTATCTGGTCTAAACTATTAAAAAATATAAGTGATATATTCACTTTAAGTTTTTTCAAAAGCTCCACATCATTGAAATCCCACAAATGACTGAAATCACATATACAGTATATTGTAGACGTACAAGGGGAGGGGGGCCACCAACCACCGTACACCTCCTCATAGACTTTCCATGGATTGTCTAAGCCCCAGACCTGATGTATTTGAGCAGTGTCCTATCCTATTATAATGTAAGGTAAATTCTGGTGTCTTAGAAGGCATAAACATTATTGTCCTATTACATATGTGCTGGTTAATGACAGCAGCACGAAGCTGAGGAAATAGAAGAAGGTAAAGCAAATTATATTCAGGCAAGAAGTAAAAGAGCAACTTTAGGGCCCATTCAGATGAGTGTATGCAAGTTGCGCCAGAGACTCTTGGGCACAACTCACATTGCACAGCACAGAACACACGTCCACGTCCGGTCCGAGCTGCGGGAGCAGTGGACATTGCATATCCTACTCATCTGTGATATGGACCAGAATAGGACATGTAGCTACTTTTTTTTCACTCCAACCATGGGTCCATGTGAAAAATGACCCATGTGAATAGCTTAATTGACTATAATGGGTTTGTGTGTCGTCATCTGAATGGACCCTTTCTGAAAATGTGTGTACAATTTGTAAGACTGGGCAAGACTGCTGAAGGTATTACCATTAAACCTCCTGTAAGTTTTCATTTTTATGTTTCGGATTTCATGTTATCCTCTATTAGTGAGCTGGAGCAACCCCCTTCCAATGTAGCCACAGTTCCCTCTAGTTCAGTATTTCCTTATGGTGTGATAAATAAAACTCACTTTCAGGTTTTTATTTTATATGCAATATTCATTATATTAGTCATTTACTGTTTTTTAAACTCCTCAGTTTAGCCAGGTCCTGACTGCCCATAGACTATAAACGTCCTAGTGCTCCATGCCTAGTAACAAAGGGGGGAAAGATTCTAATCGGAAAGTGGTTAATGAGAACAATATTCTTATCTCATCACATCTTCACTTAGTCAGCAGCATTTCTATCTGTCATCAAGCCTTGTCATATATCCAAAAGGATTAGGATGAGTACATCATATCACATCAACCTTCCTAGATAGTTGACTTTTTCAGATATTACGTTAGCCCCTTGTTGCTTTAGTCATGTGTTTTGACTAACACTATTCTAAAACTTTTAATGTCTCTTGGAAGTCCTGCCATGAGAGGCAACATGTGGCTGCAACATGCCTTGAACATATCATTGATGTGTCATTGTCCCTCATAACACTACTTGGGTTGACTGTCATATGTGATGGCCCCCAGACCATCACACCATATGTTGCTACTCCGCAGCAAAAGCAGGAATGAGGCACCCTCCTCGAGGTCTCTAGATAAACATGGCCATCGTCAGCACCCAAACTAAACCTGGTTTCATCACCAAAGAGAACCTGGTCCCACTCCGTAGCAGTCATGTTTAGTTGTTCACGACAGCACTGCAAATGGCGGTGACAGCGAGCGTCAAAGGTAGTACATGTAATGGGCGCGTGGGACAAAATGTCCTTCAGCCAGGTGCCAAAAAATGGTTCTGACAAACACAGAGGCCTGTAACAATGATGCTACTTATTTCTGGATGGCGGACAATGAAACAGTTGGAACTGCTCGTGCTTGTCGGATGATCAGATAATCCACTCTACTATTGGTCTTTCAAGGGTGCCCAAACGCCTATTAACAGTTTGGTTAGAATGGCCCAAGTGGTAGGCAATTCATCAATATGACCATCCAACTTCTCACATTCCAATAAAGCACCCCTTCTCAAGCCCTGTTATCTAGTCAAAATCTCTTTAATTGTGTTGTAGAGGTGTTTAGTCATCAACAAGCTCCACAGAAGTGGAAAAAGAGGTCCATTAAATACAAGTAGCCTCTGAGAGCCTTTTTTATAGGCCAAGGGTAAACCGCTTTTATGGCCTCCGGTGACAAGACCGTTCATCTAATCACGTCACAACTCTAATCATTTACATATCTGCCTAAGATGGAACTGCATGCTGAGTTTTGCAGCAAAAAGATAACTCCTCCTAGGTGCCTAATGTGTTTTTGACAGAGTGTATTATTGTCCTACATTTTATTTAATGTATAAAATCAGAATATTTAACAGGCATGTATTGAACAGAAATTCAGGTCAAATTATTAGCTACACCTGACTTCATGAGCATTAGCCTACAGATCCTTACATCACTCGAGTAACATGCAAGAGAAAAAAATAACATATAAAGAACGCATTCACATAAAGCATATTTAGTGTAATATAGTAAGGAAGACTGGTGGGTTTCTGAAGAGAAAATCATTTACAGATTTAATTTGCAGAAAGTTCCAGCATTTTAGCAATCTTAAAGAGGTTGTGTAGTTTCATCTTAAAGAAAAGTAATGGCTGAGTATGAATTGAAATTAAAAAAATAACTCATACTTGCTTCCCTTAATTCCCCCAGGTCACTACTAACCGTCTCCTGCTGCTCTATCCACATCCTCCACTGCTGGAAGTCAGGTGACAGCGGCAGATAATTGGAGGCTGCAGCGTTACCTTCCGAACTTCTGGCATTTGCACTCATATCCTGGGAACCATGATGCCAGGAGTTCACTGTGGTCTCTGATTGGCGGGCAGCAGTCACCTGACTTTTGGCGAAGGAGGATGGGGATGGAACAGTGGCAGCTGGTTAGCGGTTGCCCAGGGGACTGAAGGAAGGTGAGTATGCATTACTTTTTATTTTAAATCATGCCCAGCCATTACATAGTTTTAAGTTGAAACCACACAACCCCTTTAATACCTACCACAGTTTACTTGACTCTATTTGCTCAGTGAAGATGACAGAAATATTGACATGATGTAAACAATGTTGCCTCCAGTGATAAGACTCCTGCTATTAGGATAAGTTATCTTCCACCAGGAATGTAATACATGATCTTGCCAGCAAATTTCCTAAGTGCCATAGTAACGCACATAGTAAGGTAAACGGTCTAGTAGGCAGTCCTATCAATAATTGACGAGTATTTCTTTATACATAGTCATATAGACTTCTATGGGAAAGCACACATACTGCAATCTGAAAAGAGTCTGATTTTTGTGTGGCATGTGGACTTTTACAGGGGACACAGTGGGAACGGGGTAGCTGGTGTGTTCAACAAATGCATTCCCTGGCTCCCCGACAGCTCTCCAAATACGGTTCCCTTTAAGTGAATATAATGTAAGTTATACTAAATCTTTCCTCATAAAACTATATATATTAATCTGCTCCGCTCCTCCTGCTAGTCTATAACATCGTGCCTGCCATTTAGACAGCATGTTTAAGCTGACAGGTTTGCCCTAAGAACTGCTCTCCAATCTACCTTAACCCCTTTCTGCTATAGAACATACAGTTATGTCCTACAGGGTCGAGGTATGTATGGATGGAGATCGCGGGGCTATCTCATCATACAGTGCGGGTGCCGGCTGTTGATTACAGCCGACACCCGGCAGCAACAGCTCTGTTCATCCACGTAGCTGAGCAGAGCTATTAACCATTTAAATGCCAGTCAATTCTGACAGTGGCATTTAAACCCTGGGGAG
Organism: Eleutherodactylus coqui; assembly: GCF_035609145.1. Classification (NCBI taxonomy): domain Eukaryota; kingdom Metazoa; phylum Chordata; class Amphibia; order Anura; family Eleutherodactylidae; genus Eleutherodactylus; species Eleutherodactylus coqui. The sequence goes on along the minus strand of NC_089843.1, from coordinate 174,183,714 downwards.
ATCGCAGGGAGCCGTGTGAGTGTCATGGCAGCCAGGGCCAGAAGGCCCTAGGGCTGTCTTGCAGAATGCTTAATCAAGCCATCCCTGTGCTTAACCAATCCATCTTGATAGACTGCCAGCCTGATTGCAGTATCATGTAGAAGCGATCAAAGCACTGCTAGTAGTTGTCCCTAGCAATGCTTTTTTTCCTTAAAAAAAAGTAAAAACAACAATCAAGTTTTACTAATTGTTGAAAAAAAAGTAATAAAAGTTTAAAAAAAAACCTTTTGCCATATTTACAATAAAGGAATTGAAATTATAAAACAAAAATACATATTTGGTATCATTGCATCCATAAAACTCTGATCTATCAAAAGAACACATTATTTACTCTGCGCGATGAATGTTGTCAGAAAAAAAAAGAACACCAGAAATGTGCTTTTTTGGTCACCCTGTTTCCAAAAAAAGCAATAAAAAAGCGTTCAAAAAGTTGCACGCACAGAAATGTGCTTTTTTTGGTCACCCCGTTTCCAAAAAAAGCTATAAAAAAGCTTTCAAAAAGTTGCACGCACAGCATGGTGGTAGAAAATAATGAAAAAAAAATGTCTTAAAAAAAAAAAATACAGTAGTACAGCAAAAAATATATATAAGTTTAGTATTGTAGTAATCGTACTGACCCACAGAATAAAGTTATCATGTCATTTTTGCTACAGTTTGTGTGCCATAGAAACAAGACCATAGATGGTGGAATTTGTTTAGTTTTTTTTCATTTTACTCCACTTGAAATTTTTTAAAAGTTTTTCAGTACATTATGTGGTACATTAAATAGGACCACTGAAAAAAAAAATTCCGCAAAAAAACAAGCCCTCATACAGCGACGTCGATGGACAGATAAAGAAGTTACGATTTTTTAAGTGGGAAAGGCGGGGGGTTAAAATGATAATAGAAAAAAAAATGGTCGCGTCATTAAGGGAATAAACAGAATCTGTCATGTCCCCATAGCACTACAAACTAAATTATATTGCTATTAGGGGACCTGACAGGTAGTCAGATATATTTTCTACAGTTGCCTGCTGGATCCAACAGTGTCGTCCTCAGTAGTCCTGGTGACGCACGAAAATCGGACTCTTTTCCGAGTTCAGTGTGCGCGCTCTTCCACAGACTTGTATAGAAGAGCATGCACAAGACTCTGAAAAAAAATCAGATTTTCGTGCACTGCAAAGACTTCGGAGGAGGACAACGCTGGTTCATGGGAGTATAAAACATACAGCACCCAGCTCTCTGGCATATGCCCTAACACCTTAATTTAGTTTATGTTGATGTGGCACATGACAGGCTCCCTTCAAATCTTACTACTTGTAAAGTTAGATTTACATGTATAGCAAAAATTGTGTTTGTTAAAACTGCCTATACAGCAGCCCATTAGATTAGTGGTAAGAGTGATCTTGTAACAGCCCATTAGATCACTATTCCCAGTGTTTTTCACTTTATACCAATGTATAAAAGCCTATTTAGACGCAACAATTTTTGCTCAAATTTCACTCATCTTCCATCTTTTTAGCGATAATCATTGTGTGCATTTACACGGCAAGATGATCACTCAAATTTTGCTCAAACGGCAGTTTGTGTGACAGTTTTGAGTGTTCACTTTGCATAAGCTCTTAAAGGGGTTGTCCCGCGATAGCAAGTGGGGTTAAGCACTTCTGTATGGCCATATTAATGCACTTTGTAATATACATCGTGCATTAAATATTGGCCATACAGAAGTTATACACTTACCCCCTCCGGTGCTGCATCCCCGTCTCCATGGCGTCGACCAAAGCTGCCTTCTCCCTGGATTAGACGCGCTTGCGCTGAATAGGCCGCTCCGGCGTGCTCTGCGGCGCGAGCATGCCGGAGTCGGACAGAAGAGGGAAGACAGCGCAAGCACGTCTAATCCAGGGAGAAGGCAGCTTTGGTCGGCGCCATGGAGACGGGGACGCCAGCACCGGAGGGGGTAAGTGTATAACTTCTGTATGGACAATATTTAATGCACGATGTATATTACAAAGTGCATTAATATGGCCATACAGTAGTGCTTAACCCCTCTTGCTATCGCGGGACAACCCCTTTAAGTAGCTAAATACTAACAGTTTATTAGTGTGTAAATGAAGCTCACTCTGTATACAGAAAACAAGCAGGACTGCTATCTTCTGTATACAGCTGTTCTCTTTTCGGAGTGCTCAGCTGTTTTACAGCTGAGCGCTCCGAGCAGGGTATACAGAAGACAAGCAGGGCCACTTGTCTTCTGTATACATACAGCTGTTGTCTTTTCGGAGCGCTCAGCTGGTATGCAGTTGAGTGCTCTGAGTTGCAAAGTATGCAGAAGACAAGTGGGACTGCTTGTCTTCTGTATACAAATGTTTTCTTCTTGGAACGCACAGCTGGTATACAGCTGAGTGCTCTAAGTGGGGTATGCAGAAGACAGCTGGGGCGCTTTTCTTCTGCATACTTGTGATTTGTTCTCTAAGCAGGATACCAGCTAAAACAATAGTATCAGCGGTATCCCACTGAGAACTCAGCGCTTGGCACTAATAAGGCTGATCGCTGACTTTTAGCAAGCTAAAAGTCAGCGGTCAGTGACGACAGCTGTGCATTTAGACACAACAATTATCACTCAAAAGATGGAAGATGAGCGAGTTTTGAGCGATAATCGTTGTCTAAATGGACCTTAACTGTTGCCTGGATTGTTCCTTTAATTGAGATGTGAGCTCTTGGATTAATAGGTAGGAGAAACTCTCAGCCAAAGCTATTGCATTGAAAGATAAAACATTTATTGAACATATTTTAACCTACACAAAACAAAATGTAATTGGAAATTGTAATGTAATGAACAACTAAAAAGACAGAATTAGTCACTGTGTATAACATGAGTTTGCTTGGTTTACATGTCCTGTAAGTGGCCTATCTTTAAGGGAGGAGAACGTTTTAGAAGTAATAAAGATGATGATATTTATAGAGATGAGCGAGCACACTCGTCCGAGCTTGATGTTCGTTCGAGCATTAGGGTACTCGAGATGCTCGTTACTCGAGACGAACACCACACAGTACTCGAGTCAATTCCATTTCCTTCCCTGCATGTTTAGCACCATTTTTTAGCCAATAGACATGCAGGGCAGTGACATTACCACTTCCTCCTGTGACGTGCCAGCCCTATCCCACCCCCCTGCAGTGAGTGGCTGGCGAAGAAAGGGGTACGAGAGTGATGCAATACCACAGGGCCCTGGTGGACAAAGTGATGCTAAACTTCCCATCTGACAGCGCTAGCGGCAGAAGGCGCAGTTCCGAGGGCCAAGTAGCAGGGGAGGCACGGAGATCAGGCAGCATGTTCAGCGCAGGCAGGGGAACACTCTCCAAGGCCTTTTCCAGCTTTATGGCTCCTCAACAAGACTGCGTCACCACTCCCCAGTCAAGGCTGAGTCGGAGGGAGCACTGTAAAAAGATGGTGAGGGAGTACGTAGCCGATCGTACCACCATCCTCTGTGATGCCTCTGCTCCGTACAACTATTTGGTGTCAAAGCTGGACACGTGGCACGAACTTGCGCTGTATGACCTGGAGGTGCTGGCTTGCCCTGTCGCTAGCGTCTTCTCAGAGAGGGTGTTTAGTGCAGCTGGGGGAATCATCACGGACAAGCGTACCCGCCTGTCAACTGCCAGTGCCGACATGCTTACACTCATAAACATGAACAAAGCCTGGATTTCCCCAGACTTCTCTTCTCCACCGGCGGAGAGCAGCGGAACCTAAAGATTCTTTTCGCTGCAACCGCAGATAAAAGCACTCTTCTCTATCAACGGAAAAACGGGGCATTTAGCTTTGTCAATCTGTCTCTGATATTAGTCCTTCTCCTGCTACTCCTCCTCCAGAAACAACGTCATCATGCTGGACTGCCAATTTTTCTGCGGCCCAAAAGGCTCACCTAACAATGTTTTTACAATTTTTAAAAGTTTCAAAAGTATTGATGCTTTAACATTAACCAATTATTTCAACAGGGCTGCCTCCAGGCTCTGTTACAAATTAAGCAACAGCGAGCTGTATCTTTCAAAAAATATTTATGGGTTTCACCTACCCTCTCGGTTGATAAATTTTTCAGAGGTACACTTGTACTCTTGGTACACTAATTTTTCCGGCCTTCGCCTACACTCATGGTACCCCAATGTTTCAGAGGTTGGCCTATACTATTACTACAGAAATTTTACTGGGGTCTGCCTGCCTATACTTCTGCTACAAGATTGTTACTGGAGTCTGCCTATACTTCTGCCATGTAAATGTTACAGGGGTCTGCCTATACTTCTGCTACAAGAATGTTACTGGGGTCTGCCTATACTCCTGCCACATAAATGTTACAGGGGTCTGCCTATACTGCTGCTCCATAAATGTTACAGGGGTCTGCCTATACTGCTGCCACTTAAATGTTACAAGGGTCTGCCTATACTTCTACCAAAGAAATGGTACTGGGGTCTGCCTATACTCCTGCTACCGAAATGTTACAGGGGTCTGCCTATACTGCTGCCACGTAAATGTTACAGGGGTCTGCCTATACTTCTTCTACAAGAATGTTACTGGGGTCTGCCTATACTGCTGCCACGTAAATGTTACAGGGGTCTGCCTATACTGCTGCTTCATAAATGTTACAGGGGTCTGCCTATACTTCTACAAAAGAAATGGTACTGGGGTCTGCCTATACTTCTGCTACCAAAATGTTACAGGGGTCTGCCTATACTGCTGCTACAGAAATGTTACAGGGATCTGCCTATACTACTGATACAAGAATGTTACTGAGGTCTGCCTATACTGCTGCCACGTAAATGTTACAGTGGTCTGCCTATACGTCTGCTACAAGAATGTTACTGGGGTCTGCCTATACTGCTGCCACGTAAATGTTACAGGGGTCTGCCTATACTTCTGCCACGTAAATGTTACAGGGGTCTGCCTATACTGCTGCTACATAAATGTTACAGGGGTCTGCCTATACTGCTGCTACATAAATGTTACAGGGGTCTGCCTATACTGCTGCTACATAAATGTTACAGGAGTCTGCCTATACTGCTGCCACTTAAATGTTACAGGGGTCTGCCTATACTGCTGCCACTTAAATGTTACAGGGATCTGCCTATATTTCTGCTACAAGAATGTTACTGGGGTCTGCGTATACTTCTGCCACGTAAATGTTACAGGGGTCTGCCTATACTGCTGCTTCATAAATGTTACAGGGGTCTGCCTATACTTCTACAAAAGAAATGGTACTGGGGTCTGCCTATACTTCTGCTACCAAAATGTTACAGGGGTCTGCCTATACTGCTGCTACATAAATGTTACAGGGGTCTGCCTATACTGCTGCTACAGAAATGTTACAGGGATCTGCCTATACTACTGATACAAGAATGTTACTGAGGTCTGCCTATACTGCTGCCACGTAAATGTTACAGTGGTCTGCCTATACTTCTGCTACAAGAATGTTACTGGGGTCTGCCTATACTGCTGCCACTTAAATGTTACAAGGGTCTGCCTATACTTCTACCAAAGAAATGGTACTGGGGTCTGCCTATACTCCTGCTACCGAAATGTTACAGGGGTCTGCCTATACTGCTGCCACGTAAATGTTACAGGGGTCTGCCTATACTTCTTCTACAAGAATGTTACTGGGGTCTGCCTATACTACTGCCACGTAAATGTTACAGGGGTCTGCCTATACTGCTGCTTCATATATGTTACAGGGGTCTGCCTATACTTCTACAAAAGAAATGGTACTGGGGTCTGCCTATACTTCTGCTACCAAAATGTTACAGGGGTCTGCCTATACTGCTGCTACAGAAATGTTACAGGGATCTGCCTATACTACTGATACAAGAATGTTACTGACGTCTGCCTATACTGCTGCCACATAAATGTTACAGTGGTCTGCCTATACTTCTGCTACAAGAATGTTACTGGGGTCTGCCTATACTGCTGCCACGTAAATGTTACAGGGGTCTGCCTATACTTCTGCCACATAAATGTTACAGGGGTCTGCCTATACTGCTGCTACATAAATGTTACAGGGGTCTGCCTATACTGCTGCCACTTTAATGTTACAGGGGTCTGCCTATACTGCATCCACTTAAATGTTACAGGGGTCTGCCTATATTTCTGCTACAAGAATGTTACTGGGGTTAGCCTATACTTCTGCCACGTAAATGTTACAGCGGTCTGTGTATACTTCTGCCACGTAAATGTTACAGGAGTCTGCCTATACTACTGCTCCATAAATGTTACAGGGGTCTGCCTATACTTCTGCTACCAAAATGTTACAGGGGTCTGCCTATACTTTTACAACAGAAATAGTACTGGGGTCTGCCTATACTCCTGCTACCGAAATGTTACAAGGGTCTGCCTATACTCCTGCTACCAAAATGTTACAGGGGTCTGCCTATACTTCCACAACAGAAATGGTACTGGGGTCTGCCTATACTACTGCAACCGACATGTTACAGGGGTCTGCTTATACCTTTTCTACTGAAATGTTACAGGGGTCTGTTTATACTATGGGTGCGCACAGACTTCCCATCGCGGTGTTTTACCCATCTGGCCCAAAAACACTCACTGACTAGGGCATCAATTGTGGGCTGAGGCCAATATGTATTTTCTCTCGTGTTACCACAGTTATCGGAGAAACTCGTTTGGGCCACAGAAGAGGAGCGTTACTGCCTTAAGGAGACGTTCACAGCTGAACTAGCATCGAAGTCAACCTCATGCCAGCGATTGCTGAGGGTTTGTGCAGAGGCCTATGTCCTTGGCGCAGTAAAAGTCTGCCATGTTTGGGCACTCTGATTTCTTTATGTGTACCGTCTTTAAGTTCCTTGGACCCATCCATGGTATGGGTGCACACAGACTTCCCATAGCGGTGTTTTACCTGTGTTGCACAAATACACTGACTGACTTGGGTAGGGTGCAGAGTGCAGATGGCTTTCCCCTTGCGGTGTGGATTGAGCTATCCGACACCAACACAGAATGAATAGTGTGAGGGGACCCGGATTGCCCATTGCTATGTAACTCGCGTCACCTTGGGTACCACAGTGTGTTTGCTGGGACCGAGCCGGACCCAGGGCCTGCTCACATACTTCCCACACAGGCTACAGTGGGTCCTGGTCATGCTTTCTTGGCCTTGTAAGGCCACCTCCTCCTCCTGCTTGGGGTCAGGGGATCAGCACTGGGCATCATGTATTTGCTCTCGTGTTACCACAGTTATCTGATACACTGGTTTGGGCCAAAGAAGAGGAGCGTTGCTGCATTAATGAGACGTTCAATGCTGTACTAGCATCAAAGTCCCCTTCATGCCCGCGATTGCTGAGGGTGTGGGCTGAGGCCTATGTCCCGGGGGAACTGCAACTGCGCCAGGTTGTGCCTGTGGAACTTTTTCCTGGCTAATCCAGTCATTGGAGCGGTGAAAGAAAACGTAACGGATTTACTCAGACCTTCGCAGCTGAACTATCATCGATGTCCGCTTCATGCCCGCAATTGCTGAGGGTGTGGGCTGAGGCCTATGTCTCGGGGGAACTGCAACTGCGCCAGGTTGGGCCTGTGTAACTTTTTCCTGACTAATCCAGTCATTGGAGCGGTGAAAGAAAACGTAACGGATTTACTGAGACCTTCGCAGCTGAACTAGCATCGAAGTCCACTTCATGCCTGCAATTGCTGAGGGTTTGGCAGAGGCCTATGTCCTCGGTGCAGTGAAAGTCTGCCATGTTTGGGCACTCTGATTTCTTCATGGTTTATGTCTTGGGTTGCCTAGGACCCACCTATGCAGTGGGTGCACACAGACTTCCCATTGTGGTGATTTACCTGACTGGCACAAAGACACTGACTGACTTGGGTAGGGGGCAGAGTGCAGATGGCTTTCCCCTTGCGGTGTCGATTGAGCTATCTAACACCAACACAGAATGAATCGTGTGTGGACACATAGATTCCCCATTGCAGCAATAAAAAAGACTTCGGCAGCATCCAGGGTGCAAATTGATATCCAAAGTTTTATTCCCCCATCACAGAAAAACAGGCAACGTTTCGGCCACGTTGGCCTTTGTCAAGCTCAATCATAGTGGTGCACAATCACATATAAATAGTATCACAGTGAAGTAATTAACAAATCAAAACCCTCCACCTAGTTTGCAACCCCTCCTAGTCACAGATGTCCATTTGCATACAATCATCTCAGGTGCCAGCATCTCCCTCCTCCTCGAGGCTGTCATCTCCATGGTGATCACACGAGTGTGTACTGTCTGCGTCTGTTTTCCTCTACTGCGCATGTGCAAGAAGATCGCCGGTATCGCGTTGTCCCATTGCAACGTCATCCACTACGTCATGGGTGATGCCCACATGATCTCAATAAACATATACCGCTATGTTGTGGCTCAGCCGGCATTAAAAACAAATACTTCTAAACAGACTGCACAGTTTAGACAGTGAATAAATGCATCCGGGATCCTGCACTTTCAGGGGAGGCATTATGTTCCTTCTGCATTATGCAAATATCACATACACACGTTGTCATCATATCCTCAATAGATGTATGGTTTAACCAGTTGTTATCCTGCTACAAATAGATTGTAAAGCCATGCACAGAAGTGTTTTTTTTATATATATTAAATCTTGCATGGTCATGGAATTCTGATGCAGTATAATATGTGATATATAATCATGCAGAACCAATGTAGCAAGACATTAAAGCATGTGTTAACATCTCTCATAATAATATCATGTATAGTGTCAAGTGGTTATCCATCGTTTATAGTCTCAATGTATCAATCATGAGACACAAAGTTTATCCAAAAATGGCAGCAGAAGCATTCAGGTGCAATAAAACAGGTATTTTTTTCTTTATTCCATCCTCAGTAAGCACGCAACGTTTCGGCCGTTACAAACAGCCTTTGTCAAGCATGTTACAAAAAACCACAACCCCCCTTAAATAGTTTAAAACAAGGAGAATACAGGCATAACATTGGTTAACAAATTGTTCCCCCTACCACTTAATCAGCTGTCAGCTGCGCCGTAGCTGCTCTTGTGTCCAATCCAGGACAAACAAGGATCCAGAGTCCTCCTCCCTGACTGGGCACGCCATCACCAAAGCCTTTGCTTCCATCTCCAGCGTCTCGGAAAATAAAGGTAAAGTAAAAATTGTTAGGGGGGGGGCACACTCTTGCCCCTATTGTGGCTTAATAGTGGGACCTGGGAGCCTGAGATACAGCCCTGCATGCTGCCCCTGCCCTGCCCTATCCGTTTCTGTGGTGTTTCAATGGATTTCGGATGTTTTCTGGTTTTTCACAAGTGTTTTTCACAAGGAGCATCGGTCATATACAAAAATGCTTGAGTCGCCCATTGACTTCAATAGGGTTCGTTACTCGAAACGAGCTCTCGAGCATCGCGAAAAGTTCGACTCAAGCAACAAGCACCCGAGCATTTTGGTGCTCGCTCATCTCTAGATATTTTTCATTAGATGGATTTTTGGTGTCACTTTTCTGGACTGCTTTATTTGCCTCCCTAGCATAATATGTGCCAACTTTGTAATTTTTGCATGATGTTCATACATTATTGCATTCTTAAATATGCCTGGAGATGTTCCTACAATTGTTATGCCACTCATCTTCTGGAGAAAGATGCCCTAAATATTTGAAGACTTTGTAAAATGTCTTGAGACGTGATGAGCGAGCATACTTTCTAAGGGCAATTGCTCGAGCAAGCATTGCCCTTAGCGAGTAATTGCCCACTCAAGAGAAAAGGTTCGGGTGCCGGCACGGGGGCGCGGTGAGTCAGCAAGGGGTAGCGGGGGGAGAGAGAGATCTCCCCTCCGTTCCTCCCCGCTCTCCCCCGCAGCTCCCTGTCCGCCGGCAGCCGAACCTTTTCTCTCGAGCACCCAGGTACTCGCTAAGGGCAATGCTCGCTCGAGCAATTGCCCTTAGCGAGTATGCTCGCTCATTTCTATTAACTAACTAAACAATTAATAAAATATGCTATTCTTTTTGGCAAAAATCCCAATTAAATTTGGCTAAACTTATTTACATCAAAAAGAAGGTGCAACTTATATCAGAATTCTGCTGCAGCATCAACAGTAAATGTACCCCAATGTATTTAGATCTGTTCTTGATGTCATACATTTCTTATAACAGTACTCAAATGGGAAGGATATCGAGGTCATACTATTTTCATTCAGTCACAAGTTCTGCTGTACTGTAGACTCTGATTTAGGCCGCTTGCATATGGGTGGGTCGGATTCTGCATATGGAATCCGGTACTAGCAGCAGCGACGTCTGTGCATACCTGCTTTTTTTTCCTTCTCAGTACTGCGGATGGTCCACGCGTCTCGCCATCGGACATGCGCAGTGACGTTTTTTTTTTAACTCCTGAACTTTTTTTTTTAACATCGCCTAGCAATGACACGGAATTCACAACGTCAATTTGGGAAGGGATGCGGATCGGACGGCTTCCATTGACTTCAAAGGAAGCCACCCACGCAAAAATGGAGCATGCTGCGATTCTTTTTCTGTGAGTGGAAACCATAATTAGTTTCCGCTCGTGTGCAGAAAGAATCACTTTTCCATAGCATGCTATGGACGGCATTTGCTGTGGAATGCGGAGGCGGACGTGTGCAGGCAGCCTTACACAGTGCTTACTGTAGAATAGTGCCTCAACGAGAGTTCTGTATGACCAAACCCTTCAGCTAAGGTACACACAATTCAAAGTCCAAGTCATTGCTTCTTAAGTAAGTCATGTCAGGACTTGTAACTGTCATAGACCAATAAAAATAACAGCTTTACCAATGTAGTGCAATGAAATGTCTTATATTTCAACATAAAGTTAATACTAATACAAACAAAACAGACCAGCTCACCCGGAGGATGCACGGAACTTGATTGAGATCGATGTTGCAATAGAAAAGGGAAAAATCCAGCATCTGTAAAAATTACTTTATTGAAGTCTCATTAAAATCCCATCAGGAACAAGACAAAAGGAAGAAATGGCTTTGCGCGCTTTGAGCTTTCCTTTCAACTCTGTCATAACATATTGAATAATCCCTCAGTTTAAAAATATATCACAATCAAGAGAATCATACAAAAGGAATCATGTGGAAGGGCAGATGTAAAAAGCAAAATGCAAAGAGCCTATATAACAGTCCCAGATTAATATTGCAATATCAAGTCAGATCTCTTTTTAAAACCACATGGGGAACTGATATTTAATAAAAAATATCCAGAAACTTTATCTATTGAGAAGTTTACAAAAATGATCACTTCCTCTAAGAAGGCGGTCTACAGTTCTAGGGTGGAAACCCCCACAGATGTATAGTCACCTGCATGTACATGAAAAAAAAAGAAAACTGCCTTGGTTGCCCCACTGGCTGTATTTGAGATCGCACCTTTAAATTGCAAGATGTGCAACCGATGTATCAGACTGCATGAAATGCCTGTAACTAAAGAATCAACAGATGTAGTTTTGCAATTGATATACTGCTTAATGTTATAACATCTGCCCATGACACAAGATGAGAAATATTTTTCGACCAAGACAGCAGATCATCATATGTTGTCAGAAACGCTATCTTTTCTCCTTAGGGAGGGCACCTCCATCTCCCTTAATATACTACTTAATGTTATATCATCTGCCTGTGACACATAAATTGTGTCACAGGCAGATGTTATAACATTAAGTAGTATATTAACCCCTTAGTGACGAAGCCCATTTGCCTTAGTAACGAAGCCAAATTTTGGAAATCTGACACGTGTCACTTTCACATAGAATAACTCTGTAAAGGTTTTGCATATCCAAGTGATTCTGACATTGTTTTTCACCACATATTGTAGTTCATTTAGGTGGTAAAAATATACTGATAGAATTTGTGTATATTTATTAAAAGTGCAAAATTGGGAACATTTTGAAAACAACATTTTTTTCCCACATTTTCAACTGTAATATCAAATATGTTCAAACATACTGTACAAATTTTTGATGAGATACAGTATATATTTCCATCTATTTACTTTATTCTGAATGCACATTTGAAAAGCTTTTTTTTTTAACTATTTAGGAGCCGTACAAATGTAACATTACTTATCAACATTTTGGTTTTTCTACACCAAGCTAAGATAACAAAGCCTCGTAGGTGTCAGAATGATAAATACTCCCACAAATGACCCCATTTTAAAAATGACACCCCTTAATATATTCACTGAGGGGTGTCATGAGTATTTTGACCCCACTGTTTGTTTTTCAGGAGTTAATGCAATTTAGAGGACAAAAAATAAAATTTCATATTTTTGCAAATATGTCATTTGAAAGACAATTTTTTTTTCTATAGTGCACATGAAGATGAGGATTTACTCCCCCAAATGGATACCCCTGTTTGTCCTGTATTCAGAAACATACCCATTGTGGCCCTAACATTATGTCTGTATGCACAACAGGGCCCAAAATAAAAGAAGCAGCTGGTGGCCTTCAGAACAAAAACTTTGCTTGAAGGTGTTTCAGGCCCCACTGCACACTTGTACAGCTCTTGAGTGACCAAAAAGAAAGACCCCCAAAATGACCCCATTTTGAAAACTAGACCAATTAACGAATTCATCTAGGGATGTACTGTGTATTTTGACCCCACAGTTTTTGAATTAATCTAAGCAAATCAAGGAAAAAATTACAATTTGATTTTTTGGCAATTGTGTCATTTTAAAAACAGTTTTTTTTTTGTACAGCACACAAATGAATCAAGACTTTCTCCCCAAAATGCATTCCCCTGTTTGTCCTGTGTTCAGAAACATACCCATTGTGGCCCTAATCTTATGTCCGTATACACAACGGTGGCCAAACTGAATGGAACATTAGACTTCAACTGTCTTTTAACTTTTATGTGATTACCATTATACATTGGATAATGGCAATCACGTGACCGGGGATCGCTCACCGCTGCCCTCGGTCACTGCTCCAGGCTACCTTTAGTAGATAGGAACAGGGAATTTTTTATTTTTCCGGGCCCTTCCCAGCTTTTGCGCTTGTGTCCGCCATTTTGACAATGGGCACATGTGACGAAAATAGGGAAAGGTCCACAGATAAAGATCCAGTTGGGGGACATCACCGGAGGCCTTAGGTAAGTAACTGCACCTTCCCTCATGGATTGGATCTGTGACGGGAGGTGAAACTTTAACTTTTTTTTACTTTTACGTGATCGCCGTTATCCATTGGATAACAGTGATTACGTGACCAAGAACCGCATACCGCGGCCCACCATAAAATCTCAGCTACGTTTGCTAGTCAGGAGTGGGAAGATTTTAAATTACCTTGGCAATCGATGGCTTCTATGTATGCATCTGCCACTTTGGCAACGGGCGCATTTGCAGAAGCCAGGGCGATAGCCGCAGATGAATCTGGGGCCTTAGGTACGTCCTTTCATCTCCCCTCACGGATATGATCCATGAGGGGAGATGAAGTTTAAACTTTTTTTTACTTTACATGATTGCTGTTATCCATTGGATAACAACAATCATGTGACTGGGAACTACATATAGCGGTGCCCAGTGACATCACCCTGCTCTCGGCCTGTGTGTGACATAATGCGATCCGTGAGGGAAGCTGAAGCTTTAACTTTTTACTTTCTATTTACTTTAATGCGATCGCCGGAATCCGGTGGATAGTGGCAATCGCGTGACTGGGGCTTGGATTTCTTGGCCCCCATGAGAGCTCCAGGTTGTCAGCTACCTCCGGCAGCCGGCAGCATGGAGCTGTCACGTTTACAGCCCGCAGGGCTTTAGTTCTCAGAGTGAGCATGTCTTTACGGCGCTGAGGATTAAGGCCCAGCAAACCAGGATGCAAAAAGGCAATGGGGCCGTCACTAAGGGGTTAAATTACAAAACCTCATGTGTTGATTCTTTAGTTACATGCATTTCATGAAAAGACCGATACATGGGTTGAATGGATGGCAGTTTAAAGGTGTGAATCAGGTACCATTACTCAGATATATTCAGTGGGGTAACCAAGACTGTTTCCCCCCCCCCCCTTTTTTCCCCCATTTATATGCAGGAGACTACAAGGTTTCCGTCATAGAACGTGTGCAGCACCCTCTTTGAAGCAGGTGATCATTTTCCTCAATTCCTCAATAGAGAAAGTTTCTGGATATTTTTATTAAAAACCAGTGCCTCACTTAGTTTGCGTAGGAGATCTGTCTTGATATTGCACTCTAATCTGGAACTGTTATATAGTCTTTTTGCATTTTGTTTCTGCTTTTGATATCTGCCCTGTTTTCTGACATCTGCCCAGTCACCTGATTACTTTTGTATGATTCTATTGGTTGTGATGTATTTTTTACCTGAGCATGCAGGGGTTGTTCAATAGGTTATGACTAAGCTGCCTGACAGCTCGAAATGTGTCAAACCCACTTCTTCCTTTTGTCTTGTTGCTAATGGAATTTTAATCAGACTTCAATAAAGCCATTTTTACAGATGCAGATTTTTCCTTTCCATTTCAACTTTGATCTCATGAAGTTAACACAATCTACATTAATTAAGCAAATGTTTTAAAATTGTGTGTAGATAAATCTCAGGCTTGCACACTCATGTGAGAGGTTTTAGGCCTGTCACTAGTTCAGTGCCTATGAAGCCACCTGCATCAATAAAACTACAAAGTAACGCACATTCACAACCTTCATGTGTTAGCAATTCTGATAAAAGCATATCATTTAAAAAAATGGTTTCCCGCACTGTATGCATATGCCAGGAGAGTGGTCCATTGGGCGGGCCAGACTGTCTCTAGTGTGCCTTATGTTGACTCCTCTTTGTTGCTATGAACTAAGACATTCTCCACGTCATGAATGCCTACTTCAGGCCTCTCCTCTACAATTCATGACCAAGCTAAAGGCTTCAAAGCCAGGAGTAGGAAACAGAGCGCAGAATTTGAGCCACAACCATCACCACTATTTTCACAGGGATCAACATCTAGCCCGTATTCCAAACATAAAGAACACCACCCAACCATCCACGAGCACAGAGCCTGAACACAAGCATTGCACAGCTGCATTGAATGCAAATGCCATCCTTCAGGCTAGTGGACACAGACACCTTATGCAACATAATACTCCATGCCAATCCACAGTATCCGATGCCCAGCCATCTTTTCTTTGCCCAAAAAGCTGTCCCTGCCCTGTACTACCATTTGAGTGATAACATATCCCGGATGTTCCAGAACATGGTCAGTGGTACAGTGCACCTGACAACAGTCACATACTCCAGCAAGCATGGCCAGGGGCATTGCATATCCTTAACAGCACACTGGGTCAATATCTTGCAGCTGGGGCATGTTTCTTGGTACTCCCAAGACATGTGGGAGATTTATCCATGTCTGTCTCCTCATACTCCACCTCTTCGTACCACTTTTCAACACCCTCCACATCATCACAGATATCCCCATATGGCAAATCATTGCCTCCATACAGCGCTGCACACTGTTAACACCAACATGCTATCCTAAAACTCATATATCTACAGAAGTGCAGCCACACAGCCAAAGAGCTGTTGACAGGTCTGTAGGCTTAGTCTGACCCTACAATCTGAAGCCAGGCAAGAGCATGTGTGGCAATGGGGCAAACCTGCTGGCAGCACTTTGTCTCAGAAATCTCATACACGTGCATTTGTCCTGCCCACATGATGATGAAGAAATAACCAAAATGGTCAGTCGTTATGGTGCACTAGGACGATTCCTGTTGTCTGCCTGCTGGAACAGGGCCTCATGGACAATAAAGTATTGTTGTAACAGGAGGAGTAGGAGGAGGAAGGGATACCAATCTTCTAGCTGTCTGGCCAGTCCACCATTACTCACCACAGGGAGGGTGGTTTGGGGAAATAAAGAGCGTGTCTTCTCCAGCCCATTTTTTCACACATGGGAGAAGTATAGAGGAGGAAGAGCAAGAGAAGGAAAAAGAGGAGGGGGATAATATAGGTCTAGAGGCAGGGAGGGGGGTTAAGCAAGATTCCTTCTATCTATCACTAACCCCTCATACTGGCAGTGGAGATTGACCTCAAAATGCAGCAGCATTAGGACACACTTAAGCAGCTTGATCAAAGTATTTCCTCCTGTGGGGATGCATCCACTATGCATCGCAGCTCTGTGGCTCATGTTGGTAAAGCAGCAGCACCACCACCTGTAACACGAAGTTTAACAGAGGCATGGAATAGTTTTTTCAGCCCACCACAGCATGCAGCAACAGCACAGGGTAGGACTTACAGTCACAAGAAACACTTAACCATTATGGCCCAAGAGTAGGTTGGCTGCAGTGTGGATGTACTCAGACATGGCATTGGCCCCTTTGACTTCTGGGTGTCTAAGCTGGATGAATGATTAGACCTTGCACAACATACCTTAAAGGTGCTTGCCTGCCCCGCTGTCAGTCTGCTATCAGAAAGGGTGTTCAGCACAGCTGGGGGTCTGATAACTGACAGATGCATCATCCTGTCCACAGAAGTAGTAAAGCATTTACATTCTTTGTCAAGAGCCAACTTCTGGGAAAGTGACAGGTGCCCTGCTCCTTTTTTAACGTGATTACACGCCCCTTCCAGAGACAAGTTCCATGCCCACATTAGCATAGTTGATTATTCCACCCCCACCTGGCCCACCCCCAAATTAGCATAATCTAGCAGTCCAGATCCCTTTTCCGGCTGATAACCCACCCTATGATGTATTATGATACTCTAAAGTTATCCAGCCCTCCCGATTTTATTGCGCCATGTTATGCCTTTTTATCGGCATAATTTCCCTCCAAGGCTTATTATATTTGCACAGCAGACGAATACAAAATAAATGTAACATTTTTGCTAAAAAGCGTTATTTACAGCACTACCGTTCGTTACACAGTACATGTTTTGTGAGAACATGAGTGGAATGAAATTAATGAAAAGGATTCTAATCTTCAAGTATTTCTTCTTAAAATGCAATTCCCAGTCCCGCTGCACCTGCGCGATGTCTTTTATGGTGGAAGAACTACATTAAATTGCATCTTAGTTTGCGCAGAGGGCTAATCTCCTGTGTACAAGTATTGTGAGCAATCCCGATGGGCTCTTTGACTATGTTTGTATCAGCAGGTTCCAAAATGGCCTTAAAAAGTTCAAGGAATAACTCTAAACATTGTAAACACCCAGATGATTAATTTTGACAGCCTGAAAGATCTAGTTTTGGATTATCCATGCAAGGACGGACCTAAAACTCAGAAAACTATTAGCATAGAGCAACTGGCATTGAAAAAAATAAGAAGTATTGGGACATTGAAACACGACCGCTGTGCAAAACACTAAAGTGCGTTTATGCATTTATTAGATTATTTTACAACATTGCTTTTCAGGTATTAACTCCGTTATCATGATCAGGTTTGATACAGACACAAGCACTCAAACCTGATAATATTGTTTGGATTTATGCAGGTTGGTGAAAACTGGATGATGCCATGTCTGATTATTTCCTAACCAGGAAGAAAAAGAAGTATTGGAATACTGATTTAGCAGCACTACGCAAAAACACAAATATGTGAACAGATAATTATTCGATGCATTTACAACATTGTCTTTTGCTTATTAATATTCCAAACATGGATATATGTTTGTAGTATCCATTCTCATGTATTTTAGCGGGTCCATTTAACTTTGGAAATAGCTACTTTGAGTTTCATCACACTGTAGCATTTGTTTTACATTTATCACACAAACCCGATAATATTGTTTGGTTCTATGCATGTTGGCAAAGACTATATGCTGTGCTCTCTCATTCTTTTCCTAATATCAGGTTATCGCCTGCTGCAGTCTTCTATAGATGAGTAATCTCCTCCTGGCAAGGCAAACTTGACTTGTGTTAATAATGTTCTCATGGAGAGTGCTAGTGAAAACTGGAAAATAGAAAAAGCATTTACCAAGTATGTGCATCATAGAAATCTAAGCATTCTCTGTCTGGTACAGAACATATTTTGTCAGGGTAGAAAAATAAGAATGATAAATTCAAACACCAAGTACAAGGTCCTTTTTAATAAGCCCCGTGATAAACTGCAAATTGTTACACTAGCGGGACAAATGTACCTGGGAAGACACACTTCATCTTAAAAGCTTTTAAGAAAGCCACACAAGAGCCTTATGAGTATTTGCTGGTAGATTTAAAAGGCAATTAAATGGAGGAACTTTGCTTAAGAACGGGGTTGTTTGCACCAGCTTCACCGGTGGTGTATATTCACAAGAAAATTGCCTCTAAAACAGTGAGATTATCATCATGCTGACTATTTTAAATTCGGTATATAATGCTGACAAGATGTCGAGAAATTATGCCGCAGTTGGGCCCTCTTGAAAAAGCTTGTGAAAGCAACACCTACAGCCAGGACGTCTATTTCGCGCAATGTGCACAATAATTTAATCATCAGCATTGCAGAAAACGTTTTAAAATATCTTCAAAGGGCAAATACATCTAAAAGAGTGTAAAAATAATATACTAAAGAAATGGCATCACCATACAAGAAGTCTGGGTGATAAAACTCTGGCCATAAAGAAAAAGAAGCAGATACTGAATCAGTCGAATGGCTTTATAGGCTCACTCTAAGGCCGGCTGCACAGGAGCGTGACGGGCTCCACCGCGGAATATTCCGCGGCGAAGCCCGGCACGGCGCCCCCCCAGAGACCCTATACTTACCAGCGTATCCGGCGTCTTCGCTCCCGCATGACGCTTCTCCACCCACCGCCGCCGCGTCACATGACACGCCCACCGCGTCACATGACGTGGGCGGCCGTGTCATGTGACGCGCCGGCGGTAGGCGGGAAAGCGTTTTCACGCTATCTTCCGCTGTGTTACAGCGGGAGATAGCGTGAACGGACGGCTTCCATTGACTGCAATGGAAGCTGTCAGCGCATACACCTGCGGCAAATAGAGCATGCCGCGGGTGAGGACAGGAGATTTCACGGTGCGGAATTCCGCGGTAGAATTCCGTTTGTGGGAAGGAGGCCTTAGGCTTAGCAGTTCCAATAATGAGTCACCTTGCTGGCCGATAATGGAACTTGCAGAGAAAATGTACTTGGTCCTGAAACAGAATTTTAACAAGTTAAGACAAGCCGTTAAACCCACTCCTAACATATGACCATCTGATATTCAGCAATGTGATGATGAAATTAGCAAGATTTTACAACGTTACAATCTACCAGACGTAAAAATTAAAAGACCCACTGATGTGTTACAAAGATACTTGGTTTATGCTAAACAGAATGCAAAAGAGCTAGCATTTATAAAGTTTGTTAGTCTGTCTGATTCTGGTCATCAACAAATGTCAAATACCAATCCTGATAATCATAATGATACGCAAAATTGTAAGCTATGTCAATCCTCATTTTCAAAAATAATATGGAGTTTTAATTAAACAGGCTGTTGGAGAACAGACATAAAGGGAATTTATTTACAAGGGAGCTGTTATACCGAGATCTAACATGCTGGACTTGGTACAGAATACAACACCAAGCCATAGAACGTAAAAAAAAAATTCTTGGAGCCTTTTTTCTGCATGCAATGGCTGAAATAAATATACTGTCTACTGTCATAGGCACCAAATGAAGCTGAATTCTGCTTCTGAAGCTGCCACTTCACAGTGCAGAACCCCACCATTTACTCCTGTATCTACTGAAATAACGCAGGCCTGTTTACTAGACTCTACCGCTGCTCCAAACCACATAGGTAACATTGTAATTAACCCCTTCAGTGGTAGTCCTAGAAATTTTCCCAGACTAGCTCCACTGCCCATAGTGATATAACCTGGAAGATTTCAGGGCTATGTTTCACTATGGGACCGTGCAGAACACAATGCCATAAGCTGTGTCATTGTGTTCTGCACACATACCGCCTGCACAGAAGCGGGAGGATATAACTAGAGATGAGCGAGCACCAAAATGCTCGGGTGCTCGTTACTCGGGACGAAATTATCGCGATGCTCGAGGGTTCGTTTTGAGTAACGAACCCCATTGAAGTCAATGGGCGACCGGAGCATTTTTGTATTTCGCCGATGCTCGCTAAGGTTTTCATGTGTGAAAATCTGGGCAATTCAAGAAAGTGATGGGAACGACACAGCAACGGATAGGGCAGGCGAGGGGCTACATGTTGGGCTGCATCTCAAGTTCACAGGTCCCACTATTAAGCCACAATACCGGCAAGAGTGGGCCCCCCCCCTCCCAACAACTTTTACTTCTGAAAAGCCCTCATTAGCAATGCATACCTTAACTAAGCACCACACTACCTCCAACAAAGCACAATCACTGCCTGCATGACACTCCGCTGCCACTTCTCCTGGGTTACATGCTGACCAACCCCCCCCCCCACAGCGCACACCAAACTGTCCCTGCGCAGCCTTCAGCTGCCCTCATGCCACACCACCCTCATGTCTATTTATAAGTGCGTCTGCCATGACGAGGAACCGCAGGCACACACTGCAGAGGGTTGGCACGGCTAGGCAGCGACCCCCTTTAAAAGAGGTGGGGCGATAGCCCACAATGCTGTACAGAAGCAATGAGAAATATAATCCTGTGCCACCGCCATCAGGAGCTGCACACGTGGGCATAGCAATGGGGAACCTATGTGCCACACACTATTCATTCTGTCAAGGTGTCTGCATGCCCCAGTCAGACCGCGGTTTTTAATTCATAGACACAGGCAGGTACAACTCCCTATTGTGAAGTCCCTGTGGACCGACAGCATGGGTGGCTCCCTGGAACCCACCGGCGGTACATAAAAATATCCCATTGCATTGCCCAACACAGCTGAGGTAGTAATGTCGTGCTTAATGCAGGTGGGCTTCGGCCCACAATGCATGCCCCAGTCAGACTGGGGTTCTTTAGAAGTGGAAACAGATGCATTTAGAATTCCCTGTGGACCCACAGCATGGGTGGGTGCCAGGAAGCCACCGGCGGTACATAAATAGATCCCATTGCATTGCCCATCACAGCTGATGTAACGTCAGCTTTAATGCAGGTGGGCAAAAAATTAATTGGATTACACTGTAGGCGAGGGCCCCAAAAAATTGGTGTACCAACAGTACTAATGTACCTCAGAAAAATTGCCCATGCCCAACCAAGAGGGCAGGTGAAACCCATTAATCGCTTTGGTTAATGTGGCTTAAGTGGTAACTAGGCCTGGAGGCAGCCCAGTTTAACGAAAAATTGGTTCAAGTTAAAGTTTCAACGCTTTTAAGAGCATTGAAACGTATAAAAATTTTAAAGAAAAATTATATGAGTGAGCCTTGTGGCCCTAAGAAAAATTGCCCGTTCGGCGTCATTACGTGAGGTTTCAGGAGGAGGAGCAGGAGGAGGAGGAGGAGGAGGAATATTATACACAGATTGATGAAGCAGAAATGTCCCCGTTTTGGATGGTGAGAGAGAACGATGCTTCCATCCGCGGGTGCAGCCTACGGATTGCTTAGGTATCGCTGCTGTCCGCTGGTGGAGAAGAGAAGTCTGGGGAAATCCAGGCTTTGTTCATCTTGATGAGTGTAAGCCTGTCGGCACTGTCGGTTGACAGGTGGGTACGCTTATCCGTGATGATTCCCCCAGCCACACTAAACACACTCTCTGACAAGACGCTAGCCGCAGGACAAGCAAGCACCTCCAGGGCATACAGCACGAGTTCAGGCCACGTGTCCAGCTTCAACACCCAGTAGTTGTAGGGGGCAGAGGCGTCACCGAGGACGGTGCTGCAATCGGCTACGTACTCCCTCACCATCCTTTTACAGTGCTCCCGCCAACTCAGCCTTGACTGGGGACCGGTGACACAGTCTTGCTGGGGAGCCATAAAGCTGGCAAAGGCCTTGGAGAATGTTCCCCTGCCTGCGCTGTACATGCTGCCTGATCTCTGCGCCTCCCCTGCTACCTGGCCCTCGGAACTGCGCCTTCTGCCACTAGCGCTGTCGGATGGGAAGTTTACCATCAGTTTGTCCACCAGCGCCCTGTGGTATAGCATCATTCTCGAACCCCTTTCCTCTTCGGGAATGAGAGTGGAAAGGCTCTCCTTATACCGTGGATCGAGCAGTGTGTACACCCAGTAATCCGTAGTGGCCAGAATGCGTGTAACGCGAGGGTCACGAGAAAGGCATCCTAACATGAAGTCAGCCATGTGTGCCAGGGTACCTGTACGCAACACATGGCTGTCTTCACTAGGAAGATCACTTTCAGGATCCTCCTCCTCCTCCTCCTCAGGCCATACACGCTGAAAGGATGACAGGCAAGCAGCATGGGTACCGTCAGCAGTGGGCCAAGCTGTCTCTTCCCCCTCCTCCTCATCCTCCTCATGCTCCTCCTCCTCCTCCTGAACGCGCTGAGATATAGACAGGAGGGTGCTCTGACTATCCAGCGACATACTGTCTTCCCCCGGCTCTGTTTCCGAGCGCAAAGCGTCTGCCTTTCTGCTTTGCAGGGAACTTCTCAAGATGCATAGCAGAGGAATGGTGGCGCTAATGATTGCAGCATCGCCGCTCACCATCTGGGTAGACTCCTCAAATTTTCCAAGGACCTGGCAGATGGCTGCCAACCAGGCCCACTCTTCTGTAAATAATTGAGGAGGCTGACTCCCACTTCGCCGCGCAAGTTGGAGTTGGTATTCCACTATAGCTCTACGCTGCTCATAGAGTCTGGCCAACATGTGGAGCGTAGAGTTCCACTGTGTGGGCACGTCGCACAGCAGTCGGTGCACTGGCAGATTAAACCGATGTTGCAGGGTCCGCAGGGTGGCAGCGTGCGTGTGTGATTTGCGGAAATGTGCGCAGAGCTGGCGCACCTTTCCGAGCAGGTATGACAAGTGGGGGTAGCTTTTCAGAAAGCGCTGAACCACCAAATTAAACACATGGGCCAGGCATGGCACGTGCGTGAGGCTGCCGAGCTGCAGAGCTGCCACCAGCTTACGGCCGTTGTCACACATGACCATGCCCGGTTGGAGGCTCAGCGGTGCAAGCCAGCGGTCGGTCTGCTCTGTCAGACCCTGCAGCAGTTCGTGGGCCGTGTGCCTCTTATCTCCTAAGCTGAGTAGTTTCAGCACGGCCTGCTGACGCTTGCCCACCGCTGTGCTGCCACGCCGCGTGACACCGACTGCTGGCGACGTGCTGCTGCTGACACATCTTGATTGCGAGACAGAGGTTGCGTAGGAGGAGGAGGAGGGTGGTTTAGTGGAGGAAGCATACACCCCCGCAGATACCACCACCGAGCTGGGGCACGCAATTCGGGGGGTGGGTAGGACGTGAGCGGTCCCAGGCTCTGGCTCTGTCCCAGCCTCCACTAAATTCACCCAATGTGCCGTCAGGGAGATATAGTGGCCCTGCCCGCCTGTGCTTGTCCACGTGTCTGTTGTTAAGTGGACCTTGGCAGTAACCGCGTTGGTGAGAGCGCGTACAATGTTGTGGGAGACGTGGTCGTGCAGGCCTGGGACGGCACATCGGGAAAAGTAGTGGCGACTGGGAACCGAGTAGCGTGGGGCCGCCGCCGCCATCATGCTTTTGAAAGCCTCCGTTTCCACAAGCCTATACGGCAGCATCTCTAGGCTGATCAATTTTGCAATGTGCACGTTTAACGCTTGAGCGTGCGGGTGCGTGGCGTCGTACTTGCGCTTGCGCTCAAACTGTGGCGCTAGCAACGTCTGGACGCTACGCTGAGAGACATTGCTGGATGGGGCCGAGGACAGCGGAGGTGAGGGTGTGGGTGCAGGCCAGGAGACGGTAGTGCCTGTGTCCTCAGAGGGGGGTTGGATCTCAGTGGCAGGTTGGGGCACAGGGGGAGAGGCAGTGGTGCAAACCGGAGGCGGTGAACGGGCATCGTCCCACCTTGTGGGGTGCTTGGCCATCATATGCCTGCGCATGCTGTTGGTGGTGCCTCCCCAGCTGATCTTGGCGCGACAAAGGTTGCACACCACTGTTCGTCGGTCGTCAGGCGTCTCTGTGAAAAACTGCCACACCGTAGAGCACCTTGACCTCTGCAGGGTGGCATGGCACGAGGGGGCGCTTTGGGAAACAGTTGGTGGATTATTCGGTCTGGCCTTGCCTCTACCCCTGGCCACCGCACTGGCTTGGCCTGTGCCCACACCCTGACTTGGGCCTCCGCGTCCTCGCCCGCGTCCACGTCCTATAGGCCTACCCCTACCCCTCAGCATGGTGTATTACCAGTGATTTGATTTCCCAGGCAGGAAAGAAATATGCGCAAGCCTGCTGTTAAACGTAGCTGGCTGCGTATGATTTCTGTTTACGTTCTGCACCCACCACACATGTACCCAGAACGCTGGGGACTGTCAGAGGCAGGCCAAATAGAATGTTTCCCTTTTTTTGGTAAAGAAAAGGCCCACTGCGTATATTCAATCAATAATATATGTCTTCTGGCCCTGCAAATGTGTCACAGAACTGCAGGGTTGCAGAGTTATTAACTACAGCAGAGCGGTGATTTTTCCCAGGCAGGAAAGAAATATGCGCAAGCATGCTGTTAAACGTAGCTGGCTGCGTATGATTTCTGTTTACGTTCTGCACCCACCACACACGTACCCAGAACGCTGAGGACTGTCAGAGGCAGGCCAAATAGAATGTTTCCCTTTTTTTGGTAAAGAAAAGGCCCACTGCGTATATTCAATCAATAATATATGTCTTCTGGCCCTGCAAATGTGTCACAGAACTGCAGGGTTGCAGAGTTATTAACAACAGCAGAGCGGTGATTTTTCCCAGGCAGGAAAGAAATATGCGCAAGCCTGCTGTTAAACGTAGCTGGCTGCGTATGATTTCTGTTTACGTTCTGCACCCACCACACACGTACCCAGAACGCTGAGGACTGTCAGAGGCAGGCCAAATAGAATGTTTCCCTTTTTTTGGTAAAGAAAAGGCCCACTGCGTATATTCAATCAATAATATATGTCTTCTGGCCCTGCAAATGTGTCACAGAACTGCAGGGTTGCAGAGTTATTAACTACAGCAGAGCGGTGATTTTTCCCAGGCAGGAAAGAAATATGCGCAAGCCTGCTGTTAAACGTAGCTGGCTGCGTATGATTTCTGTTTACGTTCTGCACCCACCACACACGTACCCAGAACGCTGAGGACTGTCAGAGGCAGGCCAAATAGAATGTTTCCCTTTTTTTGGTAAAGAAAAGGCCCACTGCGTATATTCAATCAATAATATATGTCTTCTGGCCCTGCCTACACAATTCTATCCCTGTAGTATTACTGCAGGGCGCAATGCTCTGCACAGCCGATTTAAAAAAAAATAAAAAAATGCAACACTGCTAACAGCAGCCTGCACAGTTCTGCACATGGTTAAATGTGGCCCTAAGAAGGACCGTTGGGGTTCTTGAAGCCTACACTCACTCCTAACACTCTCCCTGCCTAACCACCACTTCTGTCCCTGGACTATTACTGCAGGGCGCAATGCTCTGCAGACAGCCGATTTTGAAAAACAACAAAATGAGCAACACTGCTAACAGCAGCCTCCACACGGATAGATGTGGCCCTAAGAAGGACCGTTGGGGTTCTTGAAGCCTACACTCACTACTAACACTCTCCCTACAGCAGCTCCGGCACCAGCAGCACTGTCCCTCAGCTAACTCACAAGGCATCTGAGGCGAGCCGCGGGAGGGGCCGACTTTTATACTCGGGTGACATCTGATCTCCCCAGCCACTCACAGCAGGGGGGTGGTATAGGGCTTGAACGTCACAGGGGGAAGTTGTAATGCCTTCCCTGTCTTTCAATTGGCCAGAAAAGCGCGCTAACGTCTCAGAGATGAAAGTGAAAGTAACCCGAACATCGCGTGGTACTCGTTAAGAGTAACGAGCATCCCGAACACCCTAATATTCGCACGAATATCAAGCTCGGACGAGTACGTTCGCTCATCTCTAGATATAACCGATCTGCTGGCAACTTTACGATTCTTTTTTTGAACTCCTGCACTGTTTACACGTTGCCAAGGAGACCATTGGCTTGTCAGAAGCTGGCTGATGGTCCCCGTGGCAGGGAGAGCTGGCGATCGGCTGTCAGATGATAGCCGGGCACCAGCTCTTACAGCGGAGAATGGAGAAAACCTCTGATCTTCGCTCTTTAGCCTTTTACATCCCACGGTCTGTGCAACCGCAGCATGTAAACGGCTGTCACCATTGGACCTCTCGCAATGTGATCAGGGGGATATAGTGGCCCTGCCCGCCTGTGCTTGTCCACGTGTCTGTTGTTAAGTGGACCTTGGCAGTAACCGCGTTGGTGAGAGCGCGTACAATGTTGTGGGAGACGTGGTCGTGCAGGCCTGGGACGGCACATCGGGAAAAGTAGTGGCGACTGGGAACCGAGTAGCGTGGGGCCGCCGCCGCCATCATGCTTTTGAAAGCCTCCGTTTCCACAAGCCTATACGGCAGCATCTCTAGGCTGATCAATTTTGCAATGTGCACGTTTAACGCTTGAGCGTGCGGGTGCGTGGCGTCGTACTTGCGCTTGCGCTCAAACTGTGGCGCTAGCAACGTCTGGACGCTACGCTGAGAGACATTGCTGGATGGGGCCGAGGACAGCGGAGGTGAGGGTGTGGGTGCAGGCCAGGAGACGGTAGTGCCTGTGTCCTCAGAGGGGGGTTGGATCTCAGTGGCAGGTTGGGGCACAGGGGGAGAGGCAGTGGTGCAAACCGGAGGCGGTGAACGGGCATCGTCCCACCTTGTGGGGTGCTTGGCCATCATATGCCTGCGCATGCTGTTGGTGGTGCCTCCCCAGCTGATCTTGGCGCGACAAAGGTTGCACACCACTGTTCGTCGGTCGTCAGGCGTCTCTGTGAAAAACTGCCACACCGTAGAGCACCTTGACCTCTGCAGGGTGGCATGGCACGAGGGGGCGCTTTGGGAAACAGTTGGTGGATTATTCGGTCTGGCCTTGCCTCTACCCCTGGCCACCGCACTGGCTCGGCCTGTGCCCACACCCTGACTTGGGCCTCCGCGTCCTCGCCCGCGTCCACGTCCTATAGGCCTACCCCTACCCCTCAGCATGGTGTATTACCAGTGATTTGATTTCCCAGGCAGGAAAGAAATATGCGCAAGCCTGCTGTTAAACGTAGCTGGCTGCGTATGATTTCTGTTTACGTTCTGCACCCACCACACATGTACCCAGAACGCTGGGGACTGTCAGAGGCAGGCCAAATAGAATGTTTCCCTTTTTTTGGTAAAGAAAAGGCCCACTGCGTATATTCAATCAATAATATATGTCTTCTGGCCCTGCAAATGTGTCACAGAACTGCAGGGTTGCAGAGTTATTAACTACAGCAGAGCGGTGATTTTTCCCAGGCAGGAAAGAAATATGCGCAAGCATGCTGTTAAACGTAGCTGGCTGCGTATGATTTCTGTTTACGTTCTGCACCCACCACACACGTACCCAGAACGCTGAGGACTGTCAGAGGCAGGCCAAATAGAATGTTTCCCTTTTTTTGGTAAAGAAAAGGCCCACTGCGTATATTCAATCAATAATATATGTCTTCTGGCCCTGCAAATGTGTCACAGAACTGCAGGGTTGCAGAGTTATTAACAACAGCAGAGCGGTGATTTTTCCCAGGCAGGAAAGAAATATGCGCAAGCCTGCTGTTAAACGTAGCTGGCTGCGTATGATTTCTGTTTACGTTCTGCACCCACCACACACGTACCCAGAACGCTGAGGACTGTCAGAGGCAGGCCAAATAGAATGTTTCCCTTTTTTTGGTAAAGAAAAGGCCCACTGCGTATATTCAATCAATAATATATGTCTTCTGGCCCTGCAAATGTGTCACAGAACTGCAGGGTTGCAGAGTTATTAACTACAGCAGAGCGGTGATTTTTCCCAGGCAGGAAAGAAATATGCACAAGCCTGCTGTTAAACGTAGCTGGCTGCGTATGATTTCTGTTTACGTTCTGCACCCACCACACACGTACCCAGAACGCTGAGGACTGTCAGAGGCAGGCCAAATAGAATGTTTCCCTTTTTTTGGTAAAGAAAAGGCCCACTGCGTATATTCAATCAATAATATATGTCTTCTGGCCCTGCCTACACAATTCTATCCCTGTAGTATTACTGCAGGGCGCAATGCTCTGCACAGCCGATTTAAAAAAAAATAAAAAAATGCAACACTGCTAACAGCAGCCTGCACAGTTCTGCACATGGTTAAATGTGGCCCTAAGAAGGACCGTTGGGGTTCTTGAAGCCTACACTCACTCCTAACACTCTCCCTGCCTAACCACCACTTCTGTCCCTGGACTATTACTGCAGGGCGCAATGCTCTGCAGACAGCCGATTTTGAAAAACAACAAAATGAGCAACACTGCTAACAGCAGCCTCCACACGGATAGATGTGGCCCTAAGAAGGACCGTTGGGGTTCTTGAAGCCTACACTCACTACTAACACTCTCCCTACAGCAGCTCCGGCACCAGCAGCACTGTCCCTCAGCTAACTCACAAGGCATCTGAGGCGAGCCGCGGGAGGGGCCGACTTTTATACTCGGGTGACATCTGATCTCCCCAGCCACTCACAGCAGGGGGGTGGTATAGGGCTTGAACGTCACAGGGGGAAGTTGTAATGCCTTCCCTGTCTTTCAATTGGCCAGAAAAGCGCGCTAACGTCTCAGAGATGAAAGTGAAAGTAACCCGAACATCGCGTGGTACTCGTTAAGAGTAACGAGCATCCCGAACACCCTAATATTCGCACGAATATCAAGCTCGGACGAGTACGTTCGCTCATCTCTAGATATAACCGATCTGCTGGCAACTTTACGATTCTTTTTTTGAACTCCTGCACTGTTTACACGTTGCCAAGGAGACCATTGGCTTGTCAGAAGCTGGCTGATGGTCCCCGTGGCAGGGAGAGCTGGCGATCGGCTGTCAGATGATAGCCGGGCACCAGCTCTTACAGCGGAGAATGGAGAAAACCTCTGATCTTCGCTCTTTAGCCTTTTACATCCCACGGTCTGTGCAACCGCAGCATGTAAACGGCTGTCACCATTGGACCTCTCGCAATGTGATCAGGGGGATATAGTGGCCCTGCCCGCCTGTGCTTGTCCACGTGTCTGTTGTTAAGTGGACCTTGGCAGTAACCGCGTTGGTGAGAGCGCGTACAATGTTGTGGGAGACGTGGTCGTGCAGGCCTGGGACGGCACATCGGGAAAAGTAGTGGCGACTGGGAACCGAGTAGCGTGGGGCCGCCGCCGCCATCATGCTTTTGAAAGCCTCCGTTTCCACAAGCCTATACGGCAGCATCTCTAGGCTGATCAATTTTGCAATGTGCACGTTTAACGCTTGAGCGTGCGGGTGCGTGGCGTCGTACTTGCGCTTGCGCTCAAACTGTGGCGCTAGCAACGTCTGGACGCTACGCTGAGAGACATTGCTGGATGGGGCCGAGGACAGCGGAGGTGAGGGTGTGGGTGCAGGCCAGGAGACGGTAGTGCCTGTGTCCTCAGAGGGGGGTTGGATCTCAGTGGCAGGTTGGGGCACAGGGGGAGAGGCAGTGGTGCAAACCGGAGGCGGTGAACGGGCATCGTCCCACCTTGTGGGGTGCTTGGCCATCATATGCCTGCGCATGCTGTTGGTGGTGCCTCCCCAGCTGATCTTGGCGCGACAAAGGTTGCACACCACTGTTCGTCGGTCGTCAGGCGTCTCTGTGAAAAACTGCCACACCGTAGAGCACCTTGACCTCTGCAGGGTGGCATGGCACGAGGGGGCGCTTTGGGAAACAGTTGGTGGATTATTCGGTCTGGCCTTGCCTCTACCCCTGGCCACCGCACTGGCTCGGCCTGTGCCCACACCCTGACTTGGGCCTCCGCGTCCTCGCCCGCGTCCACGTCCTATAGGCCTACCCCTACCCCTCAGCATGGTGTATTACCAGTGATTTGATTTCCCAGGCAGGAAAGAAATATGCGCAAGCCTGCTGTTAAACGTAGCTGGCTGCGTATGATTTCTGTTTACGTTCTGCACCCACCACACATGTACCCAGAACGCTGGGGACTGTCAGAGGCAGGCCAAATAGAATGTTTCCCTTTTTTTGGTAAAGAAAAGGCCCACTGCGTATATTCAATCAATAATATATGTCTTCTGGCCCTGCAAATGTGTCACAGAACTGCAGGGTTGCAGAGTTATTAACTACAGCAGAGCGGTGATTTTTCCCAGGCAGGAAAGAAATATGCGCAAGCATGCTGTTAAACGTAGCTGGCTGCGTATGATTTCTGTTTACGTTCTGCACCCACCACACACGTACCCAGAACGCTGAGGACTGTCAGAGGCAGGCCAAATAGAATGTTTCCCTTTTTTTGGTAAAGAAAAGGCCCACTGCGTATATTCAATCAATAATATATGTCTTCTGGCCCTGCAAATGTGTCACAGAACTGCAGGGTTGCAGAGTTATTAACAACAGCAGAGCGGTGATTTTTCCCAGGCAGGAAAGAAATATGCGCAAGCCTGCTGTTAAACGTAGCTGGCTGCGTATGATTTCTGTTTACGTTCTGCACCCACCACACACGTACCCAGAACGCTGAGGACTGTCAGAGGCAGGCCAAATAGAATGTTTCCCTTTTTTTGGTAAAGAAAAGGCCCACTGCGTATATTCAATCAATAATATATGTCTTCTGGCCCTGCAAATGTGTCACAGAACTGCAGGGTTGCAGAGTTATTAACTACAGCAGAGCGGTGATTTTTCCCAGGCAGGAAAGAAATATGCACAAGCCTGCTGTTAAACGTAGCTGGCTGCGTATGATTTCTGTTTACGTTCTGCACCCACCACACACGTACCCAGAACGCTGAGGACTGTCAGAGGCAGGCCAAATAGAATGTTTCCCTTTTTTTGGTAAAGAAAAGGCCCACTGCGTATATTCAATCAATAATATATGTCTTCTGGCCCTGCCTACACAATTCTATCCCTGTAGTATTACTGCAGGGCGCAATGCTCTGCACAGCCGATTTAAAAAAAAATAAAAAAATGCAACACTGCTAACAGCAGCCTGCACAGTTCTGCACATGGTTAAATGTGGCCCTAAGAAGGACCGTTGGGGTTCTTGAAGCCTACACTCACTCCTAACACTCTCCCTGCCTAACCACCACTTCTGTCCCTGGACTATTACTGCAGGGCGCAATGCTCTGCAGACAGCCGATTTTGAAAAACAACAAAATGAGCAACACTGCTAACAGCAGCCTCCACACGGATAGATGTGGCCCTAAGAAGGACCGTTGGGGTTCTTGAAGCCTACACTCACTACTAACACTCTCCCTACAGCAGCTCCGGCACCAGCAGCACTGTCCCTCAGCTAACTCACAAGGCATCTGAGGCGAGCCGCGGGAGGGGCCGACTTTTATACTCGGGTGACATCTGATCTCCCCAGCCACTCACAGCAGGGGGGTGGTATAGGGCTTGAACGTCACAGGGGGAAGTTGTAATGCCTTCCCTGTCTTTCAATTGGCCAGAAAAGCGCGCTAACGTCTCAGAGATGAAAGTGAAAGTAACCCGAACATCGCGTGGTACTCGTTAAGAGTAACGAGCATCCCGAACACCCTAATATTCGCACGAATATCAAGCTCGGACGAGTACGTTCGCTCATCTCTAGATATAACCGATCTGCTGGCAACTTTACGATTCTTTTTTTGAACTCCTGCACTGTTTACACGTTGCCAAGGAGACCATTGGCTTGTCAGAAGCTGGCTGATGGTCCCCGTGGCAGGGAGAGCTGGCGATCGGCTGTCAGATGATAGCCGGGCACCAGCTCTTACAGCGGAGAATGGAGAAAACCTCTGATCTTCGCTCTTTAGCCTTTTACATCCCACGGTCTGTGCAACCGCAGCATGTAAACGGCTGTCACCATTGGACCTCTCGCAATGTGATCAGGGGGTCCTGATGGGTCTCTGTGGTACCCGGAGGCTTGAATATAGCCTCTGGGTCTGCCAGCAATCTCTGCTGTTTAACCCTTTACATGCTACAGTCTGTGCAACTGCAGCATGTAAAGAGCTGACAGAGGGAGGGGCTCCCTCTGTCAACATCGAACCCTCCACAATGTGATCAAGGGGTCCTCATGGGTCTCTGTGGCACCCAGAGGCTTGAATATAGCCCACGGGTCTGCCAGCTAAATTAGGCTATGACGCTCAGACTCTGACTATCTTTAGTACACTTCTTTAGTACACTTTAGTACACTGTGTTTAGTACACTTCTGAGTGTAATAGCCTCCTATGCCTCAGGATAGCAGAGTATTAAAAGAATTTTAAAAAGTATTATGCAAGTCCCCTAACGGGACAAAAATGTAAAAAAAATGTAAAAAGTTAAGAAAAGTTAAAAAATTATAAAAAAAATAAAAATGCCAAAACCCCACCTTTCTCCCTTTACTTTGTAAAAAAATAATAAATTAAAAACAAAATTACACATTTGGTATTCCTGCGTTCGCAATGACCCAGAGAAGGAAGTTAGTACATTATTTAATCTGCAGGGTGCACAGAATGGAAAAAACATTTTTTAAACGTGGCAAAAATAGATTATTATCTCACCATACAAAAAGCGGAATAGAAAGTGATCAAAATGCTGCACGGATCAACTTATGGTACTAATAAAAAAGTACAACTCATGCTGCAAAATAAAAATCCTTACACAGCTCAGTTGATTAAAAAAAAAATTAAAATGCTAGGAGTCTTTGAATGCAGCGATAAAAAAATATATATTTTTTAAAGTGTGAAAAAGTATCGAAAAAGAAAAAAGTATTACAATTTGGTATTGGCATAATTATACTGGCCTGTAGAATTATTTTAATATAATATTTATACTGCTCAGAGAATACAGTGAAACATTCACCGAACATGTCAGCTGCACCTCAAGAACATCACAAGAATCCGTTCTTCTCTCATCGTGGACACGCTAAAAATGCTCCTTGTTGCCCTCATCCACTCCCACCTTGATTGCTGCAACTCGTTGCTGAACGGCCTCCCCGGCGCCAGAATCTACCCTCTCCAATCCATCCTGAATGCGGCAACCAGGCTCATCTTCCGGTCCAGCCGCTATTTGGAGGCCCTTGCCCTGTGCCAGTCACTGCACTGGCTTCCTGTTAAATACAGAATTCCATTTAAACTCACTACCTTCATCTATAAAGCCCTCCACAGCGCAGCGCCACCCTGCATTGCCTCCCTCATCTCAATCCATCACCCAGCCCAGGCTCTCTGCTTTGCTAACGAAACCAGATGGAGCGCCCCTTTAATTTGAACCTCTCATTCCCACCTCCAAGACTTCTCCAGAGCAGCACTAGTCCTCTGGAACGCACTACCAAAGGCTATCCGGGCAATCCAGGACTCACAAAACTTCAGGCGTGCTCTAAAAACGCACCTCTTCAGGGAGGCATACCATATCTCCTAAACCAAACTCCTCTGTGCTCCACCTGATAACATGCTCTCTGACCTATTGGCTGCAATCCCTGCTAGCCACCATCAACTGCTCCTGCAGTCATACCGATTCTATCGTCACAGGGTTGAACGTCTGACCATTGTTTATGTGTATAGCATTCCTCACTCTTCACCTCGCCATACCATGCAAATCCCTAGCCCCTTTACCTTCTGTATCACCCCATTATTTGTAGTATGTAAGCTCGTTGGAGCAGGACCCTCCCCCTTACTGTTTCCATCAACTAATTACTATATGCAACCGTAGTTCTGTAATTTTTGTACTTTTGTCTGTTTTCCCCCTGTCTATGTAAGCGCCATGGAATATGTTGGTGCTATACAAATACAGATTATTATTATTATTATTATTAAAAAGCGATCAAAATTTTACATGTTCCCAAAAATTAGATAAATGAAGGCTAGAGTTCATCGCACAAAAAACAAGGCCTTCTAGAGGTCCGGCAATGGGAAAGTAAAATTAATATGGCAGAATTTCTTTTTTTCCCAATCTCTCTACAATGTTTTTACGAAAGTTATGCAATACATTATATATACCCAAAAATGATGTAATTAAAAAATACAACTTGTCCCGCAAAAATCAAGCCTTCATATGGCTATGTCAATGGATAAATGAAAAAGTTATGGCTCTTGGAACGCAACTGGAAAATTAGTTGAAATTAAATGATTGGCCCATTTAAAAAACCTGCCCTGGTGGGTCTGACAAGGTGGTAAGAAACTCGCCACTGAAGGGGTTAATACTAATGCTATGGCCCAAAACTGTGGTGTGGCTGTATGTGAATGACTCTTGAGTGAATCCTGTGTGTGTGCCCTTTTAAGTGCATGAGTGATGTGGTTGAATGACTTGGGTAGTTGAGAGGCGGAGTTTAGAGAGCGGGAATTGAGAAAATGTAGTTAGAGGTGGTGGACGTTCCTTCGCTAAGCTAGGCATAGAGTAACAAGTAAAGTACAACCGTGCACCTCCGGCGGCCGGAAAGAGGTGCTGGCATCACGTGACATTCATCATCTTTAATGCTATGCTTCTGGTCACTGCAAGCGACTGAGATAGGCCAAGCTGGCACCGCTGGTGGGAGAGGTCGCAGAGCCACCCGTGACATCCTGCTTTTTTCCCGTGGTCTTCCCTATCGTGGTAGGCTTCCTGCTCGAGTCGCCGCACTAAAAATGTAAATATTTGCCTGCTATATAGCGTGTATAAACTATCACTTATATTGCAATGACCACTGCTTCATTCTGTATGCGTCTGAGTGCTCCCTAAACCATTTATAACTTTGCATTAGTCTGCTGTGCGAATATAATAAGCCTTGGAGGGAAATAACGCTGATAAAGACATAACATGTGATAAAACTGGGAAAGCTGGATAACTCTGAATTATCATAATACATCATAGTGTGGGTTCTCAGCCAGAAAGGGTGGCTAGACTGCTAGGTTATGCTAATTTGGGGGTGGACCGGTTAGGGGCGGAGTAATCAACTATGTTTATGTGGGCATGGAACTTGTCACCGGAAGGGGCGTGCAATCACATTATAAAAGGGGCGGGACTGTCAAGTTGTAAAAGGGATGGGGCACCTGTCACTTTACCAGAAGTTGGCATTTGATGATAGAGATGCTTTACTACTCTCAGACAATGTTGATCATCTGACATTTATAAAAATAAACCAGACATGGCTGTCACCTGACTTCTATACCCATATAGCAGATTCCACTGATTAGAAGACACTGATATAAATCTATGCTCAGTAATAGGTCATTAAAAATTGCCAAAAGACAACACTGTACCCTCAAGATGCTGCTGCTGGTGGTAGTTGTGGTGCTGTTGCACAGAACTTGAGGAAGAGAATATTTACCTAAACAGTTCTGAAAAAGACCAGTTAGCATTAGGGCTGACAATAAATAGTGGAATATGTAAGTCAAAATAAATGATCATAAGAGTGCATCATTAATGTGATAGAAAGAAAAGAAAAGAAATGAGCAGCTATGTTATGTGCACTTCTCAATCAGTTGCTATAAAGGAGATCCTGAGAATTGCTTCTGTAGAGATCCTCTCACGAATGGACAGAATTGTTAAAGGGGTCAGTTACCTCCATAGAGAACAATTGAGGCCAAATAAGGAGGGAATGGCAACTCTACATCCTCATGCATAGAGGAGATGAGGGTTAAAGAACAGACTTAGATCTACAATAAAGAAAATTTCCATAGAAATGAAGTCTCCAAGAGTTCTATGAACCCAGGCCACTAGTGTATCAATTGGCTGAAGTTTGGGGTTAACAGAAACCCGTTTGTGGGTTTGGGCTTATATCAGGTTATTGAGCTAGGGCTAGAGGAATAGGGTGGTGTAGACTGATCTGGTAGAAATACCATTGGTGGTTAAAAAAATCACAAAAACTTAGGCAGATTCCCCCAGGTTTCTAAAAATTGTTGATTTTCCATCCTATAAGTTGAAATGGGTACCCTTACCAATATCGAATATCTTTATTCTTCAATGCAACGAAGAGTGGTTTCACCACCCAGCAGAGCCAAAGCTTATATCTAGCCAAGTCTGTGAGAATGAGGACAGTGAAGTTTTGAAAGGCTCCATTATCTGACATTTTTCAGGATAGACTGCAATAACTTGCAGAAAATTGAAACCATTTCTTCAAATGTACCAATTTCCTCACTGAGTCCACAAATATGGAGAATGTTCTTCCTAGGTCTTTTCTGTTTATTGTCGAGATGGGAGAGGATGTCTGAGATTTGAGCAGATTGCTCTTGTGTGGTCTATTTATGAGCCTCCAAAATTATATAGGTCTGTACTTGGGACTTCAATATCATACATCTGTGACACACATGGTGTAGCCTGTTTTTAAACCCTCCACGTCTTTCTTAATCAGATGTTTCAAAATGCAAGAAAAGATTATCCATTTCTTGTCTAGTAGTTATGGTATTAATATGGGCTTTCCAATCCCACTCTGTCTCTCTTCTATGAGGTGTTCCACCTCCTGACTCACTTCTATGGCTAGTAATGAGAATTGACTAGGAGAACGAGAGACCTCTCATGAGGTCAGGGCACCTCTTCAGCATGGAGAGGATGAAGCAGAGCTGGCAACTACCTCATATGTTTGTTCTGAGCATTTACCTAGCACTTGAGTATTGCAGTTGTCACTTGAAGTCTATATTTCTGCTGCCTGGGGACTCTGAGCTGAGTCATCACTTTGCGAAGGAAGAGCGGATGGTGTTGGTGCGATGTTGGGACTCGGCTTGAAGTGGTGGAGAGATGTAAAATCAATCTATACCACTCGAGTCCTTCTCTTGTGTTAGTCTTCATGTTACCAATCACTCTTTGGAGTCTGTCGCTGAGCAAACTTAAAGGGGTTGTCCGGCCACACAGGGTAAAAATTTTTATAATGCTGCTGCTTTCCTTTCAGTAAGGATAGTAACACACAGCATACAGGGGCTCAAACCGGCCGGCAGATCAGCTGGAATGTCAGTTTCTTACCTTAGAATCTGATCTTCACTGCAGCTTTCAAAGATGGCGCCTCTGTGCTGCCTTCTCACATGCTCTGCGCTCTCCCTCCTCTGTGTGCTCTCTCCCGATGGTAGTAAGAGACATGAAAAGGCAGGATTTCATGGCCTCCCTCAGCTCACGTCCTAGCCCCGCCCACGACAC
The DNA here is from genome assembly GCF_035609145.1 of Eleutherodactylus coqui. NCBI lineage: Eukaryota > Metazoa > Chordata > Amphibia > Anura > Eleutherodactylidae > Eleutherodactylus > Eleutherodactylus coqui. The sequence goes on along the minus strand of NC_089843.1, from coordinate 174,146,684 downwards.
GCCCACCTCTATTGAACTGCTCTACAGTCTCTCCCCGCCCAGGCCCCGCCCCTGCTGCATACTATAATCAGAGGGAGTGTGGCCAGGGGAGACTGCGTTATACACTCATGTCAGGATAAAATCCTGGCATGAGTGGAAACAGCAGCACAGTGTATAGTGAATGGAGAGGGGCTGGGGAGAGCCCAGAGAGAACTCTCCTGCAGCCCCCCACTGCAAGGCTACCTACTGTCCCCCCACCCTGCTAAAGTGAAACAAAACATTTCCCCACACACACATGCCCTCATAGTGCCCCTCCCACAGCGACCCCCCCCCCACAATGACCCCCCCCACAGTGCACTCTCCCACAGTGCCCCCCTAATGATCCCCCACAGTGCCACAAACAGTGCCCTCTACAGTACCCCCTACACATGCCCCCCATCCACAGCATTCTCCACAGTCCCCCCTCAACAGTGCCCCCCCCAGTATCCCCCCCCACAGTGCCCTCCGCAGTACCCCCCCTACACATGCCCCCCATCCACAGCGTCCCTATACAGTGCCCCCCCTGTGACCTCCCTCACAGAGTCCCCCTTTACAGTGCCCACACACAAGTACACTAACAGCACCCCCCCTCCCCCCTCCCCCCGGGACTTCTGACAGCCGGGTCTCCTGACATTGCACACACACACACACACACACATCACTGCACCCCCCCCCCCCTCCCCCCTCCCCCCGGGACTTCTGACAGCCGGGTCTCCTGACATTGCACACACACACACACACATACATCACTGCACCCCCCCCTACCCTCGGGACTTCTGACAGCCGGGTCTCCTGACATTGCACACACACACACATCACTGCCGCCCCCCCCCCCCCCCCGGGACTTCTGACAGCCACTTGCACACATCCATCCATCCATCCTCCCCCCTCCCTCCCTCCCTCCTCCTCCCCCCCCCACGAGAGCCCGCCCCTCCTCTCATTCTTACCTTGGAGTTGAAGAGCCAGCAGACACGCCTCCCCTGCAGGCAGAACTGAGCTTCCCAGGCTGAAGTTCTTCTGCACATGCGCAGAGCTGTGCTGGAGAGGCGCGTCCCCGGTCGCCCCGACAAGAAGAGGACAAGAGACTTGTCGGAACCAGGAACCATGGCAACCGAGGAGCAACACGGGGGGGGGGGGCAACCCTAAAGGTAACTGAATAACTTCTGTTTCCCTAATTTACAATGCACAATGTATATTACAAAGTGCATTGTATTGGGCAAACAGAAGTAATGAGACTTAATGTTTATGGCCAGACAACCCCTTTAAGCCTGTGGATACCTGAAATATCAGAGGAGCTTGGGAACACCTAAGAACTTCAACCTAAAAACTTAGTGTATATTCCTTCTATTTTCCTACTTGAATTCTTATTTGTATGTGCATTTTACTCTAATTTATGTTCTCTAAATCTGCTGTCAAGAGGTCAGTAAAGATTATTCATTTTTAAGATTATGTATGTTTCTTGAGGCTGATATATTCAAAGGCTTCAATGTTATTTGCTTTTCAAGCCCTTAGTGTTGGGGTTTATTTATATGTAAGAATGACTTAATAAAAATGCATCTTGCCCTTAGCAAGCCTACAAAAAAATAATTCTGTATTCAGGATGTCATATACCTGAAAATATTGTAGCTGATATGAGTTATTAATCCAGACAAATGGGCCAATTTGTGTACTGTATACATTCTCACTGACAGTAATAAACTGAAGTCTCACAGGAATCTTAGTCAGTCATCGCAGAAAACAGAGGAAGATCAAAGATTTCACATTATTAACAGTGAGCTTCCACATTTCTTTGTATTTTCATTAAATGCCTTTATCTATGTTTCAGATAGGAATCCCTTTGACTATACAAAAAAAAAGTCAGGATAGGAATAAAACTGCAGCGTAAAACTGTTGTGCCAAGTTTTTACACGTATTGCCTATCCACAGGGGTCTGATTGGGCAATATTGGCCCTGTGGCCTCCCAGCAAGATTGCGCTAACACTACATTCATCTTCACTTTGGATAAGTGTAAACCTTGGCACAACCACTCTAAAGCTCTTAGACCCAATGCAAAATGTGCAATAGCTCCCTCCCTTACCTGTCATATGGATTTTAGAGTATTCCTATTCTCTTATACTGCTGAAGGATAATGATAAACATTAAATGGGTTTTCTCAGAAAGCTGTCGGATGCAGGGACAGCAGAGTGCGGAAACGGCACTCCGGCACCACATTGACTATATTGTTTTTCTTAAAAGGTATTATATCTACAAGATTATTTAGTTTTCCTTGCTGGAAACGATCACATTTGTATCTAGTTTTGGGCATAGGGTTCCAATACTATATTAAAAAATTCAGTTGAACAACCTCTTTAACTTTATTACCATGTGACTGATGACTATATTATCACCAATAGTCAATTTAAAGATATTGAATGTATTGTAAACTGTACTGCTTTTGTTTTAGGTTTTTGCATATATAAAGTATTAGCTGTATCTTGTTCCATTTTTCTTTGTTTTCCTTAAAAAGAGTATTCCAGTATCCACTGCATAGGTGATATCTGCTAAATCTTATAGGTATAGCACATCTAGATTTGGTTTAATCACCAGATTGCTTTTTTTCTATTTGAATGGTGTGATAGTCAAGCACGCGTGCTGCCGGTCTATTCAAAGTCCATGGAACTTATGGAGATAGCCAAATACCACACTAGGCTATGTGGGGTCCCCAGCAATCAAATATTTACCACCTATCACCTATCCTATGGAGCCTATTGGGAATTTTGGTTATGTTTTTTCACAGAATTGCTGTAGATTACACATCACAATTCTGGTACAGATCGATTTGTGACAGCAAATCTACCCTGACTTGGAGCTGCTAATTGTTAAAAAGCCATTCAGATCCACAGTGCACACAAGTAAAATACTATTATTCACTCAGAGTACTAATAAGATAAAAATAAGCATAATAGATTAGTCAGTAACAATATGCTGATGGTTTCCATGGTTTCTCCTCATTTTACCAAGTAACGGCTCAGTCACACGGGTGCATCGGCACCCGTACACCGGCGCTGATGCGCCCGTGTGACTGACAGTTAGAAGACGGCCGTACCTGAAGACGGACGTCTCTCTGCAGTGCTGATGAAAGAACACATGACCGGCAATGAAGCCGGTCACATGTTCTTCCTCCCAGCGCTGCACAGAGACGTCCGTCTTCAGGCACGGCTGTCTGCTGGCTGCGTAACATGGGTGCCGATGCGCCCGTGTGACTGAGCCCTAATAGCATACTTTATTAATTGTTTAGTTAGTTAACAAAGTAGTGGAGAAGATATTACATCTTACATGGGTTCACTATAAAGCCAATGGCAAGTTAGGGTGGACTTCAGTCCATTTTTTTATGCCTCAAGAAACAGATGTATTGTAAACTATTGTATAAGATTTTATTCTACAGAACTACCTCCCACGCTCATAGATAGTTTTGTGCTGGGCCTTTGCAAGCTCATGTGCTGAGCTAATAGGTTAATTGTCAGTGCCCTATTTATTCTTCTTTGAGAGTGCTACCAATTAATGACATGTCCTGTTGAAAGTTCAACACAAGTAACACATTTGCTCATCTACTTGTGCTATCAATGTATCATCACTAGAGATGAGCGAACGCGTTCGTCCGAGCTTGATATTCGTGCGAATATTAGGGTGTTCGGGATGTTCGTTATTCGTAACGAACACCATGCGGTGTTCTGGTAAATTAAACTTTCTTCCCTGAGACGTTAGCGCTTTTTTTTGGCCAATATAAAGACAGGGAAGGCATTACAACTTCCCCCTGCAACGTTTAAGCCCTATACCACCCCCCTGCTGTGAGTGGCTGGGGAGATAAGGTGTCACCCGAGTATTGAAATCTGCCCCTCCCGCTGCTCGCTATGGATGCATTCTATATGCGCTCAATGGGGCCAGCGGCAGCAGCGCTGACCCCATTGAGAACATATAGAAGACAAATCCTTCTTCTCTGGCACAGCTGTAACAGCTGTAGCAGAGAAGAACGATGTTTGCCCATTGAATTCAATGGAGCGGCAATACAGCATGTTCCACTGAATGCAATGGGCTGCCGGCGATCGCAGGATGAATGGTCGGAAAGGGGTTAAATATATAACCCCTTTCCTGCAATTCATCCAGAAATGTGTTACACTAAAAATATATACCGGCGTATAAGGCGACAGGGCGTATAAGACGACCCCCCAACTGTCACCTTATACGCCGGTAATACAGTGGAGCAAAGAATAAAAAGCATTACTTACGTTTTTAGATGATCTGCGGCGCTCCTGCAGGCTGTCACTCCCTCCTGGTCCACGGCAGAGTATTGCTTTCTCCACGAAAGACTTTAAATCCCTGCCTCCAGAAGCACACGTGCCTTCAGCCAATCACAGCCAATGACAATGATGTCATTGAATGGCTGTGATTGGCTGTGTTTCTGGAGGCGGGGATTTCAAGGCTTGAAATCCCCGCCTCCAGAAACACAGCCTATCACAGCCATTCAATGACATCATTGTCATTGGCTGTGATTGGCTGAAGGCACGTGTCTTCCTGGAGGCAGGGATTTAAAGCCTTTCATAGAGAAAGCTTGTCTGCCGTGGACCAGGAGGGAGTGACAGCCTGCAGGAGCGCCGCAGATCATCTAAAAACGTAAGTAATGCTTTTTATTCTTTGCTCCACTGTATTACCGGCGTATAAGGTGACAGTTGGGGGGTCGTCTTATACGCCCTGTCGCCTTATACGCCGGTATATATTTTTAGTGTAACGCATTTCTGGATGAATTGCAGGAAAGGGGTTATATATTTAACCCCTTTCCGACCATTCATCCTGCGATCGCCGGCAGCCCATTGCATTCAGTGGAACATGCTGTATTGCCGCTCCATTGAATTCAATGGGCAAACATCGTTCTTCTCTGCTACAGCTGTTACAGCTGTGCCAGAGGAGGACGATCTTTATGCTGACAGTGGGGGGGGGGGGGGGCCCACTCTTGCCGGTATTGTGGCTTAATAGTGGGACCTGTGAACTTGAGATGCAGCCCAACACGTAGCCCCTCGCCTGCCCTATCCGTCACTGTGTCATTCCCATCACTTTCCTGAATTGCCCAGATTTTCACACATGAAAACCTTAGCGAGCATCGGCGAAATACAAAAATGTTCTGGTCGCCCATTGACTTCAATGGGGTTCGTTGTTCGAAACGAACCCTCGAGCATCACGGGAAGTTCGTTCCGAATAACGAACACCCGAACATTTTGGTGTTCGCTCATCTCTAATCATCACCTCTCAATTCATTCATTAAAATGAATTGCAGTGACGTGACTACGCAGCCTGTGTGCACATGTAATCTAGCACAGACTGACAGCATGCTTTTAGAACATAGCCGCATAATTAGATATAACGACATACAATACTGTTAGCGTGATTATATTGTATACTGTATTTTCAATTTAAAAGTTGTTAAAGGAGTTGTCCCACGCCGAAACGGGTTTTTTTTTTTTTAAACCCCCCCCCCCCGTTCGGCGCGAGACAACCCCGATGCAGGGGTTAAAAAAACCACCCGCACAGCGCTTACCTGAATCCCGGCGGTCCGGCGTCTTCATACTCACCTGCTGAAGATGGCCGCCGGGATCCTCTGTCTTCATGGACCGCAGGGCTTCTGTGCGGTCCATTGCCGATTCCAGCCTCCTGATTGGCTGGAATCGGCACGTGACGGGGCGGAGCTACACGGAGCTACACGGAGCCCCATAGAGAAGAGGAGAAGACCCGGACTGCGCAAGCGCGGCTAATTTGGCCATCGGAGGGCGAAAATTAGTCGGCACCATGGAGACGAGGACGCCAGCAACGGAGCAGGTAAGTATAAAACTTTTTATAACTTCTGTATGGCTCATAATTAATGCACAATGTACATTACAAAGTGCATTATTATGGCCATGCAGAAGTGTATAGACCCACTTGCTGCCTCGGGACAACCCCTTTAAAGTGAGCTCATAAGGAACCTAACACTTCCACACTCTAGATGAACTTTATTAGGTTTACTTCTATAAAAAACTTCTTAAACAGGATAAATATAAAATACATGCAAGTTACATCAAGTCCAAATACAATTTTCCAATTGCTTCATAAAAAACTGATATGTCTTTGATCCAAGTTCCTTTATTAAAGTTTAGTATAGCCAACTGTTTATTGCAGGACCCTGTCACTATTAGGTTTCAGCCCCAAACAGACCTTTTTCAAATAGTGTTTAACAATAACTGCTGTTATCGCAGTTCTTATCTGGAGGAATACATTATTCATCCATTATTTTGTTAGGTATAGCAGAGATGTCTTCTGCTCTGCCCTGTCTGTTATCTGAGTTTGCATTTATTTTGCTCCAGCATCTCTGGAGTTAACACTTTCTGACTCCTCCACCCAGCTGGAGACTGTTTGCCAATCACTCCACTATATAGCTTCCCCAATTCTGGTATCCAGCGCTTCTTGGTTGTTGTTATACCTATGACAGCTTGTGGCTGCTGCTCCTGCAGTTTCCTCTGTCCCAACCTATCTCCAGTCTGCACCTGCTCACATCCTCAGTTCCAGTTTCTGCTTGGTATGACCTGTTACTGTTGTTGGGCTTTGACAGAGTTATTCAGCACCCAGGTTCCTGCTCAGGGGCAACCTTGTCAGGACGATTGCTCCGCTTATGTTAGGCAGGGACTTCCTATTCCTCAGCAGCCCAGGGCTAGCTCAGTCCTAGTTTCTGTCTTGTACCAAGCCATGCACTGAGAAGTGAGCATCTGTCCTCTGGGTCAGATGTCACTCCTGCTAGGTGTTTCCCACTTGCCCGGAGGGCCAACATAGTGGTTCCACACTCGCAGACATAACATATTTCCACTTGTCCATGATTTTCTTGCACCATTTTTCAAGTTTTAAAAAAAGAAAACTTCAGGAAAAACAAATGCATTGTGCCATGACTAGTACAGGTGACCTAATGGCCGGTGCCCAAGGTACAACACAGAATATTAGTTTTTCCTGAAGTGTTCTTTTAAGTCAGACACGTCAGAGTGCACAAAATCTATGTGGTGTTAAACATTCGTAATAAAAACAGAAAAATATTATAGAAGGGATATATTTATTTTCTAACTATAAAATTATATTTGCAAGTGCTCAGAGCACAAAGGCTTCTTCATCGGGCAAGTTAATAATAAAGCACTGCGAGGAAAGCACCACATTTAAATAATGTTCCATCAAGACATTGTAAATGGGGTGACACATCGTTAAGAAAAGTCAGAGCAATAAAAGATAGGATTGTGTATCTATGGGAGGCTAAAGGTGATTAGTTAAGGTCCCAGATCTGGAGTCGCTAATGGAGTGAAGTATCCATGTAATGTGTCATAAATCCAAATGTTAGGTTGAGTTATTGGGTCAATGACTCAAAAGTTCTTAGCAGTTTGAATTCTCAAATGTTACTCTCTGTCATTCTTAAAATAAGATCTGAGAATTAAGACTTAAATCTGTCACACTGTGGTCTGGTCCAGAGAAGTTATTTTTCTAATGTGTATCAAGATTCTACAGTATTGTATGTCAAAGCAAAGACTGCAGACCAGGATGAATTTGCAGTTTCACCAATATAGATTCCATCAGGGTACCTTGTACATTGTATCATGTACATCACAATGGAAGATGTATAGGAGAAAGTGAAGTTTGGTGTAAATGGAGACCAAAAAGTACTAGTTACTAGAAGATTGTCTGAAAGCTGATATTCGCGTGGTCTGACTGGAAGATACTATTCTAGCACAAAAACCACTGATGGTAAAATACCATATAAACATGAGATATAAGTGATTGTCACAGGTTTTAAAGGGAACTTGTGACCAGGTTCATGCTGCTCAAACCACAGGCAACATAAACCCAAGATAGTTGGTCCATGCATGTTTTTTTGTGATAGAACAATATCTCTGCAGCGACATCAATTGGATGGCGGCATTTCTGTAAATCAATGTCTGACCCTTTATACAAGTGTATTGGGAATTGAAAGCCTAGCCAGAATCCATCAACAGACAGATGTTTCAGGGTTCTTGCCCCTCATCAGTGTGCAGCAGGATTTTGGCTTGGCTAGTGAGAGGCCTATGACGTGATTTATTTGTATATATTTCCCAGAGGAGAATAAGTCTTATAAGTCTCCTCACTCACCTTCTAGGTTCTATCCTTACGCAGTGAGGATATCGCTTTAAACCTTTTTTTTTTCTGAAACACAAAATGTACACCTGCTTGTGTATAGGTAGAGGCAGTCACTCTTGATAACATGAGTTCTGTTTCAGCTTAGGTTCCAATGAGAACTTCAAAGTATGTTTTTTTATGAAATGCAGCAGGTACAGAATAAGGGCTCCCACGCACTTGCGATTGCGTTTTTTGTTAACGCGATTGTCAATGGGACTTTCTAATGTTAAAAACGCAACCCCCCAAAAAATGCAGTTGCGTGCGTTGCATTTTTTTACAACAGAAAGTCCCATTGAAAATCGCGTTAACAAAAAACGCACTCGCAAGTGTGTGGGAGCCCTTTTAGGGCCCCTTTCCACTAGCCTTTTTTTATCGCTGCGTTTTTTTTTCACGCGATTGTCAATGGGACTTTCTAAGGTTAAAAACACAACGCAACGCAGTGCACCAAAAACGCAAGTTGTGCTGCGTTGCGTTTTTAACATTAGAAAGTCCCATTGAAAATCGCGTTAAAAAAACGCGGCGATAAAAAAGGCTAGTGGAAAGGCACTTAGGCCTCATGTCCACGGGCAAAATAATAATTAAAATCCGCAGCGGATCACCTGCACGCGGATCCGCATCCCATAGGGATGCATTGACCACCCGCGGATAGATAAATACTACTCATTCTGTTTGGGTGCCGGATACCTCATCAACCACGCAAGGGGAAAGCCATCTGCACTCTGTACCCTACTCAAGTCAGTCAGTGACTTTGTGCCAGGCAGGTAAAACACCGCGATGGGAAGACTGTGTGCACCCACAGCATAGGTGGGTCCTAGGCAACCCAAGACATGAACCATGAAGAAATCAGAGTGCCCAAACATGGCAGACTTTCACTGCGCCGAGGACATAGGCCTCTGCACAAACCCTCAGCAATCGCGGGCATAGAGCGGACTCCGATGCTAGTGCAGCTGTGAACGTCTCATTTGTGCAGTATCGCTCCTCTTGTTTGGCCCAAACCAGTGCCCCGGATAACTGTGGTAACGCGGGAGAAAATATGTATTGGCCTCAGCCCACAATTCATGCCCTAGTCAGTCAGTGTTTTTGGGCCAGTTAGGTAAAACACAGTGATGGGAAGTCTGTGTGCACCCATAGTATAAACAGACCCCTGTAACATTTCAGTAGCAAAGTATAAGGAGACCCCAGTAACATTTCTGTTGTAATAGTATAGGCAGACCCCAGTAACATTTCTGTAGCAGAAGTATAGGCAAATCCCTATAACGTTTCTGTAGCAGAAGTATAGGCAGACCCCTGTACCATTTCTGTAGTAGAAGTATAGGCAGACCCCTGTAACATTTCTGTAGCAGCAGTATAGGCAGACCCCTGTAACGTTTCTGTAGCAGCAGTATAGGCAGACCCCTGTACCATTTCTGTAGCAGCAGTATAGGCAGACCCCTGTACCATTTCTGTAGCAGAACTATAGGCAGACCCCTGTACCATTTCTGTAGCAGAAGTATAGGCAGACCCCTGTACCATTTCTGTAGCAGAAGTATAGGCAGACCCCCTGTAACATTTCTGTAGCAGAAGTATAGGCAGACCCCTATAACATTTTAGTTTTTACGTTCGCTTTTGCATATTTTACTGTACTCTTTGCGCTCGCAAAGGAAGTTCATTTGCACGCAGTAAACAAAGATGCACTGATTGAAATGGTTAATTAGTCTAATGAGTTCCAGAACTGTTTTTTTCTTGCACAATTACAGTATTTCATGGATCCCCTAGTCTATTTTTCGAACATTTGCACATCCCCATTGACTTTTATGGGGACATTTCGCGTGCAAATGTGCAAGAAAATAGAGCATGCTGTGGGGTTTTTTTGCGCTACCGAAATGCACAGGAAAAACACGTGCATATGAACAAACCTAATGAAATCAATGGGCTCTAAATCACTGCGTATTGTGCATGCAGATTTTGCTGATGCAAATACGCCCCTGTGTGAATCTGGCCTCAAAATAGTAAAACATAGAAAAAAGCTATGTAAAAGTTCACATGGTTATCTCAGAATGTAATCATTGCAGTACAGGATGAGCGACCTTAGAAAACCCATTTTATGACATTGTTTCACAATGAAATGTTCACCTGGAACAAATACTTAATATATCAACTGATAATCATAAACTGATATGGCATATAAAACATGCAAGGACACTCTGTGCACTCCGCCAGGTAATTAGCAACTTTATTCAATGTAAGAGATTAGGGGGGGCAGAAGTCTTTGTAGCACGTATTCGCAGCTATGCTTGCACCCTGGTTTCCTGCAGGTTTTTGGATTGCAGATGGCAACCAGGACAGAAGCAGCGCTGCAGTGCAGTAATGTAATCTGACAACTGCCTCTTCTCATGCAGTCCCACACATTGCCCCATTATGTATTAATATTCAGTAGCATCCGAACATCTAGCACGATGCAAAACATCAATGAACCTCCTTTTAAAAATGAGACAATTAAATATTAACGTGACACGCACTATTTGTACAGGGACGTTATGAGGTCGGCCCAGGACAAGTTGTGTACTTTTGCTATTCTACTTTTTTGTGCATCTATTCATAATATTCATCTTATTTATGCTGGATTACTTGTCAGGATCTGTGCGCGCGGCCGTGGGTTTGGCAATGTTATTTTACAGACTTCACGGGTTTAAAAGTGCAAACTTGACTTTATTATAGTCCAAAATAAACATATATAAAGACACTTACAGTATATAACACGTGCAAATAAACAGAAATTAAATACCTGCCCATCTAGGTGCCAAATAAACATTAAGAAGTTCCCTCACTATCAGAAGAAACATAGTGCTCACCTGGTCCGACTTCCCATAAAGGAGGGCTTGTGTGCCTTTCTTACCTCTCTGACACTAAACTGGCCTAGCCGCACTTCAGCTTAATGGTAGGCATGTACAAAACCTGTAGGCATGTACAAAGGCTCTGCAAAATAAGGCCTCATGTCCACGGGTGGATTGGATTCCGCATGCGGGAGCCCACAGTAGAATCCAACCCTGCCCGCGGCTGAGGACCCTGTGGGTCTTCTGCTTACCCGTCCGGGTCTTAATTTTCTTCACTGTGGCTTTGTGCTGAAGTGCCGGCTGGCGTGCTGCAGTGTTTTTTTTTTAAGTCCTACTTTCCGGTGGAATCCGCAGCTCGTCTGCAATTCAATTGCAGATGGGCTGCAGATCGGACGGCTTCTATTAACTTCAACGGAAGCCGTCCGTGTGGGAACTAAAAGGTCAGCAAAACAAATCCGCATTTTTAAATTTAGTTGCGGATGCCCATGTTTCTCTATGGCTGGCTTGAACTGCGTGTGCCCCGCGTGGATTCCGCAGTTCAAGTCCGCCTGTGGACTTTGGGCTTAAGTTTGCTGAGGAAACTCAATATTCTTGGACTTTTCTATGTCATCCAGTTTATTCTCTTCAATTAGGTTTCCTGCAGAAGGCTCACACACTATGTATATATTGTGTCATTGTTTTAGCCAGAGGCGTAACTAGAAGCCCTTGGGTCCTGACGCAAAATCTGTAACATTGTCCCCGCCCTAACATTTGCTGTTTATAATACTGATGTCTTCTTATGTGATGGAGGGGTTTTTAGCCCCCGCTGAGACTTCAGGGCCCTGTAATAACTGCTACCAGTGCATTCCTTGTAGCTACATCCCTGGATGTAGTATTAACTTTAACACTATGTGATCTATATAGTGTATTTTATATATTTTTTATATAATGACTTGCAAGAGGAAACAAAGGAGAGTGTGGCTGAGTACATAACAGGCAGAAGTCCCCTGCACCTGTTGAGCTATATGGGTGGACCCCTGCTGAGGGGTAGGGGTCAGGTTTACAATAAAAAAAGCTGCTGAGGCAGTTGAGACAGCAGAGTGGAAGGTTTAGGGGTTTGGGTAAATCGCTGTAGAGCTCGCATAGGACAAGCCTGTGAAAAAAAGATGCTTACTTACACTGTAGAAGTGTGAGTACACAGCTTGAGAAGAGGGGGTCCAAACAAGCATTTGTGGCTGTAGCTAGAAGGCAACTGTCAAGGCTCTCCTGTGCTCCAAGTGGCAGCTCTCCTTACTGAGCTATCCATCCTTATGGACAGCTCCCTGCTGAACCTTATCCTAGTCCCTCTCTGCATGACTGGCTTCTCCCTTGCTTAGACACCCTATATAAACCTGGCCTCCCATTTCCTCCCTGTGTGATTATTGTGCTCTTAGCCTGAAGTCAAAGCTCCTCTACCTGCCTGCTCCTCCTTCTACAATGCTGCTTCTGTAACCCAACTTCTTGCTTTCACCTGACTACGCTACCAGTCCCCACGGGTTACAACAAGAGGCTCCAAACCAGAATCGGATCACTACAGCCACTGAACTGGGTTTGTGTAATGTTATGGCGCAGTTGACAATACAGAGGGAAAAGCTGTGGGTCCTACTAACAAGAGTTCTTCATTGTTAACTGCCATGTGGTTTTTAGCAAACTATGCGCCAATCGAAAACCTACAGCCAGTGAACATTTACTTAATTAGCAAGCTGTGCTAACTTGCATGATTGCAGAGCTCTCACTGTATCACTGCCTCACCGCAGATGTGTACCAGCCGTGTGGCAACTACTAGGTTGGACCATAACCGTACACTAGAAACATCTATTTTGTCATGTGAATATTTTTTTTTTGATCAATTGTCATGTGTGTTCCCTACTCGGACAATTAATATTGCTGGTAGATGTGACAGCTACCATGAGTGTGTCATCATGCTATGCAGTAATTTTATGTATATAAGAATTCCTGCCTTGATATGATTCTGTTTTCAGTTTTCATTTTGCTGATTTGATGATTCATTAATTAGTGATGCACAACATTTAGGAATAAATCAATAATGAATCACCAGGCATTTCACATTCATCTATCAGGATAATTAATTCCTTACCCTTTAATAATAAGATGACAATATAAAGATCAAAATCAACCCTTTCCAATCCACTGTCTGACATCTGAAGACATTCTGATTGAAGGCTGTACAGCTTCGATGTCGGAAGATGCCCAGCAGTGTATTCTTACTGTATAATACTGGCCGGTCTGTTGTCGGAGGGCCTCTCCAGCATGGCCCATACCACAGTACTGGCTCTAGCCAGCAGATGGCACCATTGTGTAATAGCAGAAAGAGAAAGCCTCCTAGGGAACCCTGAAACCAAAATTGGATTGCAAAGGGTTAATGGGATTATTATCTAGCATCCTATAGGTTCAGTTGGCAAAAATGCAATAGGCCCTAGCGTGTATGAGGATAAGGCCAAAAACATCTACCACTTTAATGTATGTTATTACAGATGCTATACTACTAGCTATACTCTTCAATGTTCCACTGTACTTCTTGTTAATAGAATATAAAATAAAGGAAATCAGTAAATGTTTAAATACCGGTTTTATATCAAGTTGGTATATTTCAAAATTTCCATGTCATTATCTATATTAAATATAAACATATCCCACACTGGCCACCGACTCTCACAATCGATTATTATTTTTAATTGCTTTTTATGGACAATGCATTTTCATTCTTTTTATTTTACCTCTTAGTGCCTTTTATTCATTGGACCACTTTATATCAGTATGAACATGGGTCCCATGTACCCCACTGCTCTTTGGAACTTAATTGCAAAGTGGAGCAAAAGTTGGAGAGTTGGCCACACATTTATGGTATTCTCCATTATAGGTGTCACCGTGACAGGCGAATATCCAAATTATGTAGAGCAACTAAATCACCGATGGGAATCACTATTAAATTAAAATATAACCTTTAATGTATTTAATTAAAATATGCGCGATCAAATATAGTGCCTCTTGTTTAGTAGAGCAGCACTGATATAATTTATGCCTAAAGTGTAAGTTGTTGTGTCCTCATAACACCATTCACACTGGGGGTAATCCCACTCACACTTGGGTCCTACCCAAGGATCATCTAGTGTTTGGTGTAGAATAAGATTTCTTTGGTAATCTCAAATAAGGACACCAAATAAAACACCAAGTAAATGTTCATTTCGTTTGATCGATAACCAATGGCTTGTGAAATAATGTAATTGACACAAACTGCAATCAAACACCAAAATTGTGCACCCCAGGTCAGGTTTGAAATTATTGGACACTGAAATCGGACACTCAATGTTCTGGGGCCGCGCTTTTGTTTATAAGTGTGGCGCTGTATTCCCCACTTTAACACAGATGTCAAATATATTTTGTTCACTTAGTCCGTAGTGGACACATAAACTGAGCTAGTCCATAAAGGACCATAGGCATAGGGTGACCACAGGGAAAAATAGATCCACGCTTTCTTAGTACAGCGAGAATCTATCCCCTTTATCCCCTATACAAGAGTAATTCACACCACTCTTACTAAAGGGGTTTTAAATGGATTGTCCTGGTATGTAGATATCCATAGACAATTTACTCCAATCCCCTTTATAGGCTCCGCTGCATCACTGGTGTCACCTGATATGCCTAGTAAAGCGACCCCCGTGATGCAATGGGAGCTGGTCCCAGTATTGATCACTGGAAACATTCAGCTCTTGTTCATTCTGGTTATTTATGCTCTCTCACAGATATGGGTATATTCATAGCCAAAGCTGGACCCTGGTTGTATCGTCCAGCAAGGCTAAACACCCTTCAAGAGCATAGCACTACACTCCCTACACTACCGACACGTTTCTGCAGCTAACACTCGGTTAGCTGTGTCATCAGGGTAGTATGTATAAGTAAGTTACGGCCACAAGTAGTGAGCAGCGTGACGGGCTGCAGTTAAATGAACATAGACGATAGTACATAGTGATGCAGCGGAGCCTATAAAGGGGCTTGGAGTAAATTGTCTATGGATATCTACATACCAGGACAATCCATTTAAAACCCCTTTAGTAAGAGTGGTGTGAATTACTCTTGTATAGGGGATAAAGGGGATAGATTCTCGCTGTACTAAGAAAGCGTGGATCTATTTTTCCCTGTGGTCACCCTATGCCTATGGTCCTTTATGGACTAGCTCAGTTTATGTGTCCACTACGGACTAAGTGAACAATATATTGGACATCTGTGTTAAAGTGGGGAATACAGCGCCACACTTATAAACAAAAGCGCGGCCCCAGAACATTGAGTGTCCGATTTCAGTGTCCAATAATTTCAAACCTGACCTGGGGTGCACAATTTTGGTGTTTGATTGCAGTTTGTGTCAATTACATTATTTCACAAGCCATTGGTTATATCGATCAAACGAAATGAACATTTACTTGGTGTTTTATTTGGTGTCCTTATTTGAGATTACCAAAGAAATCTTATTCTACACCAAACACTAGATGATCCTTGGGTAGGACCCAAGTGTGAGTGGGATTACCCCCAGTGTGAATGGTGTTATGAGGACACAACGACTTACACTTTAGGCATAAATTATATCAGTGCTGTTCTACTAAACAAGAGGCACTATTTTTAGTTGTTTCGATCGCGCATATTTTAATTAAATACATTAAAGGTTATATTTTAATTTAATAGTGATTCCCATCGGTACTCCCCATTATAACCTATGGCTTACAGTGAAAGTAATGCACTGGGACATGGGAGATACGCGGCCATCAGACATTTTTGCTATACGATATGGATAGCTCTTTAAGATGTCAGTGTAAATTCTGACGGGATAACCATTGTCTTTAACTCCAGTAATAACCATTTCACAATCTTGTCCATGCTTCGAAATATCCTATTTACAGATGGGACATATTTTACCTTGGTTGCGATAGCACAGAACAGAATAAGAGAACAATAGCTTTTTAACGGATTAAGATAAAATAACTCTCTAATGCAAGAAACGCCATTGTAAGGTATTCCAAAGTGTAAATAAACTACCCTGATAGCTGGGCACGCCATGGTAACACATCAGGGTAAAGGCCCATTTAGACGGGATGAATGTCGGACAAACGATGCCCAACACTCGTCCTCACAAGTACTTTTGCACAGAAGCAAGTATCGTTGCTTCACAGCGGGGCGGCTGAAGGAGATTTCTCTCCTTGCACTCCCCCACCCTCTCCATCGACTTAAAATAGCAGCCATTCAGGCAGATACATCATTGGCTCGTTCAAACAAGAATCATTCACTTTTTTTACATTTGCAGTATAAGTGACTGAGAAGGACTGAAGGAGCGCGGTTTAACATGAACCAGGCAACAATAGTTTTTAGCTTGCATAAAATGATTAACAAGTAAAAAGAGAACAATTATCATTCCTTATTCAGTCTTTGACACGCGTTCAGAGCAAGCGATTCTTGTCCATTTGCACTCTTTTGAACGAATTTTGAAATGATAATGGTTCCGTCTAAAAACACCCTAAGGGCTCCTGCACACTTGCGTTTTTCTTGCGAGTTTTTCATACAACATCGCTGCATTGTTTTAAAGCGATTGTCAATGGGACTTTCTAATGTTAAAAATGCATCGCAAGTTGGTGGTTTGCAATTTTTGTGCGATGCGTCTTTAACATTAGAAAATCCCATTGACAATCACGTGAAAAAAAACGCAGCGATATCGCGTGAGAAAAATGTGCAAGAAAAGCGCAAGTGTGCAGGAGCCCTAAGGGCATATCGCGTTTAGAAAAATCACGTATACGGGTAACTTTGCATTCGCATGTCCTATCTTTTGCATGTGCGATTATTTAGCACCTCTAAGAAACGTATATGTGACCGCTTTCATTGGAAAGCATTGGTTCTAATAGCACTGCTTTTCAAGCGCGCCTATTCATGCGCTAAAAAAAAAATCGCTCGTCTAACCGAAGCCATAAGAGTCTAGCTAAAGAATATGAATCTATTTGAACGAGCCAATTTATTGTTTGAACAAGTGAATGACATCAGAGTTCACCCATTCGCTCGTGTAGCCTGTTTATACAGGAAGATACATCGTTAGCTTATTCAATAAGAAATCATTCAGTCATTCACATTCACTGTATAAGTGAATGAGAATGACTGAATGATCTGTATTTAAACTGAGCAATTACTAAATAAGCCAGCGATTTTTTCATGCCTACATAACATGAATGAAGAAAAAGTGAAGTATTTCTTATTTGTAGTTCGATCATTCGCGGCATTTACACTGAACAATTAGGGTTCATTTTCGCTCACTTGTTTTTTTAACAATAATTTATTCGTCTATAATTTTAAAGGGCAATACTATTGATGACCTATCATCAAGATTGGTCATCATTAGTTAAATGGCTGGGGTCCCGATGCGGGGCGGTCAACAAGTTGGACAAAAATTGATTACAGCAGTTATCTCCGTGATTCTCAAGCCTGAAAGAGATCCACTGGACAAATAAAGTTACCAGCCTATCTCTCTAATCAATGTTGATATAAAACTCCTCACTAAAATCCTAGTCTCACAACTAAATACGGTTTTAACATCTATAACTGGAAAGGACCAAGTAGGTTTTATTCCTGGCCGCCAAGCTCCAGATAGCATCTGTCAGATAACACACCTCGCACATATCAGTCAAACCAGGGGCATCCCTGCAATGTTGCTTTCCTTGGATGTCTATAAAGCCTTTGATACCTTGAGCTGGTCATACCTGATTTCGGTATAAGAGCATTGGAAGTTTCCTACCCAATTCCTAACTTGGTTGCCAATCCTATATAACTCTCTTAAAGCCTTTGTCCGCTATAAAAGCTTTTGCTCTGATAACTTTGCGATCCAGCGGGGCACGCTGCCCACTTTCCCTGCTCCTCTTCATTTTAGCCTTAGAACCACTAGCTACAAAAATCTGTAATAACCCTGACATTAGAGGAATTGAAATTGCTCGGGTCCACTACAAAATTAGCATATTTGCAGACGACATACTTGCTATAATATCATCCCCCCCCCCCCTACAATTCCGAATCTCATGGTGGAAATTCCAGGTTCAAGTCTATCTCCGGTTTGAAAATTAACAAAACAAAATCAAAAGCCTTTAATCTTACCATACCCTCACATACACTTTCTCTACTACAATCCAACTTCCCATTTCAATGGATGACAGGGTCACTGGGCTATCTGGTTGTGAGTCTGACTAATTCCTATGATACGTTCGTTATATGCGCAAAACTATAAACCACTCCTCCTAAATTTTACGTACTGTTGGAAAGCTGGGACTGATACTATATATCATCGATTGGAAGCGTGAACTCCTTAAAGATGTCGCTTCTTCTTAAACGTTTCTATTTTTTAGAGATCTTCCAGTTCAGGTTCCTGGGCATTTTTTGAAAACACTTCAACAGATGACCCTCCGCTTTATCTGGAATAACTCTATCCCCAGAGTATCACGTTCCACTCTGTATAGGCATAGGCAGCACGGAGGTTGGGGAACTCCACATATTACGAAATACTACCAGGCAGCCCAGGTAGCCCAGTTAGCCTCCTTACATTTCACCATGAATGCCCCTCTTTGGCTTTTCATAGAGGTCATGGAAATTCACCCCCTCACAGTAGATTCACTATTATGGACCCCCCCCCCCCCACACACACACACTCATAGGCCTGCAATATCTAATCCAATTATAAAACATTCTCAGATTTGAAGATCTACCAATCAAGGGGTCCATAACATATTAATGTTGGAAACATCATATAAAATCCTTCTTCGTTGGTATTTGGTCCCTACTTGAATCGCACATGCAGTCCCTGGCTATTCTAAAGAAGGTTTCTGAGGTTGTTCTTTCCCTGGAGACATAGTGGTCCTGCCCTAGAGTCAAAAGAGTTTCATTTAGAACATACTCCCTAATTTACTCAGTAACGTATCACAACCCCCCCTTCCCACCCTACCATTTTACCCTTCCCTCCCTACCATTTTACCCTTCCCTGTTCCCTCCTCAGGCCATTTTTCATTATTGTATAATGTTCTTTCTGAAAATAGCAACGAAAGATGTGAAATACGATAACATTTGATTGCTATTATTTTGTTGTATATTTTTATTCAGAAGATACAAGGCTCGTAGCTACATTATTGTGTTATGACTGGAAATCTTTTCATACTGCTATGCCTTTGTATGTATAATTGAAAACTCAATAAAAACTATTGTTATAAATAAATGGCTGTGGTCTGTCGCTCGGGACCTGATCAGTTGAGCAGGCGCATGCTGTCACTACTGCAAATCCAGTGGAGGTCAGAGTGAAAGCCTCCACACCGACCTCCGTATAGTTGCCGGCACTTGTAACTGCTGGCACGGCTCTCACTGAAATCAAACTGTGTGATTTCAATTATATCAATGAGGGCCGTGCCTGCAGTTACAAGCTCCAGCCACTATACGGAAGTTGGTGCGTAGGCTTCTGCTCTGACCTCTGAATTTGAAGCGGAAGTCTCTGCACAAACCTCTGTGTAGTGGCCAGCACTTGTAACTGCAGGCACGGCTCTCATGGAAATCAATGGGAGCTGTGCCTGCAGTTATAAGCACCGGCCACTACATGGAGGTTGGCCCAAAGGCTTCAACTTTGACCTCTGTATTTGCGGCACTGGCAGTATGTGCCCCCACAGCTGATTGGTCAGGGTCACGAGTGATGGACCCCAGCCGATCAACTATTGATGACCTATTCTGATGATAGGCCATCAGTAGTATTTCCCAGAAAAAAACCCTTTAAGGAATAACCCATTTATGCATCCAATCAGGATATCATAGAACCCTCTACTTGCTGCATTTAACACATTAAGGACCAGGTGCAGTAAATATCCTGCCTTTTCCTTACCCGAGTACACAGCGCTCATTGAGCACTGTGTACTAGAAAGCAAAAGTAAAGTGTAACTTTCACTACAGGAGCCCAGGGGATCATGTGACCGCTGGGGTTCCCTGCTACAGCAGAGCTGGAGGGTCATACTAGACCCTGGCCAGCTCTGTCAGTGACTAATGTCACTACAGGGGATGTTTTCCCCTGTAACTGGGGCTCCTATGGATGCCCCAGCTACAGTGGGAAAGTGTCAAATAAAAATGAATGTCCCCCAGCGGTCTTATATGATGCCATAAGAGACATAGATAGTAAGGAAACATGATTACATACACAAATAAAACAAAATTACAGAATAAAACAACAATATATACATAAGAAAGAAAACAACACAAAGCCGATGCCAACCAAAACCGTCGCTGTATGCGCCTTGTAAACCAAAACCATACATACTATATATCAAAACATTCGAAACAAATAGAGGAACCCATTCCCATACTTTATTTTAACATAAATATACTAAATAAAAAAAAAATATATAAATGTTAAAAAAATAATTTTTTTTAGCATTTAACCCCCCATAAAACTAAAAAACAAAAAAAAAGTGAGTGAAAAAGATATTAAAAACTTGCCCTATATGTTACGGAAAAAAAACCTGTAAAAATAATTTTGGTCGCTAAAGGAAACAAAATAGGGCAGTAAAACTGCCACATGGGTAAAATCCCTAAAGAGTGTCTGGTCCTTAAGGTACAAAACAGCCTGATTCTTAAGGGGTTAATGTAATATATTATGAAAGGACAGGCAGGCAACAGGAAGACAAGACATAATGTAGCAAACGGTTTCATTTCCTGTGTTGTAAAATGAGATAAGATCAGTCATAGTAATTAAATGTTACAATTATCTTTGTTTTTAAACTTGGTGACCCTTGAACCATTCTTGTACATGGCAATGAATGATTTCAGAATGATTTGCTTTCTGCCATGATCAGTGGACCACAATATCTCTTAATCAGTAGTTACACTAGTACATATGCTAAGCATTAAAGCTTGGATTATTTCCCTAGCTCCAATCCTTTGAATTATTCTATCAGTCTTTTTAGCTTCTAAGTAATTAGCAGCAATGTTTGTTTTACATTTTAAGATTATCCATTCCCTTCATAAAAGCGCAATTTTGCAGGGAAATTATCAGAAAAATTCTGCGCTGCTTCTAATAGAGGCCATTTTCATGGATTAAAGATGCTCCTAGACCGTTATTAGATATTTACTACTGACATAAGAGCCCTTCCATGCTTCTTGTCCGTAGATTGAAAGACACAATTTCAATAAATGGAGGGCTCAGAGACTAAGGGTCTTAGAGGGGA
Organism: Eleutherodactylus coqui; assembly: GCF_035609145.1. Lineage (NCBI taxonomy): Eukaryota > Metazoa > Chordata > Amphibia > Anura > Eleutherodactylidae > Eleutherodactylus > Eleutherodactylus coqui. The sequence goes on along the minus strand of NC_089843.1, from coordinate 174,125,407 downwards.
AGGATTACATCTATTTAGTGCCGGTGCCATCATCTACAGATTGTTATTCTCGGTGCACAGCAACTGTATAATACAAAAAAATACTCATTGCTTAAGGATTATCTAGTTCTCTGTAATGAAATTGCAAGGAATGTGCCTCAGACTATCCAAACTGGCAGTGAAGCATATTATACAAATGTGATAATTTTCATATATAAAAAACATTAGCTGGACTTTTTTGTAAGTACACCAAACTGCTGAACCAGTGCATCAAAAGCATGTCACTTGTAATCTTGTCTCTGCAGACCCTACAGCCCCTTTAACGTTTTGTTTATGGTGCATTTTAGCCATGTAAAACAGTGATGTCCAACCCATCAGGTCCAAACATTTAAATCACGTATTACATTTCCTGTAGCTCTAACTTTACAAATCAACACAAACACTGCAGGTCTGTAGGATGGATATTACTATACAAAAAAATCTAATATAACAGAAAAATATTAATCACTGGTCAAGACATTTTTCACAAAAGTCATGTTACTGAAATAAAATTAGTCATTTATTATCAATTTTTATGTGGTTAACACGAATATGGCAGTCAAAATGCAAAATTGTCTTTTTTTTGTAATCTGCAATAATTGTTTACATCACAAAATGCATGCCAATAGTAATAGGCCTATGGGTATTACCTGTAAAATATCAAGTCCTAGACTATGTCTTCAAGTTCTTTGTCTGTCTCTTGTACAGTTGTTGGGAGCATCTCTGTGGAGTGTCCAGCAGTAGTCAGCCAGCACGGTAGTGCACCCTTTCCCCTGGTATCTTTGTTCCATTGTTGCGATATCTTGATGAAAACGTTTGCCATGTTCATCACTAAGCATGCCACGGGGTCTGGAAAGAAATCATGATGGAAATGAAGGAAGTGGATCTTTAGAGACATATTGGAGCCAAGTTTCTGATACGGCATCAGCACGTCTTGTTCTTTGTAGTTTTTTGCCCTAACATTCCCGGGAAAGTTTGTAGACACTAGGTTAAAAGCATTCCATGCTTGCTTCCCATTACCCTGCAGCAAGTTGTTGAACCGGTCATCTTAAAGAGCTCTCGAATCTGAGGACCCACAAAAACTCCCTCTTTAATCTTTGCCTCACTGAGTTGAGCTCGAGTCTCCCATTTTAGTCAATGGGGTTCGTTACTCAAGTAGAGCTCTCGAATTTTACGAAAAGCTCGACTCGAATAACGCGGACTCGAGCATTTGGGTGCTCGCTCATCTCTATTGGCTATCCCACTCACATAAGAAACACATGCATTTTGTATATCCCTGCTGCAATCCCAATTGAAAGAGCAGCTTCCTTCAAATCACCACTCAGGTGCCAGCTGTACTTTTTTTATACTCGGAGCAGCTACTGAATTCCATTAAGTTATCATACATCTCTTTCATGTGGACAGTATGCGCTTCTGGAATAGATGGAAGACAGTTTCCATTTTTCTAAAGAACAGCCTTAATACTCAGTTTCGAAGAGTCTACAAATAGCCTCCATTCTTGTGGACCATGAGTGATTTCTAAGGCATTCATAAGAGCCCTCAATATCAGAACAGAATACCAGATTACCTTCCCTTCTGAAGAAAGGCTCAAACTGCTGGTGCCGCTAAAAGATTCCACTGTTGGAGTCTTGAACCTAGCAATTCTTCCTTGTTCTTGAATAAGTCCAAATCACAAACCAGGTCATTTAGTTCTTCCTGTGTTATTATGTGTGGGGTTGATGATGCACCAGAGTGAAAATCCGAATCACTGGTAATGCGGGAGCAAACATGGTGTTCTGGTTATGTTGGGGTTAGGTGTGAGGTAATGAGCTCACAGGCAGTGACTGATCACATGACGGTGACATCATCACAGGTCCTGTAGGCACACGGCTGCTGTACTGAACGGCCACTATTTAAACTGAACGATGAGCTCATCGTCCATCATTTATGCAGCAAAAATAATGGACGATGAGTTCATCGTTCAGTCTAAATAGCAGCAGTTCAGTAGTGAATGGCTGCTGTGTTGTGTCAATGGAGAGGGGCCAGGGAGCAAGAGAAGAGAAATCTCCTGCACTTCCCCACCCCCCTGTTGGCCGCTCCATGAGCGAGCTAGCACTACTAGCTCCCATGTGAGAGCACGGGAGTGCGGACACACAGGGATGAGTGTCGGGCATCGTTTGCCCCATGGTCATCCCATGTAAATGGACCATAAGTCACCTTGGGTCAACTTTGGTCTACAATCATGCTGTGTGTTACACAATACTTCTATATAAATTGAAGGAGGCATTGAAGTCTAAAAGTCACACTTTGGAATGTAGTCCACAAGCAGTATACCATTTCTTACCTCAAAAGACAGATTCTATCACCTTGGATGACGACTTCCACACTCTGACCTTCTTTGGACGCAGGGAACCACTGTGTCTCCATTCTTTTGACTACTCTTAACTCAGGATTATGCATAAAAATAAAAAGCTCATCCATTGTCACCAGTCAAGACAAAATGCATTAGGATCTTACCGAAAACACTGCAGAATTACCCATGAGGTTTGCATTTAGGCATGCTTTTGATCTTCTCATAAACATTTTAGGATTCAATTGGGAGACACTTTAATGTTCAGATGATCATGAACTATGGACCCAATGCTTTATCTGGAAATGTTCAGCCTGAGCTATCATCTTAGCAGAAATCGACCAATCTGCTAGAATCATCAGAATCATGTCATGGATGGCATCTATGTTTTCTGCAATGGTCACCACTGGAGTTCTCTTGGACTGATCTTCAATGTCAATGTTGAAGTGACCAGCTTTAAATTTGGCAGCCCAATATTTCACTATGGAGTACAAAGCACGCTTGTCACCTAATGTTTGCACTATGTTCCTATGAAGGCCTTTGGAGAACATTGCTTTCAGAAGGAACTTCATTGCGGCTCTTCTTTGCAGTGAAATCTACTGCTTGCCATAGTGCCTTCAAACATGACCCTCATAAGAATGGCACATGAGATTATGCCAAAGTTTGCTAACAAAGTGTTGCAAATAACATAACTTTAATGTGAAAATATATAAAGCTTGCAAAGCCAAGGACTTATCAGCAACACCTCATATTTGATCAGAGTTCATAAAATCAATTCATTTAATATTCGTGATCATTCATAGGGTTCATTAGTTCAGTATATTTGAATGTTCAGAAAATCAATTTGTTCATTACTTCATTATACATGATCAATCGTTCATTAGTTCACTTTTTTTAATTTTATGAAAAATCAAATAATTATAATTTATTATACGTAATCATTCTTACTAGGAAAAACAACTAAAGACAGAGCATGTAGAAAAAATGGTGTAAATGTGACACACCATACTTTTATCCACACTGCCAGCATTGGGCATTCCAGATTGTTTAAAAATTTTCATACACAGCCAAGTTTTTGATAGTTATATTAAGTGGCACAACCTACAAATATGCTGTCTATCTTTCATGTTATCCATTACTTAAAGCCTTTTAATGCAAAAAGCCACCCTCAGGTTGGGAGGGGTTTTATGGGTGAAAATTTTTTTCTAATCTCCAATTTTAAAACACATAATATACGCAAAAATAAATCTTGACACAAATGCAAGCTGAGAGCCAAATGGATGCTAAAATATAGCCCTACACATGTGTTATCCATTACTTGGCCATTCAAAGGAACACAGCAGCCAAAAATTAACCTTAGCAAAAAAGGAAACTGGAATACAAAATGGAGACCATTTATTTAGAATCATATAAGATGATTAAGTAGAAAAAGTGTTGTTGTTGGACAGTTAGTCGTTCATGACCCTCGGTGACCCTAAAGGTGACCCCTTCATGTTTTTCGGTTTTGCACTGCTTCTTTCAGGTGTGTGATATCCATGCCAGTATCAACTCTGACAGTATTAGCCATCTTGCCCTTTGGCGGCCGGGTCTTCTTTTGCCACTGATCTGTCCAAGTATTAAAGATTTTTCTAGCTGCTCTGCTCGCACTACATGGCCAAAATACGTGAGTCTGCCCCCGGTCATCTTGTCCTCCAGTGATATATCGGGACTTATATGATTCAGGACTTCTTTGTTTGTTACTCTTGCTTTTCAGGACATACGCAGCAGCTTAGTAGCACTAGCTATGCTAGTCTATGCTATATAGTATAGCACTAGCTATGCTAATGCCCTCATTCAGTAGAGCGCCCCTTAATAGTCCACCTATTCAGTATAAAATCCCCATTTAGTATAGTGCTTCTAGTGACAACATTCAGTATAGTGCCCCCATTCAGCTCTGCTTTAAAACACCACTACATATATTACTCACCATCACCAAGCCCCATTCTCATGCCAACTGAAGCTCTGCCTCCTCAGCACTACAGCCCAAGAGACCCTGGAATGAGATCCCTGCTTGGGCTGAAGCGATGCAATGACATCATCATGCGGGCCCATGCAGGAGACCCATCCCAGTGTTCTGATAGGTTGCCGAGCTCTTTTTGGCATCTGTACGGGGCTAGATGAACAACATACATTCACTGAAAAAGCCAAAAATACCTGAAGGTCTGCAAAGCAGACACGGTCGCCATAGGCACGATCGCCATAAGGCAGGCACAATCGCCACCGGCACAATCGCCGTAGGGCAGGCGCAGTGGCCTTAAGCCCTGAGGATATGTAGTCAGCCAGACAATAATGTGTGGAGGAGCAACTTGTTCCTGGCAAGCTAATATGCAGTCACCCACTCAACCCAGCCCAAAATGGGGAGGAGTGACTGCATATACTAAAAGCCTGCACATGTGAACGATACCAAAGATGTCAGCCATAGATAGGTGGTGACCCACCATACAGGATATCAACCCTGGCTGATATGACAGCGGGTTGCCCTGTATCTCTAAGGTGGGCCACACTGGCTGACATCTTGGGCTCCCCCACCAACTAGCAAACTACATACAAAAGTACTAATGCATACTGATAAAATGCGGGTGTTAGTACTGCATTTTGGCCAAAACGCATAGGCTGACGGACCGCGTCGAGGTCACACCGCTTCCGTCAGTACCTACGCTAACTCACGATAAATTACATAAAATCACAGAGGTGAGGAAAAAGAAAAAAAACAAACACATTCACTGAAAAAGCCAAAAATACCTGAAGGTCTGCAAAGCAGACACGGTCGCCATAGGCACGATCGCCATAAGGCAGGTAGTGACGGAAGCGGTGTGACCTCGACGCGGTCCGTCAGCCTATGCGTTTTGGCCAAAATGCAGTACTAACACCCGCATTTTATCAGTATGCATTAGTACTTTTGTATGTAGTTTGCTAGTTGGTGGGGGAGCCCAAGATGTCAGCCAGTGTGGCCCACCTTAGAGATACAGGGCAACCCGCTGTCATATCAGCCAGGGTTGATATCCTGTATGGTGGGTCACCACCTATCTATGGCTGACATCTTTGGTATCGTTCACATGTGCAGGCTTTTAGTATATGCAGTCACTCCTCCCCATTTTGGGCTGGGTTGAGTGGGTGACTGCATATTAGCTTGCCAGGAACAAGTTGCTCCTCCACACATTATTGTCTGGCTGACTACATATCCTCAGGGCTTAAGGCCACTGCGCCTGCCCTACGGCGATTGTGCCGGTGGCGATTGTGCCTGCCTTATGGCGATCGTGCCTATGGCGACCGTGTCTGCTTTGCAGACCTTCAGGTATTTTTGGCTTTTTCAGTGAATGTGTTTGTTTTTTTTTTTTCTTTTTCCTCACCTCTGTGATTTTAGATGAACAACATAGGTTATAATTTCTTTCTTTGTTGTTGTTTTTTTTAAACAGAGGTACTTTGAAGGAGAATGGCAGAGCAGACAGCTGACAGCTCCCTGCCCTGTCATAATATTCTACTGCATCAGTGTCCTGAGGATGCCAATGCAGTTGAAAGTGGTGGTCGCCTAAAGATCCTAGGCAGCGGAATAAAGATTCAGAGCTTAAAGGAGTTTTCCATGGAAATACTACTGATGACCTATTCTCAGGATAGGTCATCAATAGTTGATCGGCTGGGGTCACCTTCGTGTAGTGGCTGGCGCTTGTAAGTGTAGGCACAGCTCTCATTGAAATCAATAGGAGCCGTGCCTTCACAGCTGATCGGTTGAGTGACGGACCCCAGCCGATCAACTATTGATGACCTGTCTTGAGGATAGGACATCAATAGTATTTCCACGGAAAACCCCTTTAAGCCCTAAATGTCCAGTGCTAGCGATGTCGCTGTTGAAAGTATTACATATTTGAAAAATATACTGCTTCAACAAAACAAAAAGTTTTTTAATTTTTCCAGAATTTTTAATTACTGAAAATATATTGACTTTAATGGGGTCCGTTTGTTTTCCGCTCAGCAGCTTAGGATTTTACCGGAAGAAAAAGCATTGCACAGAGGTTCCAGCGCAGAGTTGACCCCAGCCTAACTGCTTGTGGTATGCTGTCACCATGTTATGCTAGTCACTTGTAGTACATTTACCACATAACACATCATTAATTATATATAAGATTTCACATCTGTGTTCGAACCTCTGTTTTGAGGTCCGGCACAAAATACAGGAAGAAATAGCGCTCCATGCAATGCTTTTTCCTTCGGTAGCTGAGCAGAAACCAAACAGACCCCATTATATATCCAATGTCATCCATTCGGCGCAGTTCAGTTCTGTCATAACACAAGCCAGTTTGGACAAGGGATTCCCCTTTCCTGCTCCTTGAATGAAGCAGGAAAACAGAACCCCCGCAGCAGATGTGAAAGCAGCCTAAAGTAGCCTAAATTCTGTTCATCGAGTTCTAGAGTGCTTAGAAAACGCCAAGTTTCCAATGACAAATCACAGTACAGTATGCCAAAAATTCTATTTTTTCCCACTCGGTTGTTCTGCTCTGATCTATTACTTTAAAAAAAAAAATCAATAGTATTTTATTGGTATCACAACGTAAATGTACAAAAGTGGTAAGCTTTATAACACATTTTCAATGATTTGTTAACATATAATTTAATCTTTGCTGAATGGAAAATATGAAGTTTGCTATTTAGTTTGATACCAGGTTTGTTTGCTCTGATCTATTACTTTTGAAATGCAGCTAGAGTCTCTTATATCTACTAATAAGGCAATAAATCAAATATACCCTATGTATCTGATAATGTCTATATCTGATCGTGTACACAGCTTGTGTTAATGCTTTATTGCCATTTACAGTGGAAATAGACCTTGTAATGTGTTGGTAGCACCCAACATATAACCGTGGAAATCTTCCTTACCATCTTTCATTTTATAATTCCAAAGAGAGAAATATGCTGCATTTCTGATAGATTTTGAGCCACCCATCCATTAAGAGACCTCAATGAATTGTACAAAAGTGGATGAAAGAATCTAACTGATGACAATCTGATTCCAATCCATTTCATATCCCACTGTTTCCAGAATCAACAAGCAAGACGTGATATTTTGGGTAATTGAGAAAATCAATCAGTAACCTGATGAGGATTTGATGAGCGCCTGATGAAACAAAGAAGCAACGGATACTGTATAGCTTATCTTACTGTTTGCTTTGAATAATCAGTATATAAGAAACCAAAAGCATGACAAAGGTCTATATCCTAACTGATTAAATCAATATCTACTTTTACTTGTCAATAGTTATAGAAACACAATCCCCCACACATGAGCAGGAAATCTCCAGAGAACCTGCAGTGTAACAGATCTCAGGAGACAGACATGACAGTACGATTGTTTAAAAAAATCGTTCAAATGAACGAAAATCAACAAGAGTCGTTCAGTCTAAATTACAGCCAATGACTGAATGACGAACAAGAATAGTTTATTTTTAATTTGTCATTCATTTTATCCAGGCATAAAAATTATCTTGTGCTCGTTTACTTTTCATTTGATTTAAACAGCAGCTGTTCAATCTTTCACACTCGCTGTATAAGAGAATGAGGGATTGAACGATTCTCGTTCTTTTTTGGATGTTTTTCAGGGAAGGGCTTATATTTGTAGCCCTTCCCCGGAAATTAATACAGCGCTTGCAGGCAGCCCATTGCTTTCAATGGAGCCGGCTGTATTGCCGGCTCCATTGAATTCAATGGGTGAATATCGTTTTTCTCTGCCACAGCTGTGCCACAGATAGCAGGCAGCGCCTGTGTGACCGAGCCCTTTGGGCTGATAGACGCTGCTAGCAAGGTTTTTTTCAGCCGTGATGCTGGCTTTGGTCGTGCGATTTTTTTGTCCGCATCAGTTTTGCGCACAAAAAAAATCAAACAAAAAAATGCCCGTGTGACTGAGCCCTTAGTGGTCTTTGAGGCCTTAGTCACACGGGCGTTTTTTGCCGCGATTTGCGGATCGCATGATGGATGCGCATCCGCAAATCGCGTGACCGGGGCCGAAAAATCGCCCGAAAAAACTGCTCCTAGCCACGTTTCAATAGGAACGGGCCGGAGCTGTCCAGCGCATTGAATTCAATTCCATTGAAAGCAATGCGCTACGGGTGATCGTGGGATGAATTGTCAGGAAGGGCTTAAATATATAAGCCCTTCCATGCAATTCATCCAGAAATGTGTAAAAATAAATAAAATATATATACTCACCTTGTCCCAGCAGACGGAGTTCAGCGCGGCCGGCGATAGTCCTCCTGAACTGCTCTGAACAGCTGTGAGTAGTATTCAGCAGCCGGGGATTTAAAATCCCCGCCTGCTGAATGAGCTGCCTCTGATTGGTCACAGCCTGACCAATCAGAGGCAGATCTCACTCACACACCCATTCATGAATTTATGAATGGGTGAGTGACTGATGCCTCTCATTGGCTCAGCGGGACCAATCAGATTCAGAGCGGCCGGCCTGCAGTGGGTGTGAGTGGGTGTGAGTGAGAGCTGCCCCTGATTGGTTCCTGCGCTGAGCCAATCAGAGGCAGCTCTCACTCACACCCATTCATGGATTCATGAATGGGTGTGAGTGAGAGCTGCCTCTGATTGGCTCAGCGCTCAGCCAATCAGGGGCAGCTCTCCCTCACACCCACTCACACCCACTGCAGGCCGGCGCGCTGAACTCCGTCTCCCGGGACAAGGTGAGTATATATACAGTATATTTTTTAATTTTACACATTTCTGGATGAATTGCAGATAGGTGCGATCTGCGATTTCTGTTCTATAATTTATCGGACGAGCGCATAAAAAGCACTCATGTGTCCGATACCATTGCAAAGCAATGGTTTTATAAAATCGCCGGACGCATGCGCATGCGCAAATCGCGCGAAAAAACGCCCGTCTGACTAAGGCCTGAAAGCAGCAATAAACAAAAAATACACTTTAAAAAAAAAAAAAGTGAAACAGTTGCAAGAAAACAAGCGAACAAAAAAATCTATATAAGTATTGACGCAATTGTACTGGCCTGCAGAATGAATTTAATATTTTATACTGTACGGTGAATGCTGTTAAAAATAAAAATAATAAAACATGCCAGAATTGCAGATGGTTAATCCTGCCTTTAGAAAAAAATTAAATAAAAAGCAATCAAAATTTTCTATGTTCCCAAAAAGATAAGTGGAGAGTAGAGATCATCTTGCAAAAAACAAGCACTCATAGAGCTCTGTCAATGGAAAAATAAAAATTCTATGGCTCTTTGAATGCGGTGACACAAAAGCAAATAGTTGGAGAAAAAAGGTTTCTTGTGTACAAAAATAAACTTGGTATCGCCAGAATTGTGCTGAGCCAGAGACTCCAAAAAAACAAATAACACTTTTCTTCCTTAACCCCCCTAAATATAAAGTATGTATAAAAGTTATACAATACATTATATGTACCAAACATGATGCCACTAAAATATAACTTAGCCCTCATATTGCTTGGTTGTGTCAGGACCCGCAGCTCGTGGCTCCTCCGTGCCCTCACTGCCGGTCCTGTCATGCAAGCGGCTGCCGTACGACGCAGGGGAGCCCCAGTCCTGGTTACTTCCCCTGGCTGCCGCGCTCCTCCTTGCAGACGGGTTATTAGAGATGCTACTGGCGCTGCCCGGCACCATTGCAACCAGGCTTGCATCCTGAACCTCGCCTATCTTGCAGGGCTGAGGGCTGTTCGCTAGCTCCGTCTATGTGATATTCTGTTGCTGTCAGACTCCCGGCCCAATCAGCTGCTGGGATGGGAGCTCTGACAGCATTTAAACCTGTCTGTGTGTGCTGTTCCTTGCCAGTGTTAGTTTTGTCTTCCAGCTGCACCCACGTTTTCTTGCTTGACTCCTGGTTTTGACTCTATGCTTTCTGTACCCGACTTTGCCTACAGCCTGACACTTTTCTTCCGCGTACCCTCCTGTTGCAGACCCGGACCGTCTGACTTGCCTTAGTGTTTGTTTGTCCCTCTGGTTATTGTTGCCTGTCCCCTGTCCCGCTTCCCAAGCTAGTGCAGGGACCGTCACCCAGTTGTGGCCCTTGGAGTTAGCCAAGGGGGCAAGTAGGGACAGTGGTTGCGGGTAGTTTTAAGGACTTCCAGTATCCCAGACCCCCGTCCTGACAGGTTGACAGAAAACTTTGAAAAAGTTATGGCTCCTGGAATGGGACTATGAAAAACTGAAAAATTAGTTGGCCTTTAAGGTGCAAATAAGCTTCATCAATCAGGTTAATGTATAACGCAAAATATTGATAATGCCATAGTTTGAACAGATTTGTTATACTTCAATTAAACAAGTTTTAAAAAAAGATTAATTATACATTCTGTACCTACAGAATGTTAGCATGGTTATACCACAAGACCAAAATGAGTGCTGCCTGTGACAGATGTTCTATTCTCATGTGACATTTTCTTGGTACGATACACCTGAGGAATATTTTTAGGGTTTCACTGTCAGGATTCAATTCTACTCTAAAATGTAACCTTTAATGAATAATAAAATAAAAGAGATAGGCTAAACGGGCCGATCTTCAAAGGGACACAAAAAAAATAAAAAAATCCCTTCTTGGAAACCCAAATGGATGTGTGGGCAGGAAGGAAGGGAAATAAGAAACCACATAAAGTACAAAAGGGTTTCTAGAGAAACCAAATCCAAGAATGAAATAATTTACTGGTCATCCGGATAGGGAATTGGTTTCTGAAAGCTGTGTTCCTGTAACCAATGAACAAAATTACAGAAGTTAAAAGTGTTCCATTGAGGAGTAAACAGCGGATCCGTGTCTGTTAATGAAGTGAGGCTCAGGCACTGAGTTGGCACGGAAAACAGACAAAAACGGATTCAAGAGTGAAACCTTCTGCGGCCTTTAAACCTAAAACACGGTTTCAAAAAGAGTAACGATTCAAACTAAAGGAATCAAGAGGTACAGCCATGAGGAAAATCAAAGGGTTCGACGCGTTTCCGCTAACAAATAATTTAGCATCATCAGGAACCAAAGGGAGGTATGGAATAAACCTCAAAGCTATTCCTAGAGCGGATCTAGTGAATTAAGCACTGATCCCTAAGTTAGAAGAGGTGGATTAGTTAAGAAATAATGAAGTGGGTGATAGACAATGCTATTTCCTAAAGCAGTTTTGTATTGTTAGCGACTAGAGATGAGCGAACACCAAAATGTTCGGGTGTTCGTTATTCGGAACGAACTTCCCGCGATGTTCGAGGGTTCGTTTCGAACAACGAACCCCATTGAAGTCAATGGGCGACCAGAGCATTTTTGTATTTCGCCGATGCTCGCTAAGGTTTTCATGTGTGAAAATCTGGGCAATTCAAGAAAGTGATGGGAATGACACAGAAATGGATAGGGCAGGCGAGGGGCTACATGTTGGGCTGCATCTCAAGTTCACAGGTCCCACTATTAAGCCACAATACCGGCAAGAGTGGGCCCCCCCCTCCCAACAACTTTTACTTCTGAAAAGCCCTCATTAGCATGGCATACCTTTGCTAAGCACCACACTAGCTACAACAAAGCACAATCACTGCCTGGATGACACTCCGCTGCCACTTCTCCTGGGTTACATGCTGACCAACCGCCCCCCCTCCCCCCCACAGCGCACACCAAAGTGTCCCTGCGCAGCCTTCAGCTGCCCTCATGCCACGCCACACTCATGTCTATTTAGAAGTGCGTCTGCCATGAGGAGGAACCGCAGGCACACACTGCAGAGGGTTGGTATGGCTAGGCAGCGGCCCTCTTTAAAAGGGGCGGGGCGATAGCCCACAATGCTGTACAGAAGCAATGAGAAATAGAATCCTGTGCCACCGCCATCAGGAGCTGCACACGTAGGCATAGCAATGGGGAACCTATGTGCCACACACTATTCATTCTGTCAAGGTGTCTGCATGCCCCAGTTAGACCGGGCTTTTTAATTCATAGACACAGGCAGGTACAACTCCCTATTGTGAAGTCCCTGTCGACCCACAGCATGGGTGGGTGCCAGGAAGCCACCGGCGGTACATAGAAATATCCCATTGCATTGCCCAACACAGCTGAGGTAGTAATGTCGTGCGTAATACAGGTGGGCTTCGGCCCACACTGCATGCCCCAGTCTGACCGGGGTTCTTTACAAGTGGACACATGTAGGTTACACTCCGTGTGCACCTACAGCATGGGTGGCTCCCTGGAACCCACCGGCGGTACATAAAAATATCCCATTGCATTGCCCAACACAGCTGAGGTAGTAATGTCGTGCTTAATGCAGGTGGGCTTCGGCCCACACTGCATGCCCCAGTCAGACTGGGGTTCTTTACAAGTGGACACATGTAGGTTACACTCCGTGTGCACCTACAGCATGGGTGGCTCCCTGGAACACACCGGCGGTACATAAAAATATCCCATTGCATTGCCCAACACAGCTGAGGTAGTAATGTCGTGCTTAATGCAGGTGGGCTTCGGCCCACACTGCATGCCCCAGTTAGACTGGGGTTCTTTACAAGTGGACACATGTAGGTTAAACTCCCTGTGGACCCACTGCCTGGGTGGGTGCCAGGAAGCCACCGGCGGTACATAGAAATATCCCATTGCATTGCCCAACACAGCTGAGGTAGTAATGTCGTGCGTAATACAGGTGGGCTTCGGCCCACACTGCATGCCCCAGTCAGACTGGGGTTCTTTAGAAGTGTACAGATGTATTAAAAACTCCGTGTGCACCTACAGCATGGGTGGCTCCCTGGAATACACCGGCGGTACATAAAAATATCCCATTGCATTGCCCAACACAGCTGAGGTAGTAATGTCGTGCTTAATGCAGGTGGGCTTCGGCCCACACTGCATGCCCCAGTCAGACTGGGGTTCTTTACAAGTGGACACATGTAGGTTAAACTCCCTGTGGACCCACTGCCTGGGTGGGTGCCAGGAAGCCACCGGCGGTACATAGAAATATCCCATTGCATTGCCCAACACAGCTGAGGTAGTAATGTCGTGCGTAATACAGGTGGGCTTCGGCCCACACTGCATGCCCCAGTCAGACTGGGGTTCTTTAGAAGTGTACAGATGTATTAAAAACTCCGTGTGCACCTACAGCATGGGTGGCTCCCTGGAACCCACCGGCGGTACATAAAAATATCCCATTGCATTGCCCAACACAGCTGAGGTAGTAATGTCGTGCTTAATGCAGGTGGGCTTCGGCCCACACTGCATGCCCCAGTCAGACTGGGGTTCTTTACAAGTGGACACATGTAGGTTAAACTCCCTGTGGACCCACTGCCTGGGTGGGTGCCAGGAAGCCACCGGCGGTACATAGAAATATCCCATTGCATTGCCCAACACAGCTGAGGTAGTAATGTCGTGCGTAATACAGGTGGGCTTCGGCCCACACTGCATGCCCCAGTCAGACTGGGGTTCTTTAGAAGTGTACAGATGTATTAAAAACTCCGTGTGCACCTACAGCATGGGTGGCTCCCTGGAACACACCGGCGGTACATAAAAATATCCCATTGCATTGCCCAACACAGCTGAGGTAACGTCAGCTGTAATGCAGGTGGGCTAAAAATTAATTTGATTACACTGTAGGCGAGGGCCCACAAAAATTGCTGTATCAACAGTACTAATGTACATCCCAAAAATTGGCCATGGCCAGCCAAGAGGGCAGGTGAAACCCATTAATCGCTTTGGTTAATGTGGCTTAAGTGGTAACTAGGCCTGGAGGCAGCCCAGTGTAACGAAAAATTGGTTCAAGTTAAAGTTCCAACGCTTTTAAGCGCATTGAAACTTATAAAAATTGTTCAGAAAAATTATTTGAGTGAGCCTTGTGGCCCTAAGAAAAATTGCCCGTTCAGCGTGATTATGTGAGGTTTCAGGAGGAGGAGCAGGAGGAGGAGGAGGAGGAATATTAGACACAGATTGATGAAGCAGAAATGTCCCCGTTTTGGATGGTGAGAGAGAACGTAGCTTCCATCCGCGGGTGCAGCCTACGTATTGCTTACGTATCGCTGCTGTCCGCTGGTGGAGAACAGAAGTCTGGCGAAATCCAGCCTTTGTTCATCTTGATCAGTGTTAGCCTGTCGGCACTGTCGGTTGACAAGCGGCTACGCTTATCTGTGATGATTCCCCCAGCCGCACTAAACACCCTCTCCGACAAGACGCTAGCCGCAGGACAAGCAAGCACCTCCAGGGCATACAGCGCTAGTTCAGGCCACATGTCCAGCTTCGACACCCAGTAGTTGTAGGGGGCAGAGGCGTCACCAAGGATGGTCGTGCGATCCGCTACGTACTCCCTCACCATCCTTTTACAGTGCTCCCGCCGACTCAGCCGTGACTGGGGAGCGGTGACACAGTCTTGGTGGGGAGCCATAAAGCTGGCCAGGCCCTTAAAGACTGTTGCACTGCCTGGGATGTACATGCTGCTCGATCTACGCACATCCCCTGCTACCTTGCCCTCGGTACTGCGCCTTCTGCCACTAGCGCTGTCGGCTGGGAATTTTACCATCAGCTTGTCCGCAAGGGTCCTGTGGTATAGCAACACTCTCGAACCCCTTTCCTCTTCGGGAATCAGAGTGGGCAGGTTATCCTTATACCGTGGATCGAGCAGTGTGTACACCCAGTAATCCGTCGTGGCCAGAATGCATGCAACGCGAGGGTCACGAGAAAGGCATCCTAACATGAAGTCAGCCATGTGTGCCAGGGTACCTGTACGCAACACATGGCTGTCTTCACTAGGAAGATCACTTTCAGGATCCTCCTCCTCCTCCTCCTCAGGCCATACACGCTGAAAGGATGACAGGCAATCAGCCGGTGTACCGTCAGCAGCGGCCCAAGCTGTCTCTTCCCCCTCCTCCTCATGCTCCTCCTCCTCCTCCTGTACGCGCTGAGAAATAGACAGGAGGGTGCCCTGACTATCCAGCGGCATACTGTCTTCCCCCGCCCCCGTTTCCGAGCGCAAAGCAGCTGCCTTTATGGTTTGCAGGGAATTTCTCAAGATGCATAGCAGAGGAATGGTGACGCTAATGATTGTAGCATCGCCGCTCACCACCTGGGTAGACTCCTCAAAATTACCAAGGACATGGCAGATGTCTGCCAACCAGGCCCACTCTTCTGAAAGGAATTGAGGAGGCTGACTCCCACTGCGCCGCCCATGTTGGAGTTGGTATTCGACTATAGCTCTACGTTGTTCATAGAGCCTGGCCAACATGTGGAGCGTAGAGTTCCACCGTGTGGGCACGTCGCACAGCAGTCGGTGCACTGGCAGCTTAAAGTGATGTTGCAGGGTGCGCAGGGTGGCAGCGTCCGTGTGGGACTTGCGAAAATGTGCGCAGAGCCGGCGCGCCTTTACGAGCAGGTCTGACAAGCGTGGGTAGCTTTTCAGAAAGCGCTGAACCACCAAATTAAAGACGTGGGCCAGGCATGGCACGTGCGTGAGGCTGCCGAGCTGCAGAGCCGCCACCAGGTTACGGCCGTTGTCACACACGACCATGCCCGGTTGGAGGCTCAGCGGCGCAAGCCAGCGGTCGGTCTGCTGTGTCAGACCCTGCAGCAGTTCGTGGGCCGTGTGCCTCTTATCGCCTAAGCTGAGTAGTTTCAGCACGGCCTGCTGACGCTTGCCCACCGCTGTGCTGCCACACCGCGCGACACCGACTGCTGGCGACATGCTGCTGCTAACACATCTTGATTGCGAGACAGAGGAGGAGGAGGAGGAGGAGGAGGGTGCTTTAGTGGAGGAAGCATACACCTCCGCAGATACCACCACCGAGCTGGGGCCCGCAATTCTGGGGGTGGGTAGGACATGAGCGGTCCCAGGCTCTGACTCTGTCCCAGCCTCCACTAAATTCACCCAATGTGCCGTCAGGGAGATGTAGTGGCCCTGCCCGCCTGTGCTTGTCCACGTGTCCGTAGTTAAGTGGACCGTGGCAGTAACCGCGTTGGTGAGGGCGCGTACAATGTTGCGGGAGACGTGGTCGTGCAGGGCTGGGACGGCACATCGGGAAAAGTAGTGGCGACTGGGAACTGAGTAGCGCGGGGCCGCCGCCTCCATGATACTTTTGAAGGACTCCGTTTCCACAACCCTATACGGCAGCATCTCAAGGCTGATGAATTTTGCTATGCGGACGGTTAACGTTTGAGCGTGCGGGTGCGTGGCGGCGTACTTGCGCTTGCGCTCCAACAGTTGCGCAAGCGACGGCTGGACGGTGCGCTGAACTACACTGCTGGATGGGGCCGAGGACAGCGGAGGTGAGGGTGTGGGTGCAGGCCAGGAGACGGTAGTGCCTGTGTCCTGAGAGGGGGGTTGCATCTCAGTGGCAGGTTGGGGCACAGGGGGAGAGGCAGGGGTGCAAACCGGAGGCGCTGAACGGCCTTCGTCCCACCTTGCGGGGTGCTTGGCCATCATATGTCTGCGCATGGTGGTGGTGGTGAGGCTGTTGGTGTTGGCTCCCCGGCTGAGCTTTGCGCGACAAAGGTTGCACACCACTGTTCGTCGGTCGTCAGGCGTCTCTGTGAAAAACTGCCAGACATTAGAGCATCTCGGCCTCTGCAGGGTGGCATGGCGCGAGGGGGCGCTTTGGGAAACACTTGGTGGATTATTCGGTCTGGCCCTGCCTCTACCCCTGGCCACCGCACTGCCTCTTGCAACCTGCCCTGCTGATGCCCTTGACTCCTCCTCTGAAGACCTGTCCTCCTGAGTAAGCGTTGCACACCAGGTGGGGTCAGTCACCTCATCGTCCTGCTGCTCTTCCTCCGAATCCTCTGTGCGCTGCTCCCTCGGACTTACTGCCCTTACTACTACCTCACTGCAAGACAACTGTGTCTGATCGTCATCGTCCTCCTCACCCACAGAAAGTTGTTGAGACAGTTGGCGGAAGTCCCCAGCCTCTTCCCCCGGACCCCGGGAACTTTCGAATGGTTGGGCATCAGTGACGATAAACTCCTCTGGTGGGAGAGGAACCGCTGCTGCCCAATCTAAGCAGGGGCCCGAGAACAGTTCCTGGGAGTGTTCCCGCTCCTGAGCAGGTGTCATTGTAGTGGAGTGAGGAGGCTGGGAGGAAGGAGGAGCAGCAGACAGAGGATTCGGATTTGCAGCAGTGGACGGCGCAGAACTGCGGGTAGACGATAGGTTGCTCGAAGCACTTTCTGCCATCCAGGACAGGACCTGCTCACACTGCTCATTTTCTAATAAAGGTCTACCGCGTGGACCCATTAATTGGGCGATGAATGTGGGGACACCAGAAACGTGCCTCTCTCCTAATCGCGCAGCAGTCGGCTGCGACACACCTGGATCAGGAGCTCGGCCTGTGCAGACACCCTGACTTGGCCCTCCGCGTCCTCGGCCGCGTCCACGTCCTCTAGGCCTACCCCTACCCCTCAGCATGCTGTATTACCAGTGATTTGATTTCACAGGCAGCTAATAAATTGGCGCAAGACTGCAGGCCAAATATAATTTTTTCCCTTTGAAAACGAAAGGCCCCACTGCCTCTAGTGAATGTATAATCTAAGTTTAATAACTGTGCTGTTTTCCTGCTAATGTGTCACAGAACGTGAGGGTAGCAGAGTTATTAACTGTGGCAGAGCAGGTATTTTTTTTCCCAATTAAGGAAAGCAAATGGCGAAGCCAGGAGTAAAACGTAGCTGGGTGCGTCTGATTTTTACAGGTTGCACACGCAGCCGACACGTGTCCACCGCCCTTAGGACGGACAGAGGCAGGACAAATAGAATTATTTTCCGTTTTTTTGCACCAAAAGGCAGCACTGCGTATATTCTATGAACATGAGAAGTTTAATAACTGTGCTGTTTTCCTGCTAATGTGTCACAGAACGTGAGGGTAGCAGAGTTATTAACTGTGGCAGAGCAGGTATTTTTTTTCCCAATTAAGGAAAGCAAATGGCGAAGCCAGGAGTAAAACGTAGCTGGGTGCGTCTGATTTTTACAGGTTGCACACGCAGCCGACACGTGTCCACCGCCCTTAGGACGGACAGAGGCAGGACAAATAGAATTATTTTCCGTTTTTTTGCACCAAAAGGCAGCACTGCGTATATTCTATGAACATGAGAAGTTTAATAACTGTGCTGTTTTCCTGCTAATGTGTCACAGAACGTGAGGGTAGCAGAGTTATTAACTGTGGCAGAGCAGGTATTTTTTTTCCCAATTAAGGAAAGCAAATGGCGAAGCCAGGAGTAAAACGTAGCTGGGTGCGTCTGATTTTTACAGGTTGCACACGCAGCCGACACGTGTCCACCGCCCTTAGGACGGACAGAGGCAGGACAAATAGAATTATTTTCCGTTTTTTTGCACCAAAAGGCAGCACTGCGTATATTCTATGAACATGAGAAGTTTAATAACTGTGCTGTTTTCCTGCTAATGTGTCACAGAACGTGAGGGTAGCAGAGTTATTAACTGTGGCAGAGCAGGTATTTTTTTTCCCAATTAAGGAAAGCAAATGGCGAAGCCAGGAGTAAAACGTAGCTGGGTGCGTCTGATTTTTACAGGTTGCACACGCAGCCGACACGTGTCCACCGCCCTTAGGACGGACAGAGGCAGGACAAATAGAATTATTTTCCGTTTTTTTGCACCAAAAGGCAGCACTGCGTATATTCTATGAACATGAGAAGTTTAATAACTGTGCTGTTTTCCTGCTAATGTGTCACAGAACGTGAGGGTAGCAGAGTTATTAACTGTGGCAGAGCAGGTATTTTTTTTCCCAATTAAGGAAAGCAAATGGCGAAGCCAGGAGTAAAACGTAGCTGGGTGCGTCTGATTTTTACAGGTTGCACACGCAGCCGACACGTGTCCACCGCCCTTAGGACGGACAGAGGCAGGACAAATAGAATTATTTTCCGTTTTTTTGCACCAAAAGGCAGCACTGCGTATATTCTATGAACATGAGAAGTTTAATAACTGTGCTGTTTTCCTGCTAATGTGTCACAGAACGTGAGGGTAGCAGAGTTATTAACTGTGGCAGAGCAGGTATTTTTTTTCCCAATTAAGGAAAGCAAATGGCGAAGCCAGGAGTAAAACGTAGCTGGGTGCGTCTGATTTTTACAGGTTGCACACGCAGCCGACACGTGTCCACCGCCCTTAGGACGGACAGAGGCAGGACAAATAGAATTATTTTCACTTGTTTTACAAGCAAAAGGCAGCACTGCGTATATTCAATGAATAATAACTGTGTTGTGGCCCTGCCTATACAATTCTTTCCCTGCAGTATCAATGGAGGGTGCAATGCTCTGCAGAGGCGATTTTGAGAAGCAAAAAAAAATGCAGCACAGCTAACAGCAGCCTGGACAGTACTGCACACGGTTAAATATGGCCCTAGAAAGGACCGTTGAGGCTCTTGAAGGCTACACTCACTCCTAACACTCTCCCTGCCTATGCAGCACTTCTGTCCCTAATGCCAGGTGCAACGCTCTGCAGAGCCGATTTTGAGAAAAAAAAAAATTGCCACTGCTAACAGCAGCCAACACACAGCTATCAGTGGCCCTAATAAGGACCTTTGGGGGGTCTTGAAGCCTACACTAACTACCAATTCTTTCCCTACAGCAGCTCCGGTACAAACAGCACTGTCCCTCATCTAACTCACACGGCATCTGAGGCGAACCGCGGGAGGGGCCGACTTTTATGTTCGGGTGACACCTGATCTTCCCAGCCACTCACAGCAGGGGGGTGGTATAGGGCTTGAACGACGCAGGGGGAAGTTGTAATGCCTTCCCTGTCTTTCAATTGGCCAGAAAAGCGTGCTAACGTCTCAGGGAAGGAAGTGAAAGTAACCAGAACACCGCATGGTGTTCGTTACGAATAACGAACATCCCGAACACCCTAATATTCGCACGAATATCAAGCTCGGAAGAACACGTTCGCTCATCTCTATTAGCGACGCGATAACCCGCAAACAGAGAAATTCGGCGCGACCACGTATAAGGACTTGAACACACGTGACCGCTGTCACCCCAGAGGTGGGCAGGGACAAAGTAAAAAACTGACTTATAGACCAGAATGTGTGGTGAAGTCATCACCTGATATTAGATTAATGGCCCATCGTACTGAATAACTAGGCGGAGCGATGATAGGATCATCAGCCCAAAAATCTGACGTCAGGGTCCTCCAGAACCTATAGCCTGGGTTCACACAGGGCGTATTTACCCCGGATTTGCTGCGGCCTGCCGTTGCAAATCCGCAATGCGGCCAAACTGTTGCGGTTGCAGTGCAATGCAGTGCAAATGTGTTGTTCTCACAGGGCCTTTTTTCCCCCGCTGTGCTGCAATGCGGATATGCAACTGCAGCGCGGATTTGGAAGACGCAGCATGTCCATTCTCTTGACCTTTCCGCAGCGCATTTTTTACCATAGGCCCCCATGAACGCCGCTAAAGAATCCGCAATTGCTTTTTTTAAAAACGGTTCCGCAGCAGAATGTTCGCTTGTGAAAAAGATGCAATAAAGTTTGTTTCACAGGAAGTGCTACAGCGGCCATTTTATGAGACTGGTGCCATTTGAAGCGGGACCACATAAAGTACAAAAGGGTTTCTAGAGAAACCAAATCCAAGAATGAAATAATTTACTGGTCATCCGGATAGGGAATTGGTTTCTGAAAGCCGTGTTCCTGTAACCAATGAACAAAATTACAGAAGATAAAAGTGTTCCATTGAGGAGTAAACAGCGGATCCGTGTCTGTTAATGAAGTGAGGCTCAGGCACTGAGTTGGCACGGAAAACAGACAAAAACGGATTCAAGAGTGAAACCTTCTGCAGCCTAATAGCTAAAACACGGTTTCAAAAAGAGTAACGATTCAAACTAAAGGAATCAAGAGGTACAGCCATGAGGAAAATCAAAGGGTTCGACGCGTTTCCGCTAACAAATAATTTAGCATCATCAGGAACCAAAAGGAGGTATGGAATAAACCTCAGAGCTATTCCTAGAGCGGATCTAGTGAATTAAGCACTGATCCCTAAGTTAGAAGAGGTGGATTAGTTAAGAAATAATGAAGTGGGTGATAGACAATGCTATTTCCTAAAGCAGTTTTGTATTGTTAGCTCAAGAGCAATCCCCCACCATAATCCCACCAGCAGGAAGAGAAAACAAAAAATAGCAGCACCAACCCTTAAGGTAGGCTGGCGGCTAATGAGAGCATGGTGTCCCTGTCTGGCTTAAGTAGTGTCTGAAACTCCGCCCCCCGAAGCAGTCAATGCGAGATGGCCAATCGGAGTAAGGGAAAATGCAACTCCCCTTCCAATGGGCGGTATATGTTTTGACCACTCCCCGTAATTCACATGTTGAGATAGTACCCTAATTACATACAGAACAAACCTCCTAATATGATCGGAGGGGACTGCAGAAGACCTGCCAGCGATTGTGCGCGCGAAAGGCTCTGCTACAACAAGCATAGTTGCTGTATGCGTAGCGTTGCTAGGAGACAGTCCCGGAACATTCGACGCGATGACCCGAAAGCTGCGACGTCACCGCGTTTGCCCCGGAACGTCCGTCGTGGCGACGCGAAAGGGGTGGCGTCAGCGCGTGCGACGAGATGCGCACAGACAGAGGAAGTCGGGGCGAAAGTGCATGAAGGCATGAACTCTCGTGACTGTGCGACGCGATAACGCGCAGACAGAGAAATTCGGCGCGACCGCGCATAAGGACTTGGACGCACGTGACCGCCGTCACCCCAGAGGTGGGCGGGGACAAAGTAAAAAACTGACTTATAGACCAGAATGTGTGGTGAAGTCATCACCTGATATTAGATTAATGGCCCGTCGTACTGAATAACTAGGCGGAGCGATGATAGGATCATCAGCCCAAAAATCTGACGTCAGGGTCCTCCAGAACCTATAGCCTGGGTTCACACAGGGCGTATTTACCCCGGATTTGCTGCGGCCTGCTGTTGCACATCCGCATTGCGGCCAAACCGTTGCGGTTGCAGTGCAATGCAGTGCAAATGTGTTGTTCTCACAGGGCCTTTTTTTCCCCGCTGTGCTGCAATGCGGATATGCAACTGCAGCGCGGATTTGGAAGACGCAGCATGTCCATTCTCTCGACCTTTCCGCAGCGTATTTTTTACCATAGGCCCCCATGAACGCCGCTAAAGAATCCGCAATTGCTTTTTTTATTGCGGTTTTTTTAAACGGTTCCGCAGCAGAATGTTCGCTTGTGAAAAAGATGCAATAAGGTTTGTTTCACAGGAAGTGCTACAGCGGCCATTTTATGAGACTGGCGCCATTTGAAGCGTGACCTCGTGGCGATAGGGAGCAGGGGTTCCTCTGCCAGCATCTCCACCGGCAGCACCACTACTAGCAGCTTGGCCTAACCACCAGCGGCAGCACCGCCAGCGGGGGCACCAAACCACCGGGGGCACCACCACCACCACCGGCAGCACCGCCAGCGGCTGCACCACCGCCACCACTACCGGCAGCACCGCCACCACCACCGGCAGCACAACCAGCGGCGACACCACCACCACCACTGCCAGCGGCGGCACCACCACCGGCAGCAGCGGCACCTCGGGACCCGACCTGAGCCCTGCAGGGACCATCGCGTACTCACCCGCGCCCGCCGGCTCCAGCTCTTAGATGTGCCGGCTTGCCATGCAGCCGGTGCATGCGCAGACCGGAGGCGGCGGCAGGTGAGTGAAATAGAACATGGCGCGATTTGTTTGCCGGGCGATATTTCGCGCGGCCTAATTGCGGCCGTTTTCATTGGATTGCGTTTGTTAACGCAATCCTATGCAGACTTCCAGCAGCGGAAATACCGCGGGAAATCCCGACGCGGAATTTACGCTCGCGTGCAGTTACATACTGCTCTATTACATGTTTTTTAATCTCTTTCTTGTAGGTTGAATGCAAGCCCCAAATCTGGGACACAGCCGACGAGGGCTACAGCGACCAGGATGTGAAGACGGACGCCTGGCTATCGGTCTGTTTGGGGATGTATCCTGATTAGGACAGCGCCACAGCTGCCCTTCAAAGTGAGATATGTAAGTAGACATTTTTATGTACCAATTATTGTCGACCTTGTATTTAAACTTATTTTTGAATTGCAGTGAAAGACGTGAAAAATCGATGGCGTTCTGTCCGCGATCGTTTTAAGAAATACGAGGACTGTGAGCTCTTCCCCATCGAAGAAGAAATGTCCCCACGGCGACGAACTGGCGTTCCTAAGAAGCGGAAGACAATTGCGTCTGTGAGGCTAATTCTTCGTACCCCTGCCTCATTGGTAACGTGACTGTAATGTATTGTTGTCCTCCTCTAAATATTTCTTGTTTTGTCTTACACAGATCCAGCGGTAACGTGCAGCTGTTGCAAGCCGCGAACCTACAGCCTTTGCTAGAAGCGTGCGAGAAGGCCTCACAAGTGTCCGCTGATGCAGAACTTCGAGAAGGTACTCCAACCTTGGACGACAGCCGACTTAGGATGCCAGATTTGGACCCCATTTCTGTTACCCCAGAAGTGGCGGCTCAAACAGCGTCGCGCAGCAGCAGTATTGGTAGCAGAGCAGGGAGCAACCGGGAGCCCAGTTCCGAGCGGTCCGGTCGTAGCGTCGCAGCTCGGCCGTGGCGGAAAAAAAATCAGCCGGATGCTGCCGAAGAAGCGCTGGCAATGTTGCGCCGTGCTGACACCGAGGATCAGTGGGATACTATGGGTGCAGCAGTGGCGGCACGCATTCGTGAATTATCCTCTGAGCGTCAGTGGGCAATTGCTCCCGTAATTTATGCTGCTCTGGATGTCTTTGCGTCTCCACAGCCTATAGCCGACTCATGCGACATCATAAAGGCTATGAAAAATGCGGCCTTTGCTGTGCAGCCGTGCACACGAATATTGTTTCCACCCCAATCTTGCCCTGACCATCCAGAAAGGGTTTCTAGGACACCTGGCTATCCCATCCAGTATGTCTCCCACGATAGTGGCTTCACGGACACCATGACGGCCAGTTCCCCCTCACAAACATCGTCATGTCATTGATGAACAGCCCTTTGACCCAAACAGCACAACACGCTATCTCAGTATTGTATTCACCACTGGGCAGTTCGCAAACAGGAAGTGGTGAAGGCACGTTCAGCAGTTATACGACATTGCAGTGACCCCACAGTCATAGGGGGATCAGTGTAATGTCGTGTAAGTGATACATGCAGTTTACATCTTATCAACAGCTTCAAGCATCTGGGACACTGCATGGGATTGCCGGGTGTCCCAGAAACTTTTCTGGATGGTCATGAGAAAGATTGTTGAAAAATTTGTTCTGGGGGCCTCAACCGATGCTCCCTGCTCTGCTACTACATGCAAAAATGCTACACATTCCTTTCCTTCCGTTCCATAACTTTGGTTGGTTCACAGTGGGTTTATTTTTTATGAAACTGAACGGGAAGGAATTTATTGGATCTGTAAATTATGCCCTCTGGGTGCCTTATTTACTACATATCGTCTGTTTGCTAGCAGGATGGCTGTCCTCCTAGGTTGGGGTAAGATTATTCTCGAGTTCCATGACATCCCTGTTTTTTAATTTTTTTGTCTTTGTACATTGTATTACATTTTGAAATAACTGTTGGGATATCTCCCTGAGATAGTGCAGTTATGTGATGGGTTAGTCAGTGTGCCAAAATTTTAATCATTTTTGTACCTTCATTTGTGGTTCGCATACTTGCATATTTCTGCGCGTACCTGAAAGACCAAAATTTACCAATAAACAGTGTTGAGATAAATACTACTCAGGATAGTTTTTCGTAAACAACATTTTTATTTCAATTTAACAGGTTGAAATGTGTGAAAACCGTTGCAGTAGCACAGTATTCCGAAAAAGTTCTTTTTTTTGTAAAATACATTGCATTCTGCAGTGAACTATATATGGTGCACTAATAAACAAATTTAACTTTGAAATCTGGTCTTCTGCATTCTTCTGGAGTTGATCGCCTGGGGATCAAGCTGCAGTTAGGGCTGCACACCACCAACACAGGAGTACTGCCATGGCACGGTGCCTTCGGGACTAAGGAAGTAGTCAGTGAAGTGTTCCCGTACCTGCAAAGCGGTAGCAGCCGGGCGACCAGCGCCCCAGTTGATGGCCGTGTCAAAGGCAGGTTCGAGTTCTTCAACATCTACCTCGGGGCGATATTCCCGGAGATACACAACATGCCTTGACAAAGTCATCAACTGTGGTAGGGTCTACCAGCAGGGTAGTCCCTAAAACTCTCCACTGACTAACCATAATCCCAAAGGCACACTCAACCACTCGACGTGCCCAGCTCAGCCTATAATTAAAAATCCTTTTCCAGACATTCAGTCCTCTTCGTGGGTATGGGCGCAGCAGGTTTGGCATTAGAGGGAAAGCCTCATCCGATACCATCACAAAGGGGACTGGATTTGTAGTTTCCGGCAAAGGTTGTGGGGCTCGGAGCATGACACCATCTTGGAGAATTTGCATCCCAATCTGTGATGTTCGCAGCACCCGAGAATCTCCAGTACTACCATAGGCGCCAACGTCAATGCAAACAAATTTGCAATGTGCATCAGCCACCGCCATCAGGACAACCGAAAAATATTTTTTGTAGTTGTAAAACTTGGAGCCTAAGTGCGCACACGGACATGTTTGCCATCAACCGCGCCTAGGCAGTTTGGAATTTGGCAACACGGTGCCAAGTCTCCTCGGATGGTGAAGGCATCACAATGGGCTGCAACTTCTGCTGCATGTGCACCTCACAATTTCAGTGATGGTTGATTTACCAACCCGAAATTGGGGATGCAGGGATGCGCAGCTCTCTCCTGTGGCCAGAAAACTGAAAAGGAAGAAGAGAAAAAGGGGAAAAATTTAGTACAATCCAAAGAGCCAAATGATTACATCACATAAATAGCCACAGTATTTACTTGCCGCACACTACAAGCAGTTTATGACGATGGAAAAATGTGGCCGAATTAGTGGCACAGAAATATTATCTGCATCACAAGGAAGCATTTGGGCAGTTGGATAAACACTTGACAATATCTCTATTTTTCCTCAGGCATTCTTCCCATCGTCATATTTGTTGTAGATGGGGAGAGAGAATGAGGGGAAAAAATTTTTACCTGCATCCTTCGGGTGCTCTCTGCTGCGGTGGGGGTAGGTGCTAACTTGTTTTTTTTTTTTGACATTCTCTCTCCTGCCTCCTGACTCTGAGATCGTGTGGCCCCAGGACTCTGTTGGCAACCAGCGGCCACATGATCAGTGCGCCAGGCGGCAGAAGAGAGAATGCTAAAGACACCAACATGGTAAACAGCTAGCCACCATGCTGCTGGATCCTGGCTACACGTTCATGGGACCGCGGGGGAAGAGGTAACACCAGCGGCCACATGATTGCAATCCGGAATCCACATGCATTACATTGCGCGATTTGGGAGCTTGGTAATGTGTAAAGGAGAAGACAGGAAGGCTTACCATTTAGGCCTTCTCATCGGGCGTCCTGGATGAGGATCAGTGCCAGAGTGCAGATGCACCCAATGTGTCAGATGATTGGGTACAGATGCACTCCTGCACGGCAGTGTGCAGTCTTTCCAGACATTGCAGCCTCGGAGGGAAGTCATGACATCGGGACCCACATACATTTGGGTATCAAGCAACTATGCATGCCCATATCTTCCGCAACAGGATTCGCCGCTGACTTTCCACACATTGGCACTTGCATAGCATTGCAGACAAAAGTATGCAGTCCAATGCTGACGTCCGTGCTTTGTCTGCGCAAAATCGCGATAGGCTAACAAGCAGAGGAAGGTCCCAATTCTGTACGGGGCTCCCAGAGCCCGTAGTGAACCGTTTCTTACCCCACGACAACCAATTCTCACTGCGGGAGCTGACTCGTGCACCGGAAGAGTACTCCAAGGACTCACCCGGACGCACATGAACGAGTCAGAACTGCCAACGACAGTGAGTCAGTGGAGCACTCCGCAGGGGCTCAGATTCCGTCCCGCTGCGAGAATGATCTGCGCAGGCCATCATGGCTGACTTGCTATGTCAGCTTACAACGGTGGAATTCCTGTGGAAACTTCCGACATGAAATTTTCCACCACTCTGCAGGCGGACTCAATGTAAAACAGTACTTAAATGTTAAAAAAAAAAAAAAGGTTACATACCAAAGGATGATGAGCAGCCGTTCCTCTGCAGTGATCGCTTTGCGCATCTGGGTGTCTTGATATGTCAGGTCCCGGCGCACCAGCTCCAGAAGATGCTCGAAGGCCTCCATCGGCAGACGACACAACTGTACGAACTTCTCCGGATGGCTGGAGAGCGAGAGAGAGAGAGCGAACGAGAGAGAATGAGAGAGAGAGAGCGAAAGAGAGAGCAAGAGAGAGATAGCGAGAGAGAGAGTGAGCGTGAGAGCGAGAGAGAGAGTGAAAGAGAGAGCGAGGAAGAGAGCGAAAGAGAGATCGAGAGAGAGAGAGCGACAGAGAGAGAGAGATTTAATAACAATACTGTTTGTGCAGTGGCGAACTTACTTTCGTGCCATACTAGCCATACTTTTTCAAAGCCTGGAAAAGACTTGCAAAGTGCCCCTTTGTCCCCCTTTCACTCAGCAGGGGATGGACCCAATAGCGGCGGCGGGATGTACGTTCGGTCTGCAACAAGTTGCAACAAGAGATTAGGCCACAATCGCACATAAGCGCACAGTACAACACAAAAAAATTTGGAACTGCTATCTCAAGTTAAGCCAGTGAAACACACATTATCAGATCGCATATAGCTCCCCTTTTTGGATTTATCAGCCTGCATGAGTACTACAAGCAATAGCAATTTTCGCCTATAAGCTTTACGCAGGCGTAGTCAACGTTCGCTTTCCATGTTGAAACTGCAACAGTAATGCCACAGGGTATTTCCTCTTCCTTCCCTGTTAGTGTGCAGGGACAATGACATCACAGGAAACAGTTTTTTTTAGTCAAAATCTGCAACAAGAAATCAGCAAGAAAATACGTGACAATCATGTTAATTCCGCAGCGGTTTTACCGCAGCACTTTTCCTGCGGATTGGGCTGCAGTAAAACCGCTGGAGAATACGTGTAAAAAAACGCATCACAATTAAGGCAAATCCGCAACGGTAAAACTGCAAAACTTACGCAGGAAATAAGCCCTGTGTGAACCCAGCCATAAGGTATAGGTCTTAATGTACGAACATGGGTCAGACTGTATTAATAAATACAAAAGGTTGATTTTTCAATAGTACAACCAGTACAGTAGCCCGTATACTAGAACCACCAAATAAAAAGTAATCATACCTTATATACACTAACTCAACCAGAGTACATTGAGCCAAACTGGGAGAAGGTAAGTGGAAGGAGGTATATAAATAAAACATTCCTAAGGAGGGGGTGTCCCCTAAGAATAAGGGACCTCTAGGAAAACGATGGTGTCCATAACATCTACTAGGTATGCACAACTGAACGCAGTGTTGCAGAATAGGGTACTACATACAAGAGCACAAATGAGAGGCAAAGAGACTACTTAAAAACACAGGGAATGGAACCAAATTTGGGTATACGCAGGGAAGTATGGTAGCAATGCAAAAAGCAGTTCGTATAAGGTAGTAGAGAAAGCATATCAGTAGGCCATGAGGGGAACCTGCAGTAAATGGTATATGAATCATAAAAAACTTGACAATGAGATGATCTCGTTTAGACCTCTGGGTTGTACACAGTCCATACGGAAAGTCCACTGTGCTTCTTTTTGCAGCAGTCTTCTATCGAGATCACCCCTTCGACCAAAACTCTTAATAGACTCAATCCCTTGAAATCTTAGTAAGTCAGGGTTCCCATCATAAAAATCATGCATATGGTTTGCTGAAGGCGTTTTCTCACCACGTCTTAAATTGCCTATATGTGCAAGAATGCGGTGTCTGAACTCTTGCTTGGTCTTTCCTACATAGTTTTTACTACAAGGACAGGTGGCCATGTATACTATGTAAGAAGAACGGCAATTGAAAAATTCAATCCTGTAGGAGATACCAGTGGAAGCACTAATTGCCGTGTCTCCTTTGAGTATATTTTTACAAGCGAGGCAGTCTGTACATGGGAAAGTTCCTTTGGGCTTATATTGATTAAGCCAAGTAGACGGTTGTAAGGCCGACTTTTCACCACTCTATCTCTGATGTTTCTGCCTCTTCTAAAGGTTAACAGAGGTTTAGGTGGTAAAATAGAGTTAAGCTCAGCGTCTTTGCGTAATATCCCTCAATACTTCGTCAGTAAATCTATATATATCAAGACGAAAGCCCTCACTGACTGACTGACTGACTGACTCGCCAAAAGTTCTCCAACTTCCCGATGTCGTAGGGACATGAATTTTGGCGCAAGCATAGATTATCTCCAAAATAGGAAAAGTAATTGGGTCCCAACTCGATTATTCAATTCTAGCGCAAAATAATTAGCGTCGAAATTTTACGTACATAATCTAAATCTCTCACTTCCCAATGTCATAGAAACTTAAAATTTGGCACGGGCATTGAATATGTCATAAATAGGAAAAGCTAATGGGTCCAAACTCGATTATTCAATTCAATGCGCAAAAGAATTAGCGTCTAAATTTTACGTACGGAATCTAATTCTCTCACTTCCCGGTGTCATAGAAACTCGAAATTTGGCAGGAGCATTGATTATGTCATGAATAGGAAAAACTAATAGGTCCCAATTCGATTATTCAATTCTATGCGCAAAAGAGTTAGCGTCCAAATTTTACGTACGAATTACGAATGTAATTTTCTCACTTTCCGGTGTCAGAAACGTGAAATTTGGCACGAGCATTGATTATGTTATAAATAGGAAAAGCTAATGGGTCCCAACTAGAGATGAGTGAACCTACTCGGCCGCGCCCCTTTTTTGCCCGGGCGCCGCGATTTTCGAGTACTTCCGTACTCGGGCGAAAAGATTCGGTGGGCGCTGTGGGTGAGTGGGGGGTTGCAGCAGGGAGTGGGGTGTAGAAGGAGAGAGAGGGGGCTCCCCCTGTTCCCCGCTGCTACCCCCGCCTCCGCCACGCCTCCCCCCGCCCCCCGGCGCCCCTTGAATCTTTTCACCCGAGTAGTGAAGTACTCGAAAATCGCGGTGCTCGATCGAGTGATTACTCGAAACGAGTACGTTTGCTAATCTCTAGTCCCAACTCGATTATTCAATTCTATGCGCAAAAGAATTAGCGTCCAAATTTTACGTACGGAATGTAATTTTCTCACTTTCCAGTGTCATAGAAACGTGAAATTTGGCACGAGCATTGATTATGTCATAAATAGGAAAAGCTAATGGGTCCCAACTTGATTATTCAATTCTATGCGCAAAAGAATTAGCATCCAAATTTTACGTACGGAATGCAATTTTCTCACTTTCCAGTGTCATAGAAACGTGAAATTTGGCACGAGCATTGATTATGTCATAAATAGGAAAAGCTAATGGGTCCCAACTCGATTATTCAATTCTATGCGCAAAAGAATTAGCGTCCAAATTTTACGTACGGAATGTATTTTTCTCACTTTCCGGTGTCATAGAAACGTGAAATTTGGCACGAGCATTGATTATGTCATAAATAGGAAAAGCTAATGGGTCCCAACTCGATTATTCAATTCTATGCGCAAAAGAATTAGCGTCCACATTTTACGTACGGAATGTATTTTTCTCACTTTCCGGTGTCATAGAAACGTGAAATTTGGCACGAGCATTGATTATGTCATAAATAGGAAAAGCTAATGGGTCCCAACTCGATTATTCAATTCTATGTGCAAAAGAATTAGCTTCCACATTTTACGTACAAAATCTAATTCTCTCACTTCCCAATGTAATAGAAACTTGAAATTTGGCACGGGCATTGATTATGTCATAAATAGGAAAAGCTAATGGGTCCCAACTCGATTATTCAATTCTATGCGCAAAAGAATTAGCGACCAAATTTTACGTATGGAATCTAATTCTCTCACTTCCTGATGTCATTTTGTATAAAGGAGACGTCGCAGGTTACCTCCCCGTGGTGTTTCCTGGGTAACGCAGAGAACTATGCAAAATGGTGAACATATGTTTTTCCGGTATCTCTAAAGTAATCACGACTTCATAAGATTTTCCGTGTGAACACCAGATAAACACCAGTACCAAATTAACTCGGGCGAAGCCGGGTATATCATTTAGTTTCTCATATAGGGGAGACACCATTATCATAGGTGGTGATTATGCGCAAATGATTGTCAGGATCTCTTTCTTTGGGGGTAAGCAGAGTAGACCAGTTTTGTTTTAATGAGTACTGATATGCTTTTTCGGTTAACTCTTTAGGATAGCCTCTGCAAGCAAATCTATGCTTGAGGTCCAGACTTTTCTGTTTAAAGTCGTCCAATTAAGAACAATTGCGCCACAGGCAGAGGCTATCCTAAATTAGGGTACTATCTCAACATGTGAATTACTGGGAGTGGTCAAAACATATACCGCCCATTGGAAGGGGAGTTGCATTTTCCCTTACTCCGATTGACCATCTCGCATTGACCCCTTTGGGGGGCGGAGTTTGAGACACTACTTAAGCCAGACAGGGACACCATCCTCTCATTAGCCACCAGCCTACCTTAAGGGCTGGTGCTGCTATTTTTTGTTTTCTCTTCCTGCTGGTGGGATTATGGTGGGGGATTGCTCTTGAGCTAACAATACAAAACTGCTTTAAGAGATAGTATTATCTATCACCCACTTCATTATTTCTTAACTAACCCACCTCTTCTAACTTAGGGATCAGTGCTTAATTCACTAGATCCGCTCTAGGTACCTCTTGATTCCTTTAGTTTGAATCGTTACTCTTTTTGAAACCCTGTTTTAGCTATTAGGCTGCAGAAGGTTTCACTCTTGAATCCGTTTTTGTCTGTTTTCCGTGCATGAGACTCTTTTCATTAACAGACACGGATCCGCTGTTTACTCCTCAATGGAATACTTTTACCTTCTGTAATTTTGTTCATTGGTTACAGGAACACAGCTTTCAGAAACCAATTCACTATCCGGATGACCAGTACATTATTTCATCCTTGGATTTGGTTTCTCTAGAAACCCTTTTGTACTTTATGTGATGATTTCCTATTTCCCTTCCTTCCTGCCCACACATCCATTTGGGTTTCCAAGAAGGGATTTTTTAATTTTTTGTGTGTCCCTTTGAAGATCGGCCCGTTTAGCCTCTTTTATTTTATTATTCATTAAAGGTTACGTTTTAAAGTAGAATTGAATCCTGACAGTGAAACCCTTTGTAGTTATCCAGTTGATTCTCCTGCTTCTGTGAATTTTTTTTTTTGAGGAATATTTTTAAGGCTAATGTATCCCATTGATTGGAGAAAAGAGCAAAATGGTAAGCACTAAGCATGAGAATAATTTAAAAAAACAACCATGCACTTTGGACCAATCCAATCTTTAATCTCGTCTTCTCAGCTGTAAGGCAGAACTAATTATGTGGCAGCAGAAAGGTCTTTCGAAGACAGAGCTGGATGGGATTAGCGAAGATATTATTTTACTGACATGTAAGCAACAAACAAGAAAAAAAGCAGCAGGTAAACAGAAGATGAGAGTGAAGCATGCAGCAGACTGCGTTTGATAAACTATTTGCTTCTCTTTACATAACAGTGGCAAATTAAGCAGTGCAGAAAATGTATTCAGTCACATCTGTCCCAGTTCTGCTGCATGTTAAAATCTAATTTACCCATTAAGGCACATTTTCTCTTGGAATGTGAAAAGAAATTATATTGAAGAGATGACTAAACCTAAGATGTGTGCATAAAGACTACTTTTTAGATATATGCACTTTAAAGTCAGTATTGAGCCTTGAACACTATAGCATTTGTTTATCTGAATATGGTAAATATGGTCAGAATTCTGTGCTGATTAATGTCCTGATATATTTTTCTAAAGCATTCTGAGCTTTGTTTTTCTGAGTTCAATTTTCTATAAAAGTATGCCTCAGGCCAAAAGCACACGGCCAGGCCGGATTCTGCATGTGGGATCCTGCAGCGGAATCTGGCCCGGTGCCCAGCCAATGACCCCAGCTTACCTGTTCATAATTCTTCTTATCTGTATGCGAATGCGCTGGCCGTTGCAGTACTGATCTAATGCCGCACCATCGCTAGGATTCCCCATGCAGACCGATAGCATAAATCACCTCCTGATCCAGCCTAACAATCTCTAGCACTCTACAATGCTGCACACATACACACTGCCACTACCAGTTGTCAAGGAGAGCTGGGAGTCAGACTATGAATTATGAATACAATCTTCAGAGTTTATGGTTCGTTTTAAAGCGGACAAGGCTTGACTAATAAATTGCAGATTTTTTCTTAAAAAACCTAGCAGTGCATATATATATATATAGGATATACAAAAAGGGTTTTACATGGAAGTATAAGGGTATACAGGTATACATCACAAGACAGTATTTTAAAATTAAACAAGGAGAAAAGCAAACAAAATATACCAGATTTGGGATTCTGATTCATGTGGAGCCACTGAAGCAATGGGAAAGTCCTTACACTGGGTGTATTTCTGAAGATCTGATGTCATCAAGGCAGGTTGAGTATATGTGTGGAAGATCTGTAGGAAACCCCAATTTAATTTTTTGGCTATATTTCTTCAGTGGTCTATCCAATGGGGAAGATATGGCTGTCATGTTTAATATCAGGAATTTACCTCTCCATAGATACTAAGCATGATACGGGACAGATCGGTTATGCACAAAGATAGGAGTACCTACCTCCACAGCTAAGATGCTTCAGACCTAACCCCAAAAGCAGCCCCAATTACAAAAGTTTAGTATTTATTCTATTTAATCATCTATCCATCTAACCTTTATCGAAGCTGACTGACACTTTATGGATCGCCCTCCATATGCGGTTCTATTTTGTATGGCTTCTTTCAGTTCGATCATTTGCATGGTGGTGTCAGCTCTGATAGGATCAATCCAACGCATTCTTTGTGGCCAGGTCTTCCTTTGCTGCTGACCGCTCCAAGCATTATCAATGTTACTAATCAATTAGCTTGCATTATGTGGCTGAAATACAAGAGTCTCTCTTTTGTACTCTTGCCCTCCAATGAAAAATTTGGTTTGCTGCAGTCTAGGACAGTTTGATGCTGCAGGGACAGCCAATGTCATGAACAAAAGTTTGTAGACATCAATGTTCCTCTGCTCAGTTTTCTTCAGTGTCCAACTTTCGCGACCATAAGTTGTGAGTGGGAGAATAATTGCGTTGCAATGCTTATTTTTTTTGTTTTTCCACATCTTATCCATACTAAACATTGCGCTGCACTAGCGTGATTCAGCAATTTTATTTATGGTCTTGATTCTCCATTGCAGTATATTTTCGATTTGAGGAAGATTAAAGTTTTGAACTGCTTCGATTCCATCATTGTTGATGTTAATTGTTACCAAATGTTGTTATGATCTTAGTTTTCTTGATCTTAAAGTAAAGTGTTTATTAAGAACACAAAAACAAGCTTATCCAAGTAAATAGGAAGAAGAAAGAAACAGAAGGTATATTTTCAACTTTCTAGTTACTATGACTGATGTGCTCTAGAGCAATCCTTCCTTTTAAGTAATAGCAATAAGCAATAAGAGTGTTAACCCCAAAGAGAGATATAGTGTATTATCAGTGTCTTATTGCCATTACTCAGAAGGTAGGATTACTCAAGTGCATCAGTCATAGGAACACTCAACCTCTAAAGTCAATTTATATTTCCCCCTGCAAAATATCTCAGTCTCAAAATAAGCTTAAGCAACACCAAACATACTTTACAGTTTAGTCTCTCCCCAAAATGCAATTAGTGACCAATATAGCAGGCCTGCTGGGTAATTATTGCCTATTAGAGATGAGCGAGCACCAAAATGCTCGGGTGCTCGTTGCTCGAGTCGAACGTTCCGCGATGCTCGAGGGTTTGTTTCGAGTAACGAACCCCATTGAAGTCAATGGGCGACTTGAGCATTTTTGTATATCGCCGATGCTCGCTAAGGTTTTCATTTGTGCAAATCTGCAAAACCTACGAAAGTGATGGAAACGACACAGATACGGATAGGGCAGGTGAGGGGCAAAATGCGGGGCTGCATCTCAGGTTCCCAGGTCCAACTATTAAGCCACAATAGCGGCAAGAGTGAGCCCCCCCCCCCCAACAATTTTTACTTCGGAAAAACCCTCATTAGCTAGGCACACCTTAGCTAAGCACCACACTACCTCCAACCAAGCACAAGCACTGCCTACAGGACACACCGCTGCCTCTTCTCCTGGGTTGCATGCTGTCCAAACCCCCCCCCCCTGCACGAATCTGCGTCCACAGCGCACACAAAAGTGTCCCTGCGCAGCCTGTCTATTTATAAGTGCATCTGCCATGAGGAGGAAATGGAGGCATACACTGCAGAGGGTTGGCAGGGTCAGGCAGCGACTCTCTTTAAAAGGGGGGGGGGGGGGGAGGCAATAGCCCACAATGCTGTAGAGAATCAATGAGAAATTGACGTTTGATCTTCATTCCAATCCTGTGCAACCTCCGTCAGGAGCTGCAAACGTGGGCATAGCTATGGGGAATCCATGTGCCACACAGTATTCATTCTGTCAAGGTGTCTCATAGCTCAATCGACACCACAAGGGAAAAGCCATGTGCCCTCTGCCCCCTACCCAAGTCAGTCAGTATCTTTGTGCCAGACAGGTCAAACACCGCGATGGGAACTAAGTGTGCACCAACAGCATAGGTGGGTCCTAGGCAACCCAAGACATGAACAATTAATAAATCTGATCGGCCATACATAGCAGACTTGCACCGCACCGACGACATAGACCTCGGCCCACAGCTTAAACAATCGTAGGCAGGAAGCGGACTTTCACTGCACCCAGGACATAGGCCTCTGCACAAACCCTCAGCATTCATGGGCCTACAGCGGACTCCAATGCTAGCGTAGCTGTGCACGTCTCATTAGCGCTGTATTGCTCCTCTAGTTTGTCCCAATGCAGTGCCCGAAATAGCTGAGCTAACGTCGGATAAAATACAGGTGGGCTTCGGTCCACACTGCATGCCCAAGTCAGACTGGGTTTTTTTATAAATAGTCACAGGCAGGTACAACTCCGCAATGGGAATTCCATGTGCAGCCACAGCATGAGTGGTTCCCAGGAAGCCACCGGCGGAACCTAAATAAATCCCATTGCAATGCCCCGGACAGCAGAGCTAACGTCAGATAAAATACAGGTGGGCTTTGGTTCACACTGCATGCCCCAGTCAGACTGGGTTTTTTTATAAATAGTCACAGACAGGTACAACTCCGCAATGGAAATTCCGTGTGCACCCACAGCATGGGTGGCTCCCTGGAACCCACCGGCGGTACATAAATAAATCCCATTGCAGTGCCCTGCACAGCTGAGCAAACGTCAGAAAAAATACAGGTGGGCTTTGGCCCACACTGCATGCCCCAGTCAGACTGGGGTTTTTTAATTAATAGTCACAGACAGGTACAACTCCGCAATGGGAATTCCGTGTGCTCCCACAGCAAGGGTGGGTCCCAGGAAGCCACCGGCGGAACCTAAATAAATCCCATTGCAGTGCCCCGGACAGCAGAGCTAACGTCAGATAAAATACAGGCGGGCTTCGGCCCACACTGCATGCTCCAGTCACATTGTTTTTTTGGGGGGGGCCAGATAGGTAGAACACCACGATGTGAAAACTTAGTGCAGCCATACTATGCACAGACCCCTGTAGTATTCCAGTAGCAAACGTATAAGCTGACCCCAATAACAGTTATGTTGCAGAAGTCTAGGTAGACGCCAGTAAAATTTCTGTAATTACAGTATAGACAGACCCCTTTAACATTTTAGTTGCAGCAGTATAGACTGACCCCAGTAACATTTATGTAGCTGCGGTATTGGCAGACCCCTGTAACATTTCTGCGGCTGGAGTATAGGCAGACCCCTGTAATGTTAATGCAGTTACGCTCCTCTCCTTTGGCCCAAACAAGTTTCTCCGATAACTGTGGTAACACAAGAGAAAATACATGATGCGCATTGCTGACCCCCTGACCCCAAGCAGGAGGAGGAGGTGGCATTACAAGGCCAAGACAGCATGACCAGGACCCGCTATAGTCTGTGTGGGAACCACGTTAGCGGGCCCAGGTTCAGGCTGGGTTCCAGGATACCACCATGGATTTTACCTCCATGGGCAAAATCAAAGCTTCAGATACAAATAAGAGCCAATGGACAACAGTGAAGCCACAGAACAATATGAAGCTGGGGACCCCAGAAACTTTCCTCTCTCCTAATCACTCAGCAGCCGGCTGCAATTCACCTGGACCAGGAACTCGGTCTGTGCCCACACCCTCACTTGGACCTCCGCGTCCTCGCCCACGGCCACGTCCTCAAGGCCTACCCCTACCCCTTAGCATGGTGGATTACGAATACAGCAGATACTGAGCGTTGGTAAAAATTAGGCGATTATTGGCCTGCACTTAGAGGCTGAATGCGGTACTGTAATGCACACTGTAGGCCGAAAATATAATACGCTTGCCTGCAGAAAAGCCAAGCTTGCAAAGTAAATCAGTAACGTTTTCTTTCCCTGCTACAATGACTAGATTAGCCTGGAAAAAGTTGCACAGCCCCAACTATAGACGATAGTGATGACAGCATAAGCATCTGACACGCCTCCAACAATATGCCCCATGCATTTGATAGTAGGAATGCCTTATGCCGATCACATGACAGCCGTGATGACGTCCAATACGTCAGACACGCCGCTAGTGATATCCCTTATGCCGTTTAACTGTGAGGACGGCAAACGCCGGTCACGTGACCACCGTGATGATGTTAGCATACACGAACACGCCCCCAATATGGCCGCCACCACCGTGAGACACCGGTAACTTGTAATGTAAGTGACCCTAGAATACTATATATATGTGATGATTGTGTTGTTTAACTATGGCTTGAGAAAGGTGCCTGTGAGCACAGAAACGCGTTGCCTGTTTTTTAACGAATACTGGAATAAAAAAGTGTTATTATTCTATCTTAAACGCTTGGAAACCTCTATTTGGAGAGAAAGGAGACATCACTTCAAGGAGGGGGCTCATGGTCATCATACCCCCCTCCTCCCCAGTAAGTGTAACTCCTATATATCCTTGACAACTATCATTTGTAGAAACGTACAATTCACTGAGCGCAGAAATAGTTTTCTTTTTGGCTAATAGTCATTTTCTATTACAGCCCCAATTTGGCGTAGTTGCCGTTCCCACGGGACATAGGCCTCAGCATACAGCTTCAGCAGTCGTAGGCAGGAAGTGGACTTTCACTGCACCCAGGACATAGGCCTCTGTACAAACCCTCAGCAATCGCGGGCCTACAGCAGACTCCAATGCTAGTGTAGCTGAGAACGTCCCATTAGGGCTGTTTTGCTCCTCTTTTTTGTCCCAATGCAGTGCCCTGGATAGCTGCGGTAACGTGAGATAAAATACAGGTTGGCTTCGGCCCACACTCCATGCCTAGTCAGTCGGGTTATTTTCTTTTTTTTTGTTATGCCCAGATACTTAGAACACCGCAATGGGAAAATGTAGTGCACCCATACTTTGCACAGACTCCTGTAATATTACTGTTGCAAAGGTATAAGCTGACCCCACTAACAGCTACGTTGCAGAAGACGTCTAGGGAGACCCCAGTAACATTTCAGTAGTAACAGTATAGACAGACCCCTGTAACAGTTCCGTAGCAGCAGTATAGGCATAGCCCAGTATTAGTAACATTTCATTTGCAGCAGTATACACAGACCCCAGTAACATTTCAGTAGCAGCAGCGTAGGCAGAGCCCAGTAACATTTTGGTAGTAACAGCATAGACAGACCCCAGTAACATTTAATTTACAGCAGTATAGACAGACCCCAGTAACATTTCAGTTGCAGCTGTATAGACAGACCCCAGTAGCATTTCATTTGCAGCAGTATAGACAGACCCCAGTAACATTTCAGTAGTAACAGTATAGACCAACCCCAGTAACATTTCAGTTGCAGCAGTATAGGCAAAGCCCAGTAACATTTCTGTAGCAGCAGTATTGGCATAGCCCAGTAACATTTCAGTAGTAACAGTAGAGACAGACCCCAGTAGCATTTCAGTTGTAGCAGTATAGACTGCCCCCAGTAACATTTCATTTGCAGCAGTATAGACTGCCCCGAGTAACATTTCATTTGCAGCAGTATACACAGAGCCCAGTAACATTTCAGGGGCAACAGTATAGACAGACCCCAGTAACATTTCAGTAGTAACAGTATAGACAGACCCCAGTAACATTTCAGTAGTAACAGTATAGACAGACCCCAGTAAGATTTCAGTAGCAGCAGTGTAGGCCGAGCCCAGTAACATTTCTGTAGTAACAGTATAGACAGACCCAGTAACATTTCAGTAGTAACATTATAGGCAGACCCCAGTAACATTTCAGTTGCAGCAGTGTAGGCTGACCCTAGTAACATTTCATTAGCAGCTGTATACACAGATCCCAGTAACATTTCAGTAGCAGCAGTGTAGGCAGAGCCCAGTAACATTTCAGTAGTTAGAGTATAGACAGACCCCAGTAACATTTCAGTTGCAGCAGTATAGACTGACCCCAGTAACATTTCAGTTGCAGCAGTGTAGTCCGAGCCCTGTAACATTTCTGTAGTAACTGTATAGACAGACTGCAGTAACATTTCAGTAGTAACAGTATAGACAGACCCCAGTAACATTTCATTTACAGCAGTATAGACAGAACCCAGTAACATTTCAGTAGTAACAGTATAGACAGACCCCAGCAACATTTCATTTGCAGCAGTATACACAGACCCCAGTAACATTTCATTTGCAGGTGTATACACAGACCCCAGTAATATTTCAGTAGCAACAGTATAGACAGACCCCAGTAACATTTCATTTACAGCAGTATAGAAACAACCCAGTAACATTTCAGTAGTAACACTATAGACAAACCCCAGAAACATTTCAGTAGCAGCAGTGTAGGCAGAGCCCAGTAACATTTCAGTAGCAGCAGTGTAGGCAGAGCCCAGTAACATTTCAGTAGCAGCAGTATACACAGACCCCAGTAATATTTCAGTAACAACAGTATAGACAGACCCCAGTAGCATTTCATTTGCAGCAGTATACACAGACTACAGTAACATTTCAGTAGCTCCAGTCTAGGCAGAGCCCAGTAACATTTCAGTAGCAACAGTATAGACAGACCCCAGTAACATTTCATTTACAGCAGTATAGACAGAACCCAGTAACATTTCAGTAGTAACAGTATAGACAGACCCCAGAAACATTTCAGTAGCAGCAGTGTAGACAGAGCCCAGTAACATTTCAGTAGCAGCAGTATAGACTGACCCCAGTAATATTTCAGTAGCAACAGTATAGACAGACCCCAGTAACATTTCATTTGCAGCAGTATACACAGGCCCCAGTAACATTTCATTTGCAGGTGTACACACAGACCCCAATAACATTTCAGTAGCTGCAGTCTAGGCAGAGCCCAGTAATATTTCAGTAGTAACAGTATAGACAGACCCCAGTAACATTTTAGTTACAGCAGTATAGACAGAACCCAGTAAC
Source organism: Eleutherodactylus coqui (assembly GCF_035609145.1). Classification (NCBI taxonomy): domain Eukaryota; kingdom Metazoa; phylum Chordata; class Amphibia; order Anura; family Eleutherodactylidae; genus Eleutherodactylus; species Eleutherodactylus coqui. Next base: position 174,084,545 of record NC_089843.1, on the reverse strand, counting down.
ATTTCAGTAGTAACAGTATAGACAGACCCCATCAAGATTTCAGTAGCAACAGTGTAGGCAGAGGCCAGTAGCATTTCAGGAGCAGAAGTATAGGCAGACCGAAGTAACATTTCTGTCGCAGAAGTATAGGCAGACCCTTGTAGCATTACTGTGGCAGAAGTATAGGCAGGCAGACCTGAGTGACATTTCTGTAGCAAGAGTGTAGGCCAACCCCTGACACATTGGTGTACCATGAGTGTAGGCGAAGGCCAGAAAAATTACCTGGATTACAGTGTAGGCGAGGGCCCAAAAAATTGCTGTACCAACAGTAGAAATGTACCCCAGAAAAATTGCTCACCGAGAGGGCAGGTGAAACCCATTAATATTTTAGCTTACTGTGTCTTAATTTGTAACAGAGCCTGAAGGCAGCCCTGTTAAAAAAAAAAATTGGTTCATGTTGAAGTTTCAATGCTTCAGTTAGAAACGTAGAAATATTGTTTGACAAACGTTATATGAGCCTTTTGGGCCGCAGAAAAATTGGCAGTTCAGCGTGATGACAGGATGTTTCAGGAGGAGGAGCAGGAGGAGGATTCAGAGTTGCAGCAGTGGACGGCGTAGAAGACAGGTTGCTGGAGACATTGCTGGATACACTTTCTGCCATCCACGACAGGACCTGCTCACACTGCTCATTTTGTAATAAAGGTCTACGACGTGGACCCAAAAATTGTGATATGAAGCTGGGGACCCCAGAAACTTTCCTCTTTCCAAATCTCGCAGCAGCCATCTGCAATTCACCTGGACCAGGAACTTGGCCTATGCCCACACCCTCACTTGGAAATCCGCATCATCGCCGCGTCCAAGTCCTCAAGCCCTACCCCTAACCCTCAGCATGGTGGATTACGAATAGAGCAGACACAGAGCGGTGTAAAAAATTGTTGAATTATTGGCGTGCAGTTGAAGGGAGATAGCGCTTATGTAACGCAAACTGCAGCCATGAAAAATTCGGAAGCTTGCAAGCAGGCCTAGCTGTGCAATATGCAATACTGATACACCTGACCTCACAGCAGCCACGCAGTGAAATGCAGAGAGTCACAGCTAGCAGTAAGAAGTATTTATTTTTCTTTGATAATTTTTGGGAAATGCAAGGCAGGCTATATTGCGTTTATCTGAGATTCCCTCTATCGGGGGCTGTTGCCGTGTGTGCAGTTGACGGCAGACACACAGCGGTGTAAAAAATTTTTGCATTATTGGCGTGCAGTTGGAGTGAGACAGCGCTTATGTAACGCAAACTACAGCCAGGAAGAAAATAATTCGGAAGCCTGCAAGCACGCCTAGGTGTGCAATATGCAATACTGATACACCTGACCTCACAGCACCCACGCAGTGAAATGCAGAGAGTCACAGCTAGCCGTAAAAAGTATTTTTTTATTTTTTATTTTTGGGCAATGCAATGCAGGCTATATTGCGACTATCTGAGTTTCCCTCTATTGGGGGCTGTCGCCGTCCGCTGTGCGTGCAGTTGACCACAGACACACAGTGGTGTAAAAAATGTTTGAATTATTGGCGTGCAATTGGAGGGAAACAGCACTTATGTAACGCAAACTGCAGCCAGGAAAAAAATAATACAGAAGCCTGCAAGCAGGCTTAGCTCTGCAATAGTGAGGTACTACAACTGCCAGCAGCCACGGAGTTAAATGCACACAGTCACAGATAGCCCTAAACAGGTGCTTTTTTGGCGTACTTGTTGACAGGATTCTACAGTAGCACTGTCCCTGCCTCATCAATTCTGCCCCTATACTCTGTATAATTGGCTGCAGACTGAGGCCTTAGTCACACGGGCGTTTTTTCGTGCGATTTGCGCATCGCATGACGGATGCGCATGCGCAAATCGCGTGACCGGCGCTGAAAAATCGGCCGAAAAAACGCCCGAAAATCTGCTCCTAGCCGCGTTTCATTAGAAACGGGCCGGAGCTGTCCAGCGCATTGCATTCAATGGAGCCGGCAATACAGCCGTCTCCATTGAAAGCAATGCGCTGCGGGCGAGCCCGGGATGAATTGTCGGGAAGGGCTTAAATATATAAGCCCTTCCCTGCAATTCATCCTAAAATGTGTTAAAATAAAAAAAAATTGTATACTCACCTTTCCGCTGCAGCCGGAGTTCTGCCGCGGCCGCTGTCAGTTCTCCTGAACTGCTTCTCGGCACTATTCAGCCGGCGGGGCTTTAAAATCCCCGCCTGCTGAATGAGTTGTCTCTGATTGGTCACAGCCTGACCAATCAGAGGCAGGTTTCACTCACACACCCATTCATGAATGGGTGAGTGACTGCTGCCTCTCATTGGCTCAGCGGGAGCTGCCCCTGATTGGTCCCGCTGAGCCAATGAGAGGCAGCAGTCACTCACCCATTCATGAATTCATGAATGGGTGTGTGAGTGAAACCTGCCTCTGATTGGTCAGGCTGTGACCAATCAGAGGCAACTCATTCAGCAGGCGGGGATTTTAAAGCCCCGCCGGCTGAATAGTGCCGAGAAGCAGTTCAGGAGAACTGACAGCGGCCGCGGCAGAACTCCGGCTGCAGCGGAAAGGTGAGTATACAATTTTTTTTTATTTTAACACATTTTAGGATGAATTGCAGGGAAGGGCTTATATATTTAAGCCCTTCCCGACAATTCATCCAGCGCTCGCCAGCAGCCCATTGCTTTCAATGGAGACGGTTGTATTGCCGGCTCCATTGAATTCAATGGGCAAACATCGTTCTTCTCTGCCACAGCTGTTACAGCTGTGGCAGAGAAGAATGATTTGTATTCTATATGTTCTCAATGGGGTCGGCGCTGCTGCCGCCGGCCCCATTGAGCGCATATAGAGAAGAGAACAGGAATCGCAGATCGCACATAGGTGCGATCTGCTATTTCTGTTCTATAATTTATCGGACGAGCGCATAAAAAGCGCTCATGTGTCCGATACCATTGCAAAGCAATGGTTTTATAAAATCGCCGGACGCATGCGCATGCGCAAATCGCGGCTAAAAATGCCCGTCTGACTAAGGCCTGAGAAGGCAATAGTCTGCAGAGCCCAAGATGAAAAAAAAAATTGTTGCAAAACTGCTTCTAGCAGCCACAACAGTAATGCACACGGTAAGATGTGGCCCTAAGAAGGACCGTTGTGGTTCTTCTAGACATGATTCCACACTACCACTGTCCCTGCCTTACCAATACTTCCCCTATACTCTGTATAATTGGTTGCAGACTGAGAAGGCAATAGTCTGCAGAGCCCAAGATGAAAAAAAAAAATTTGTGCAAAACTGCTCCTAGCAGCCACAACAGTAATTCACACGGTAAGATGTGGCCCTAAGAAGGACAGTTGGGGTTCTTGTACACTACCCACTGTCCCTGCCTGACCAATACTGCCCCTATACTACGTAGTACAGACTGCAGCCCGAGAACGCTGTAGCCTGCACGTCCGATATTAAAAAAAAAAAAAAAATGTGCAAAACTGCTGACAGCAGCCACAACAGTAATGCACACAGTGAGATGTGGCTGTAAGAAGGACCATTGGGGCTCTTGAAGACGCTAGCACGCTCCCTATAGCAGCAGCAGCACTCTCCCTAATCTCTGCCAGCGTGTGTCTGAGGCGAGCAGCGGGCGGGAAAGATTTAAGTACTTGGCGGTCACTTGATCTCGCCAGCCACCCACTGCAGGGGGGTGGGATAGGCTGGAACCTCACTGGAGGAAGTTGAAATGCCTTCCCTGCATGTCTATTGGCCAGAAAATGGCGCAAACATTTCAGGGAAGTAAATGTAATTGACTCGAGTAATGCATGGTGCTCGTCTCGAATAACGAGTATCTCGAACACCCTAATACTCGAACGAGCATCAATCTCGGACGAGTATGCTCGCTCATCTCTATTGCCTATCCCTTTGTGAGTACTATAGGGGTGCACACTGAGAGGACTGCCTGACTTGCAGCTCTTTGCTCTATATGTCTAAGCAGATGCTGATCTAAGCTTCTTCAAGGCTATATCTTACTCAATTTCTTTGTGTCCAGCAGTCAGCCATGTGCCCCCCAAACATTTAGGGCCATTGCAATGCTCCTCTTTCCCAATTTGAGGCAGCACAGTCCAGCATTTGCTTTTGTAACAGCTTGGCTCACTAAGCAACAGAAATTGTACTTTTTTCTATCAGAGCGTCAGCCAATTAACAAACATCCAGTGAGCATGCTCAGTTCCGTTACACTAAATTTTGGCACATGCTATGATTTTTGTGCAATTTTTGATGCATCTCTCCCATTACAACTCTATAGAAATAATGTATAATGCATCCCTTACAGACCAACAAGATATAAGCATGCTAGATACAGACCCCGCAGTCAATCACATGCAGAGTAAACAAAATGCATCACAACGCAGTGATAAGACGTTAAGGTTGAGTTCTTGGCACCGTAGAATATGCAATGTACTATGCTAGCCTTAGAACACCTCACCATAAGGGTGCATTCACACGAATGTATATCGGCTCGGTCTTCACGCCCAGCCGATATACGTCGTCCTCATGTGCAGGGGGGGGGGGAGGATGGAAGAGCCAGGAGCAGGAACTGAGCTCCCGCCCCCTCTCTGCCTCCTCTCCACCCCTCTGCACTATTTGCAATGAAAGGAGGCGGGGTGGGGCTAAGTTCTGAGAATTAGCCCCACCCCCATCCCGCCTCTCCCCATTGCAAATAGTGCAGAGGGGCAGAGAGGAGGCGGGAGCTCAGTTCCTGCTCCTGGCTCTTCCATCCTCCCCCCCTGCACACGAGGAAGATGTATATCGGCTCGGCGTGAAAACCGAGCCGATATACACTTGTGGGAATGCAGCCTTAGGCTGGGTCTGCATGGGGCTAATTTCCAGCGGAACATCCGCAGCGGGCATTGCACTGCAGATCAGCTATGGAAAGCCCGCCTCCAAACTCGCACCATTTGGTGCGGGTTTTATCACGAATTCCGCAGTGGGCACGGCGATAAAATTGACATGCCGCGGAATTGAATTGAGTGCCGCAAGTCAATTTCTGCATGGCTTTGGTGTGGGTTATTTCAACAGTTTGTGCACAAGATTTTCAAAATCTGGTCCACTTTGCTGCTACTGTATATGCAGCGGAATTTCTGTATGAACTCCATCATAGCATCTGGTAGCTTCTGGGCACAGACCATCCATAGCAGCCTCCTTTACCTGCTGACAGCTAATTGTCTCCACTATCAGAAAGCATGCAAAGTTATTTACATAGGGCAATACAACATATATGGTGCCTAAATACAAGTAATAACACAATAAGGGGAGATTCAGAGGTGTCTAATTTACATGACATGCCCTCTCTCATTTTACACCCCTCCCCCAGTTAAAAATGCAGCTGCGGATGATAGACTACTGTAAACAGTATCTAATCTCTACCATTGACATCCCATTTTTTATCGCGCCTACTCCTCAAGAAGGGACTTGTACACTTTTCAAATAAGCTTCTGATTCATAAATCATTCAAAATTCTGCTGTTGCTCTAAGGGCTCAGTCACACGGGCGTTTGTACGCGCGTCTGTCAGTTGCGTTTGCGATCCGCATCTATATAGAACCAATGCTTTTCAATGAGAGCGGTCACATGTGCGAATTTTACGTGCGCACAAACGCATGCGGGGAAAATTATACGACACAATGATACACAGAATGCGGCTATCTGCATTCTGCGTTTCAATGTTGCGCAAAAACGCATGTTCTGCAAATGCCTGCGATTTTTCTTTTTTTTCACCATGCCGCACTGTACTCCCGTAATCTGCACGAGTGCATAGTCTTCTATGCAGTAAAAACTTAAAGTAAATGCCAAAGGAGGGGGCAACAGGTTGTTTTAAAATTCTGGGCAAATGTTTCTTGGAAACGCAGGCATTATTAAAAAAGGTTCCAATGTCAGCGCCCCAACTTTTGAGCGCGCAATAGAAGCATGATTTTTTTTAAATTTATTACTTCTTCTTATAGTGTCATTGGTCTAAATGTTTGTCGTAGTAATTGAAAAGGATTGTGTTTAAATATGCATATAGTTGTTAAAATGTTACATAGAGCTTGTTTCAATAGAAACCTGTTTTGTTTTTTTTTTACACATTTTCGAAAGCATGATAATTAAAATGTTCATTTGTCCCTTTTCCACCTTTTTTTTTCTTCGCAAAAATCAAATCCCCCCAAACCAAATATAAAGCACAAAATGCACTATTTCATGTTTAAACCAATTATTTTTCATTTATGGATATTTCTAGGTTGACAGCTGAATGCTGCAATCGTCTGTAATTATGTTGGAACTCGATTCCTGTGTTTCCACACTTGATATGATGCTCCCCTTTGGTCAGGATTATGTAAATGCAGTCGATAGCATTCGCCAAAAGATCTGTCCTTCTATGTTTCCACAACTGTTGGCGATTAATTAGGGGTGTATGTTCTCCGCCTCTAGCCCTCCATTATAAAACTATGCTCGCTGCGTGGGTGAAGTACAGCTTACATTTATGAGGCGTAACAACATGGACAAACGTCTATTGATTTTGGTGGAGGCAAGGCGTCCCGTCTTATGGGACACGCACACCAGCGCCTATAAATGCCGCAGAGGCAAGGCCCATTTATGGCGCACAGTAGCGCCAGAGCTGGCAGGCTTTGTGCGAAGGATAATAAGAGTGAGTACACTGTTTGTCATATTATTTATGCATGCTCATACTATGTAATTGTGTGTGTCCAAAGTGCTTTTGGATGACATTTTGCTTTAAAATGCATATTCGGCCCAGTATGTTTTATTGTTATGATTTTTCTTGCACCCCGTCTATTTTATGTTATGTTTTGGGCTCTACCAAGGAGTCCAAACAGAAGACCCCTTAGGTCTCCTGCTTTGACTCCCCCTCAGGATTCCTCTGGCCGTTCTTCTACGGCTTCGCCTAGGCGTCAATCCAGGAGTTCCCTTCGGTCTCCTGTTTTGACACCACCTCAGGATTCTGATCGTCGCTCACGACAGAATTCCCCTAGGCGGACGGGTAGGAGGGGCCAAAGGAATCCACCTCAGACTCCCCCTGAGCATCGGCGATCACATCAGCCCTCTCAATTTCTGCCCAGTGACATTGAGCGTGCAGCATTGCAATATTTGTGATCGCAGGCAGATGATGATTGGGCTGATGTACTTGGCCGTGCGATCGCCTGCCGCTTGCGGTAGGTGCCCACGCGTCTACAGGGCAGAGTGAGGATTGCCATGGAGACGGTGCTTGAAGTCGCTTGAGGAGTGTCCAGATATGGATTTTTTTTGGTTTTTGGACCACTAGCATATCCATGGTAGGGGGAGGCACCCAGATCGTGCACTATATGAGCATCAGATGCAATATCTGAGGGCCTGGTCCCCTGGCTGGCTGGGCACTTCAGTCAATTATTTTACGCCACCAGCATTGACACCCAGTAGGGAGCACAGTTCGCCAGAGCAGGGGCGGTCTTTGAGAAGGGAACACCCAAATCTGGTGACTCCCCCTCAAGTTCCTCCAGCTGATCCTGCCTCTCAGCCACAGGGTTCTTCGGGCAGTGCCACCCCCCTCTTTGGCATCCTGCTCGGCTCCCGGATGATGATAATGTTTCGCCTGGTGAAGGGTCCACAAGAAAATTGCACAGCCGCACTTCACCGGTTTAGGCTCGCAAGGTTACACTGCCTCCACGGCAATACCGCCTGAGCCCCAGCAGGACACCACTTCTTTTGCCCCCCGAGGACTACAGAGAACCAGATGTTGGGGGTCCCTCCACGCCCACATTTTGCCTCCCTCTTCAGGGAGCACCAGGCGCCATGGACGCACGTGGTCAGGGAGGGCTTTGAACAGAGGTCGCCACAAGTATGGGAATAAATAATGTGTTATTATTGTGTTTATTGAGTTGTGTGGTTGAGCACATTCTTTTTGCTCATAAAAATATGTTTTCCTTAAAAAAATATATGTATTAAAAAAAAGGTTCTGTGAAGAAACAAGACCAATTTGTTTGGCATAATAAAAGAAATTTAATGTGATCTTGTGTATGGTGTGTTCAATTCAATTCACCGGTATTATCTTTAAAGTATTGATGGTCAAGCTCATGTGTATCAATGGTAAATGGCACATAGTAATCACAGCTATACTTATTTGGTGTTTATAAAGTAAGGTTCTGGGCTGTTATTCTTTTCTTACTTTCCATAGTATAATAATTGTGAAAGCAATCGTTCCAAGGCCACAGTAGAATTCAACATCTTGCTAAGTGTATTTTACAATACTATGAAAGCTACTTAGAGCTCAGGGCTATAATCAAGGGTATGTTAAATGTGGGCATCAATAAAAGTTATTATGCAGTTTGTAGCACATGCATACAGACATTATGTCATGTTATCAAGCATTATTTGATAACTCAGCCCACAATTAGCCCACCGAAAGCAAAATCGCTCATACAAAAATATTCACGGTCACAAATAATAGCTAATGGGCACACTACAAACCAGCTTGATAACTATTGTTTTTAGAGCTGTGTAATTTTTAGGACGTGGGCTAATACTCTTTCTTGTCTAACCACAAACTGTAATTTTACCAAGCCTTTTAGCCTGGGTTCACACAGGGCCGATTTGCCGCGGTTTTGCCGCGCGGAATGTTGCCGCGGCAAATCCGCCCACGGCCGCTAATCTTGGGATTAGCCAGCCATGTGGACGAGATTTCTCAGAAATCTCGTCCACACGGGGCGGTCAATCCGCTGCGGCAAGTCCGGCTGAAACCGCGGCTGCGGTTTCAAAAGATGCAGCATGTCTGTTTACTTTTAATTTTTGTTTATTCTCGTCGCGGCCGCGCTCTCCTCTATGGGAGCACCGGCCGCAACGGAAAAGCGAGCGGCCGGGCCGCTTCAAAGCCACTGCGGCTTTTTCTGCGGCTGTTCTCCCGGCGGAAATCTTGCGGTTTTTGCTGCAGCCAAACCGCGGGATTTCCGGCGGGAATACGCACTGTTGATTGTGAAGTTTGTTTATAAAGTTGCATTCTCGGCTATTTGAGCATACGTAATGTTTGTTATGTTCGCCCATTTCTCGTTGTTAACTACGAACAAACGACTATTGTACGCACATATGATTTTGCCAGCAAAAAAATTCAAGACAATTCGCAAGGCGGAGTAAAGTGTGCGTCTCGCTCCATCTGTGCCCCACCTCGTGCATGAACGTGTGTCCCCTGCATGCCAGTTACGCACAATAGTGGCTGGGCAACGCAATTTTGAGCACATAATTTGCACTTACAAAATGAGCGGGCGAACATCACCCTTGGGATGTCGCAAAACCCATCTGCTGGTCCAGATGATGGGCCGACTAGATTATGATGGCAAACACAGGCCCTACACCTGCATCCCCACAAACACAAAATAAAGGATTCTTCGAAAGATCCGATGGGCGATGGCGAGTAAATTTGGGACTGTGAGGAGCCACATCCAACTGCAAAAGAGGTGGAGCGACCTCAAGCTAAAGGACCCTCACCGTCTGCAGGCCATCAGGCAGCAACTACGTCGTCTGGAAGGAGGTAACCGCAGTGTGTGTTTGTGTGTAAGCCAAAAGTGTTTCCAGATTTACATGGTGGGTGTGGTTTGTTATATATATTTTTTAATTAAGGGGGATGGCTTATGTGACACTAAGCATTATTGCAACACATGCAAGCTACACTTTAGCTAAAGGAGCAACCTTTCGCAGATTCCCATCCTTAAAGGGGTTGTCTCGCGGCAGCAAGTGGGGTTACACACTTCTGTATGGACATATTAATGCAATTTGTAATGTACATCGTGCATTAAATATGAGCCATACAGAAGTTATTCACTTACCTGCTCCGTTGCTAGCGTCCCCGTCGCCATGGATCCGTCTAATTCTGATGTCTTCTTGCTTTTTTAGACGCGCTTGCGCTGTGCGGTCTTCTTCCTGGTGAATGGGGCCGCTCGTGCCGGAGAGCTGGTCCTCGTAGCTCCGCCCCGTCATGTGTGCGGATTCCAGCCAATCAGGAGGCTGGAATCGGCAATGGACCGCACAGAGCCCACGGTGCACCATGGGAGAAGACCCGCGGTGCATCGTGGGTGAAGATCCCAGCGGCCATCTTGGTGAAGGAAGAAGAAGGAAGAAGGAAGACGTCGCAGAGCGGGGATTCGGGTAAGTAATAAATTTTTTTTTTTTTTAACACATCCTTTGGGGTTGTCCTGCGCCGAACGGAGGGCCTATGGAAAAAAAAACAAAAACGTTTCGGCGCGAGACAACCCCTTTAAAACATCTATACCATGTAGTGTTAACTATGGAACGCCTTGGAGTGTATATTAAGAACATCATTTTGCATGCAGAAGTTACGGAAATGCACTATGGCCATCAAAAATTTTAATACAAAGATGTTGAAAAGAGTCAGCCTTTTACAATGGGCAAACATTCATAAATAAAACACCCCAAATAACCTAAAAATGTGATGCCTTACGTACAGAATTGCATTGGCTGTAGTCTGTGGCCCTGCTTCTTCTTGGGATCCTGCAAGGCGTTTCGGGTAGTTAATGTAAGACCAATGCTGTTGCTAAAAGTTTAGCACACATCATTTAACTGTTCATGCACCACAAAGTCACAGGGCGGATTCTGGGGAGGCCAGCCCATCTTCACCACCACCGCCGGGTCGCCAGCCAACACCTCCACTAGAAGCCACTCAGGAGGAGCCACCCGGTAAGTGTTATAGTCTGACCAATTATTGTTGCAACCCTATAGACGTGCAAATTCATATATTTTGTAATAAAATCAATATTTTAATACAGTGCCTTTTTCTCCTTGTCAGCAGAAGAACCCCCGGTAAGTGACCACACCTCTGCAGAGGGGTCCCCATTCAGCCAGGCTCCCCTGATGTCACCACAGCCTCTGCTGGAGGTGGATAGACCCAGCTTGGACCCTTTCCGCTCTGTGACAGGTAATTAGTACACACTGGGGCCTCTGGAAATTAACATCTGGGTTCACAGGATAGGCAGAGAAAATATTGATTACATATTCGTGTGTAAACACAATCACCAGAGTAGGCCAAAGAAATGTTAACACACAGTAGGTGAGCAAGTGACCCATTAACACATGCCTGATCTGCTGTATTTCTATTTTGTCACAGCGTGGAGAGATGTTCCCCTGATGAGAGGATGGGCTGGTTCTTTCACGAAATCCACCTATGCCACCTGCAGATAGATTTCCTGCAGAGTGGCCTAGAAGGACTCCATGAAAGGCTAGCAAACCTCCATCAGTAGGGAGTGCATCACTTCCCGACGATGGAACAGAGGTCGCTCCAACCTACTTCCGTCTCCCCACAGTCCCTGTCCACGCCTAGTGTCAATGTTCCTGTGAGCAAAGGGGCGCATTACATTATTAGACAGGCCAAATGCCTCATCCGCCACAAAGACAAATGGGGCTTCTGTACCTGACAAGCCAGGAAGGGCCTGGGACGCAGGAATAGAAAGCTGCTGTTCCCTTAGCCGCCTACCCTTTGTGGAAGTGCTGAAAATGTGAGTATCCGCAGCGCTTTCAAAGGACACAATATCAACAAACAGGAATCGATAGTTGCTGTCAGCAACAGCAAGGAGGACCACCGAAAAGAACTGCCGATAGTTGAAATACTGAAACCCCAAGTTAGGTGGCTTCTGGACACGAATATGCTGCCCGCCCAATGCTCCAATGCAGCTTAGGAACTGCGCAGCGCTCATAAATCCCTCAAGTCAAGCCAGCAAAGAACAATGATATTTGAAGCATGGTGAAAAATCCACCATCACTTTATGAGGAGCTGACAGCGGAACACAGGTGAGACTATTTATTCTGCTGCATCACGCTCCCTCGATACAGACTACACCAAGTGCTGTCACACACCGCAGCAAGATATGGCAAACAAAGCAAAAACAAGAAAAAAAACTCCTTGGGGTGAGTAAGGGGTGGGGCCGCAGCAATGACCAAGGGCCTCTGCCAATGTGGCTTATTATTCGGCTTTCAGGGCATTACAAAAAAATATGAAAGCAGGTAGACATTTAACATTTGTAATGAAGAATTTGCCAAACCATATGTGCCGTGGCCATGGAGCTTATGATGGTGTATCAGCTGTAGGCACTAAGGTTTGCTAATGTGCATGGAAATCAAAGACACAGACTAAAGCAAACATGTATAGACAAAGTTACAAAGGCTACACAGGGAAGGGATGAAAGATAACGAAAAATGATGTGACCTAGAGACAGATGAGAACTTACCGCAGAATGACCGTGAGTCTTTCCCTCAGCAGAGATACTGTCACTGGGTAATCCCAGCATGCTCAACCTCCAGAAGTTCATTAAACATGGCGACTGACAAACAACAAAAGGCAATGAACTTGTCCGGGTACTGCCTCAGGTCAGCGTACAGGGAGAGAAACAGCCCAATACGTTCACGCTGCTCCACCATCGGATGCACCCATTACCTCCTAGTCCTCTTCCTCCTACTGACCGGCCCAGGACGATCGCTGGCCTAGGTTGGTCCCTAGCAAGGTAGCCAAATGCATCCTCTGGTAGGCAACCCGAAAGCCTATATACACGCAACATAAACCAGGCAAAGTAAATATCATGTCTCAAAGTCCAGTAATGCCACGCATATCCAGCCCGAACCAGAAGCAGAATGAAGAACAGGCTTCATTAACAGCAATTTATAACACCTTGTAATGGGCTGGAACATGATTAGATGCACGACGAAAAAGTTCCGGCCGATCAACGATTCATGCACATTTTGATGCGCACTGCGATCATACTCAGGTCAGACGGGCGTTTTACCAGCGCGGATAAACCCTGCTAGGTGTAGATTTTTCGCTGTGATGCCAGTTTGGTCACGCAATTTGTTGAACACATCAGTTATGGGCACAAAAAATTGTGTGACAAAACGCCCGTGTGACTGAGCCCTAAGGCCGGTCTCTGACCCAGCGTACCTTCTTTTCCTGTGCTGCGAATGACCACAGATGCCCACCGTCGGTCATGTACTGTGCAGATTTTATTTTTTTTAAATTGCTTTTCCCACGCCATCGCTAGGCAATGACGCAGGTACCTGTGGCCTATCCGCAGTGTCAATTGCAGATGGGCTGCAGGTTGAACAAACTCCAAAAATCGCAATTTGTTTCCGCAAGTGTGATGGAAAAGGCGAAGGAACATACCTTTCAATGCATGCCATTCAAGTGCATGCCGGCCGCAGAAGCCGCAATAGAAATCCAGCCACATGAAACTGGCCTAATCTGATTTAAGTCACTTTCACACAGTAGTATTTTGATCAGTATATTTATGCATTAGTATTTGTAAGCCAAAACCAGGAGTGGGTCCAAAACGGAGAAGAGCGCAAATCCTTCCATTATATTTTTCTCTCTGTGTTCCACTCCTAGTTTTGACTTACAGATACTAATGCAAAATGCAAAAAATAAAAATGCTGTATTAAAGCAGCCTCAATCAAAAAAGACCAAGTTTGTGTTTTTGGGTCAAATTCTTCTTTAAAACTAGAAAAATAGAAAAATATGTAATAAGGAAACTCAAGAACAGCTCAATCTTCCAGCCAATGGCACAAATTTCCTGTTTGTTTTATTTTTATTTTTTGGGTACTGAAATCGGGTGCATAAAAAGAGCTTAAAATCCATTTTCAAACAATTTTCATGTCTTTTACTTTCAGTGTTCTGCTTATTGATTTATTGAAACTCATGCCATTTCTGTATAGTACAACACAGCATTCATACGTAAATGTACAACATGATGTACTCATAATTCAAGGCGCAAACGCATGATCACAGTAATGAGATTTTCCCCAAGTGCGTGGAGAGAAACAAATTAATCAGTCTACTGTGGGCAACTCTTAGGGTCAATAAGCAAGAGCCAAGGGCGGTATTAGGTATAGCTTTCTGCTCTATATGATTGCTATGGATGCTAATCGATTTGAGTTGGAACTGTACTATGCTGTATTTTTGCTCCAAGCAAAATGAGCACTTACATTGCCGTTCTGGTGGCACTACCAACTTAATGAAGCTATGTAGCAGATTCCTAAATAGAGGTAACTTAGAAAAGAAAGGGTGTCTGCCAAAATATATACTGGATCCAAAAGGATCCTATGTTTAAATCAACCCCCACTGCCCTGGTGAAAGTACACAATTTGGCCCAAGTAGCAGAGAAAAGTAGGGTGGAGCAACTTCTGCTAGAAGAGTTTTTCTATTCACGTAAGGGGCAAAAATCAGGTGCTGCCTGCCCGCTGTTCGCCAACCATATAAAACGAGGCAATAGTTTTGTTTAAAGAAATAAAAATGCGTTTCGGGACGCAACCCCATTTTGCAGATATACGAGTAGCTGGGGGATCTGGATGATGGCAATGTGTTTTCTTTTTCCCAGTGCGGTGGAAAATTCTGTTGTCCAGATCCCCCGCACTTGACAGCCGTATCTGAAAGGGCTGCATCACTCCAAATGCATTATGACTAGCTGTTTTAGCAAAAAAAAAAAACTGGCTAATTCCCTCATTACCTCTTCTGTGGCACCTTAAGGCCATGTATTTTTATTTCTTTCTTTAAGCAAAATGTGTCCAGGAACCGGAAGGGAGAGTTATATTACCTGCTGCCATCGTCTTCCCTGCTCTTCGGGCCTAGCTTCATACATCTTAGATGAATGTGGCAGTTCTTAGACTATCCAATGCCCACTGAGCACTGGTAGTGTATTAGTCTTTTATGTCAATACACACTGCTCTCATTGGCCAATGCTGCTCAAGTGTCCATTAGATTGGTTGATGTCTGCCGCTTGAGATCCTAGCCGATCAGCTGTTCACCAGGCCACTGTGATAGTTCACATTGCAGTGACTCAGGTTGGTATTGCACCTTCCATTGAATTCACTAGTAAACAGGCTTAGCTACTGAATGTACTGGAATATTTCATGTCACGTGAAATTTCTGGAATTTTATTATTTTGTGAAATGTTCTTTAAATGGCCGCACATACAGTAGAATTAACTTGCGGAACTTCAAGGACTCTGAACCTCGGATAGTCATAAGATATTCGCACCTGTCAGGGACCAACAGCCTGACAGGTGCGAATGTGTCAAAAGTATTTTAGTAGCAATTCTCTTATGTACTTACTTGATATGTTGCAAATGGATGTAAAGTAAATACCAGTCTCGGATGCCCTCTTGCTAGAGGTGAGTTATGTAAGAGCTATAGTTTGAAGACCACTGTCATAAAATAAGGGTCCATTTACATCTGTGTTGAAAGTTCCATTTAGAGCCTGGTGTAGATATGGCCGAAAATCCCAGACAAAATCGCACATGATGCTGCACTACTTTATCTGGTAAAATGCTGGTCAGAAAGCCAGAAGTCCAGCGGACCCCATTATAGTTAGTGGGGTCTGTTGAGCTCCAGCATGTGTTGGATCAGTGTTCCGGTATTATTGTTGTTCGGCTCGGAGAACGAAGTTGAGCAATGATAATGACCAAGAGACTTGGTGCAGATGTGAATGGGGTGTTTAAAAATGTGTTTTTCCACTACAATAAGGGATTGTTTTGTATTCATAATGAAATTAACTTTCTATTTATTAGCATATAATATATTATATTATATATGTAATAGCAGTATCACAAAGCTATGAGGTAGACTTTCACAATCTCATAACCGGGAATGTAATCCTTTCATTTTAAACTAATTGCATGGCCATGTATACAGAGCGAGGGATAATCAATAAGGTGCTAATTATGTATGCAGTTCCAAAATGAGTCTTTCAGCTTCCCAATATTTTTAAATGTCAAATCTGCCTAATAGTGCAGTAATACATCTTCTGCTTTCTTATCACTAGTGTTGAACAATTAAGAAAATATTCTTTTCAGGAGTACCGGACCCATTTTTCTAAAAATTATCGTGAATTGGGATAGGCAAGGGGTCCTGGATTCAAATCCCATCATCAAGAATAATATGTGCATGAGCTTTAAAAAACTATCCAGATGTTGCCCTTAGTATGATTTAAACCTAGCAGTGCTAACAACTAAGCAACCGCACGTCAATTCTGCTCCAAAGGAGAACAACAAGAATAAACACAAAGGGAACATAAGCCCCTTCACAACTGCCGATCCGCATTGACGGCCTGTTACGGCGATCAATGTATTGAGATTGATCGTGGGATGACCTCCCTTCATACATCCTGGGTGCTGGCTGTTTCTTACAGCTGACACCTGGCTGCAACAGCTGCTCATCAGGGCTGTTAACCCTTTAAATACCCTGAACAATGAGATTGCATGGAGCCATGTAGGTGTCATGGTAGCTGGGGGCCTTCTGAAAGACCCCAGGGCTATCATGGCAAAATGCCTATTAAGCTATCCCCGTGGGGTGGCCTGATAGACTGCCTTTACAGCATACTACAAGAGCGATCAAAGCATCACAAGTTGTTGTCCCCTGTGGGGATGTAAAAATAAGAATAAAGTTTTACTAATTGTTAAAAAAAAAAAAGTTATAAAAGTTCAAGGAATTGCTGCGTCCGCAAAAGTCTGATCTATCAACGTAACTCATTATTTACCCTGCATGATGAACGTCATCAGAAAACAAAAATAAAGAACACCAGAAATGCACTTTTTTGGTCACCCTGTCTCCAAGAAAAAAATGCAAACTACAGGACATCCTGCAAAAAAATGAGCCCTCGCACAACTATGTCGATGGAAAAATAAAAAGCTATTGTGCACAGAAGATGGCGGCAGAAAATAATTTAAAAAAAATGTAATATTTAAAAAAAAAAATAGTAGTGTAATTTTTGTTGCAGTCTGTGGGCCGTAGAAACAAGACGCACTGAAAGCTGGTGGAATTTTGTTTTTTTTTCCTTTTCTCTCCACTTAGAATTTTTTAAAATTTTTCAGTATGGTACATTAAATAGTACCATTGAAAAATACAACTTGTCCCACAAAAAACAAGCCCTCATACAGTTACGTTGATGGATAAATAAAGGAGTTCTGATTGTTTAAAAGGGGGGGGGTAAGGAAAAACGAAAATGGAAAAAACGGGAAAAAGGGTTACTAAAGGGTTAAAAAACCATCCAGATGTTGCCCGTGGTCTGATTTGAACCTTCAACTCCAGCACTATAAAGCAGCAAGAGAGGAGAAGACTGAGAAGATAGGACATACACACTCCATGCAGATGCTGTTCATAATCAGTTGTGAATGTAGAACCCCAGTGCTACAAGGTACAGTCCCACCAAGCTTCTTTCTTCTCTCTCCTGTTTCTTCTCTGAAGGGAAAAAGGAGAAGTAGATCTTCCTATTCTCCTTCATCACCACCTTCTTTTACCTCCTTATACTTTTTCTCCTCAGTACTCGTTTTCTTTATTCTTCTTCACCTTCACTTTTTCCTTATTTTCCTTCTACACAGTAGAAAGAGGGAGGAGAAAACATAAAAAAGAGGGGAAAAGTATGGTGGCTCAGTTATTAGCTGTGTTGCCTCGCTGGAGTTGTAGATTCAAATGAATCCAATGGCAACATTCATATGCTTTTTCTTTATAGTGTCAAGCGATTAATGAAATATTTGGGTCGGGAATATGCAACTTGTTTTTCTAAAAATTATGGTGAATCGTGATGGCCCATTCCAACTCCCATTTAAATAAATGGGTATACAAATCAGCGTGTGCATAATCCACCCCTCCTCCTCATTCTTTTCTATAAATGTGGCTTGATGTTGCTAAAACTCCTTCCTTTCACTGCTGGGGTCCTAGTTTCAAATCCTATTAAGTATAACATCTAAATGGTCTTTGAAAAACTCCATCCAAATGTTGCCCTTTGAACCTACAGCTCCAGCACTGAAAGCCACAGTGCTAGCAACTTAGTCACCACACTTGTCCATGTAAATGTTGCCCTTGGTCACAGTTGATTCTACAACTGCAGCAAAGCAGCAGTGCAAACAACTGAGTCACCCCGCCTGACTTTTAAATTTTTTTTATTTGCATTTAATGATTTTTTTAAACTCTAGAGGTGGATAAGAATAGAAAGTATAAACACAAACAAAGCAGAAATCCCCTTCCCCTCCAGATTTTGCCCTTGGTCAGATCTGCACCTACAACTCCAGCTCCTGCAAGGCAGCGGTACCAATAACTGTAGCAGCACACCTGTGTTTTGTGCTCTAGAGGAGGAAAAGAACAGGAATAATAGACACAAAAAACATAAAAATGCCTAGTTTCAAATCTGTCCACTGGCAATGGCCTCCTGCACACGGGCGGAAATTCCGTGGCCGGTTTTTCTGCAGAATTTTCGCCCGTGCCAACTGCCATAGGATTGCATTAGATATTGTAATCCTATGCAGACAGCCCTAATTTAACCTTGTGAAAACTCGCGCTTGAAACAAATCGCGGCATGAGAGTAAAGGAGACGCTGGGAGGAGGTGAGCTGAGGGAGTCACTACAGGGGCACAGCTTGCATCCCGCTGCGAGAATTCCCGCAGCGGGATCCGACCTAGCCATCTGCAGGAGACCAATATTTAAAAAACCTCCAGCAAGGTAGCAGTGCAAATGACTGAGTCACTATGTTTGTTCTTCCTCTTCTTCTCCTCCTCTATGTTCTGCTTTTTCCTTTTCTCCATCAGAGGAGGAAGAAGGGGATAAGTAATATAAAGAGGAAAAGAAAAAAAGGAACGAGATGGACATTAAGAAGATCTTTTACTTTACCTCCACCTTTTTCTCCTTCTCCTCCTCCTCTGGAGAAGAAGCATGAGGAAGGCAGAAGAAGGTAGAAGCAAGAATTTTGGATGCTCAGTGGCTAGCACTATTGTAGCGATGGGGTTCTAGGTTCAGAGTTGAATATGGACAATATCTGCATGGAGTTTGTATGTGTTTATTTTTCTTTTGCATCTTCCCTCATCCGGTGAGGAAAGAAGAAAAATGATGAGCTGGGATTGTGTTGCGTCCTAAGAACGTGCAACCTCAATAAAAAATCACAAGCACAACTGTGCAAAAGGAAACAAAAACTAAAGGGGAATGCTCTCCCTATCGCCCCCTAACCCAGGAGGGGGCCCTGCCTACTCGGCAGACCAACCGCGCTGATAAGTGTGAGCCTGCACTCGAACCTGGGCTACTGACCAGTCCCTCACTGGAGGCTCTAGCACAAAACAAAAGGAGAAACCAAACCAAACAGTAAAGAACTTAGCTTCAAATGAAGAGCTTTCACCACTCTGTGTTGCTCCGACGCTGTCCAACATAGGACTGAAGTGAATTGACCAGCACAGGAGTAACCGTTAGCACTGCTTAAATAGGAGCAGAGCTACTTAGCACCAGGTGCTGACTGACATTAATCTTGCAACCACCACACCTCTCAGCTCCAGGAGAGGTAGGAATGCTGCTAAACCCTGGTCTGGCCTGAAAGCAAGGTAGAAACCTCAGAACGGCTGCAACAGATTGTAGGTTTATATTTGTTAAAGGGCAACATCTGGAATTTTTAAGTGTTTTGTTTATTCATTATTTTGTTCTCCTCCTCCAAAGTATGGTTGCTCAGTTGTTAACACTGAGCAATGCTGGTGTTGTAGGTTCAAATCTGACCAAGGACAACATCTGGATAGAGTTTGTCAGAGTTACTTGCACTCAATGAAAGGCAAGCGTGCTAGTATAGCACCAACTTATTCGGCAGCGCTTTCAGGTAATTTATTTATTACCCTCCCCCACCACCAAGCTGGGTACTTATTTTACTGACCTCGGAAGGATGAGTCAACCTTGAGCAGGCTACCTGAACCACGCAGTGATTGAACTTGCAACCTTCAGGTCATGAGCAAGAGCTTAGGACTGCATTTCAACTGTTTAACACTCTGCACCACACGAGGCTCTGCGGGAGGATGATTTGATCACCCGACCTATCATGACAAGTAATACTACTTATCAAGTTACTGGACAGATATGCTATTTAGAATTCAAGGAAAGCTGGGTAGTACCTGTGCAATTGATGACGATGGGCATAATAATTGTCACTCGTTTTTTCCAAAAAACTGATATACTACATCTAATCAAAGAAACGAATAGTATTATGACTTTGGACATAAGAAAATGATTCAAGGGCTTTATAGAAATGATAACATGTTAAATTGATCTATCCACAATAATAAATGTAGTAATTATAGAACACGTATGCTAATATGCCTTTACAATGTATAGCTATATGGACTTTGTCTTAGAATGAATCAGTATTCAAGTGTAGCTTTAGGAATAAATAAGATTATGTTTGGATCTAAGACACTACACCAAATATTGTGAACCATAAAAGATAGCACATGCCCAGAATAACAAGACTCATCCAATAATCCACCTGTCTATGCAGCCCACTCCTCCTCCAGCTCATTGAGGACCAGTAGTCAGAGAACTGTGCTCATACCGAAGTGAGGGGGGAGTAGGGAGGTCTCATCTGTACGGCTGAGTACCATGTGCTGAGACACAGGGAAAGATACAGCTCTTAACTCATTGCAGGGCGAGAGCCCCCCAGTCCTCCGAGGGACTAATCAAGCACATCCACTAGGCAGAAGGATGGCAGAGCTAGAGGTAAGGACCTGCTGCACTTACTTCTTTATGTCTGGGAATGGAGGATTTGTTACATAGTCTCTAATAGCATTTCAGGTATCAGTTTGATCATGTAACCTCAAGAAGGGGAATGTAAGAAGGATAGGAATCTACTATGATAGTATTTCTTGCATCAATCAGTTCTAGTGGATATGCTGCATGTTGATGGGCATTTAGCTACAATTTAGAGTATTCTGAACTTTTGCAATGTCTGATAGATCTCTGGAAATGTATCTGATTCAGATATCCAGATTAAAGGGAACCCAACCTTTTAGAGAATTTAGATCGTACAGGCTATCAACAATTCATCCACTTCAAGTATGACAAAGTGCAAAACCATGTATACTTCGATTTATTCTATTAAATATCCAGTTGCCATAGAGAATGATGATGCATTGCAACTTCAGTGCTACAGGCAAATTGTTGCACAGAGGCAATGTGAATGGGGGTCACATCAAATAGAACAGACACCTGTGTAGGTCTTATTCTCAGGCACAGCAGGAGTGAAACATGAAAAGGGGGGTCATATATTAGAGTTCATATATAGATTGTCTATGTTCTGAAGTGAATTGTTTTCCAGTTTTCAGAGATGTAGCAGAAGTGGTATATACAGTATCAGGATTTCATTATACGATCCGAGCATTTTGTTGTGTAATAACATACTGCAACTCTTACTATTTATTTTCTATTAACTCTACAATACTTGCTGTAGAATTTTGGATATATATGATTTAAAGTGCAAAGTGGACACAATAAAACCTTCCGTTATTGCTCAGATCGTTATGTTTTTTAAAATATTATATTGCATGTCTTTTTTAAGAGGGCGATATAATAAAAAAAGAAATTCAAAAAATTTCTAACACTCTTGGGGTCATGTATGAAAGTGTTGCCTAGGCATCTCAAGTGTGGTTAAAAACTGGGCAAGAATATGTACCACCAGGGACTGATAAGTTGCAGGAGTTCAGCTGTCTGTCTGGCCTTCATTCACAGGTACGAGCGTCAGCAGCAACAGAGCAGCTTAGTAGGACTGTATATGCTGACCATAAAGAGGCTTTCATTCTGTTGATCGGCAGGGGTCCACCACTTGGGATCCCTGCCCATCAGCTGGTCCTCCTGCCGGCTGCAAGTCCAGAAAAACTGGACATAGTGCTGGACATGCACTGACAGTGGGCCAGAGGATCAGCTGATGGGCAGGGATCCAGATTATTGCACCCCCACCAATCTGCTATCAACAACATATACTGAGGATAGGTCAATAGTAAAAATGGACAAAACCCTTTTAAGGCAAGGTTATTGTAAGGGGGTCCAGACAGGATGGATTTGTTGCAGAATTTTCATGCGGACCTGCCGCACAGAAATTCTGCAGCATTTACAATAGCAGCACAGTGGATGAGATTTCGTCCACAAGCTGTGAAAATAATCTGCACAAAACCCGCGTGGAAATTAACATGTGGTGTAGAATTCAATTCCACGGCATGTCAATTTTATCGCCCTGTCCGCTGCAGAATTCAACTCTTCTCAATGAGGTGGTGAATTCTGCACAGAACTACATAATAAAACCCGCTTCAGAATCCGTACGAAATGGTGTGGGTTTGGAGGCAGGCTTTCTGCTACTGATCTACTGAGAATGCCTGCTGATGACAATCCGCTGCGAATCATCCCCATGTGGACGCAGCCTCAAACAGACCTCTGTAATTGAAAACTTGTTCCGGTGCGGACTCCGTGCGGATTTCTGCAACACTGGTTTCAATGCACGGATTTAAGAAGTGGCCTGTCACTTTTTGTTTCTGTCATACGGATTTAAAATCTGAGTGCAGATAATTCTACACAACATGGATTCCCGTTCAAGAAAATGGGACACTTTAGAATGCAGATATTGTAACGGATTTGGTGCAGAATCAGCACACATTTTGCATCAAATCCATGGTGACATCAGTTGTGAACAGGGCCTAAGAACAACCTAAAATAGAAAATGTAAGCTTTACACAATGAATGCATGCTACTTTTGTAGCCCTTGTGTTCTTTCAGGTTTCCTTATTTAGACTTTATCAGACCAGCATGGGATCCATTTCTTTCATACAATAGTCAATGACGATGGTGTTGGGGGAATTTTTTTTTTTAATAAAGTTTTTTTTTCATTTTAGACCATTGTATTAAAGCGTTAGTAAGAGGTGTCCAAAAGATACGTCCAATGTTATCGCTGGGGCTCGGTGACAGCTAGTGGTGTTTTTTTTTCTTTTAATCTCTGCAAGAATGATACTAACACTCCTCCTACACTACTACCCTGATAGTTAATGCATAAGAAGAGTTGGATACCATTAATGGTGGCCCATCTGATGTGATAAGCTGCTTATCCCAGTTTTTTTTTAATCATTATCGTTATTTATTTGTTCACAATTTAGTAATAGGGAATCACTATGCTACAACGGTTTCTTCAACTTTATAAGGAAAAGAGAAATATATTTCAGTTCGCCTTGATAAAAAAGTAATATTTCATTTTACTTAAGATTATTATTAATTCATAATATAATAAAAACAATGTTGGGTCTCCCCCTTTTATCAAAATCAAGATAAAATTGACAACCAGAGAAGGTTATTGTCAAGATGAGAAGGTCCATGGACATTGGGTCCTTCCCATAAAAATAATAGCTCACTACTACCCCAGAGGCACACCATCACATTACCCGGTACCTCTGGTGCATTGGATATTGGGGGACTATTAAGGGAAGAGTTATTAGCTTTGAGGTGACCAAAAACATGTCTCACTGATACCAAATCCCAGCAATAGTAATGGAGAGATGTCAATAATGGAGATATCTTTTAAACACTGAAATACAGTGGTAAAAATACAAAAGCCTCCAATACTATCCATGTTACCATTTCATTAAGGAAATTAATCGCACCCTAACATAATCATCGGTATCCAATGTAGTCCAAATAGGAAAACACAGAAACGTCGGTGTTTCTCTCATATATAGGCATAAAACATGAGCACATATTTTGCATACTCACATGTTTCAACTTATTGAGTTGACTGAATATCACTGTCTTAGTACAATATTTCAGAATTTGAGGCCCCACTTTTAATGTTGTCAAGAGCTACACTGCGTAAAGCCAGCACTGGTTCCAAAAGTAGGGTTTATGAGCCAAGATTTCTTTACCTTCCTCTAATGCAGAAAGATGAAGCCCTGTAGGGAGCGTATTTTATTAATAAAGCATTGCGTACTATTTGTACAAGATTTTTATTCTATCGGCCATGAAATGTGAGACGTTTTGACAGGTTTATTGTAAATCATCATCTGATATCATTTAACAACTTCTTGGAGTAAGCATATATCCCCTTCTATTATAAGGAATGGGACTCCTGGGGTTGTTTCAAAAATTTGCAAATTCTTGAAAAAAATGCTGTAGTGTTTTTTTACATACAGGTGAGCTTTGGTCCAAAAAAGTGCATCAAAAACTGCCACACAAACCTATAGTTGAAACAACTCTTATGGTGGTTTCACACAGAGATCCTAAAATTGAGTTTCTAGGTATTTTTCCATAAACACATTAAAAAAAAACCCTGTATGGCAAAAAAAAATATATAGGATCCAAAAACGCTTATAAAAAGCCACATAGGATTCAACAAGCTTTGAAAAAAATGCAACAAAAGACTCCATATAAAAGGAAGCCTTAGCATTATAAAAAATTGTATATATTATTACATTTAACACCTTCAAGCTACGTTTGATAATTTAACGTTGGAAATGTTCCAAAATCATTAATATTGGATTTGTTATATCTTGTGAAACTGTGAAACAGTTTTCAAAAATTTAAAATAGCACACGGAAATGGATCAGTCCTAATAAGTTCCACAGAGCTGATGTGGTCAGAAATAGCAGTCAAATTTCCAGATATAAATACATACAATGCACCTCATGACTCAAAGTAGAGATGAAGAGAAAGTACAGAGCTCTAGGGGTCACCTTCTCCTCACCACCCCTAGAAAGTGTCTTGTGGCCACGCGGTAGGTGAAACAGACAGGTCAAATACCACAAGCGCCCACTCGGAAAACCTTGTCAATCTACGAAGCATGGTCTCTGAAATGAAACCAGCACTATCCGGAAAGAACATTTAACACCTTCTAGAATAAATATAAAAGTTCTTAAAATGGTCATACTCATAAAAAGGGAATCAGCATACAAAGCAAAGTGCTGCAGCTCTCATCAAGCCATAAAGCAGCCCAACCCCGGGTTTCGTCAAATTACTTCTTCTGGGGCATAATGTTGTGTTTTAAAAACATTAAAAAGCTAATTAAAGCATATATGAAAATACTTCATGAAGTCTAAAATCTCAAGATCCATGATTCAAAAACAAATCTGCCATGACTTAGATACTACTAGGTGATATACCCGAGCGTTGCACAGCAATTTTATGAATAGCAGTCTTGGAATATATAGCATAGTAAGATAGTATGCAAGGCTGAAAAAAAGACAAAATGTCCATCTAGTTCAGCCTGTTTCCTCCCCGCCTTGTTGATCCAGAGGAAAACACAAAAAAAACAATGAGACAGAAGCCAGTTTACTCCATTTAGAGGAAAAAATTCCTTCCCGACTCCATAATGGCAGTCAGAATAATCCCTGGATCAACATTTGAAAGTTCTTACCTGACTCCAAGACCCGGATCAACAACCCCGCTGGTTATTTAATGTCTATATCCTGAAATGTTGTAGCACTCCAAAAAGAAATCTAGTCCCCTCTTAAACTCTATTTATTTTGTCATCACCACATCCTCAGGCAGAGAGTTCCATAATCTCACAGTTCTTATAGTAAAGAACCCCCTTCTGTGTTGGCGATGAAAGCTTCGTTTCACTAGACATAGCAGATGCGCTCTTGTTACAGTTGCAGTCCTGGGTATAAACAAATCATGGGAGAGATCCTTGTATTGTCCCCTAATGTATTTATACATAGTTATTTGATCTCCCCTTAACCGCCTTTTTTCCTGGGTGGATAATCCCAATTTTGATTGATTCCCAGTCTTTGTACCCACTTGAGCACTGCAATGTCTTTTTTCTGAGCACCAATGTCCTGAACTGTACACAGTATTTCATAAGGTCTGACAAGTGCTTTATATAGTGGAAGAATAATGTTCTTGTCCCTCACACCTACCTCTATTTTTAATGCACCCCAATACTTCATTTTCCTTTGCAATAGCTGACTGGCATTGATTGCTCCAGTTAAGTCTACAGTCCACTAGTACCCCAGGTCTTTTTCCATATCACTTTTCCATAGCAGTACCCCATTTAGTGTACATTGGTGACATCTATTTCTCCTGCCCATGTGCATAACCTTACATTTATCAATGTTGAACTTAATTTGCTATTTTTCTACCCAAGCCCCCAGCTTATCTAGGTCCATTTGTAGCTAATGCTGCAAATATTAATATTTTACTGCGCAATCCCTCTATCAGGTCATTGATAAATATATTGAACAGAATAGGGAATAATACTGAACCCTGTGGTACCCCACTAGGAACGGTGGCTCAATCAGAGTACGAACCATTTATAACCATCCTCTGTTATCCTTGAGATATTCCAGGATGGCATCTCTCAGAAACCCCTCAAATATTTTTCCAATTATTGAAGTGAGACTTACCGGCCTGTAGTTACCAGGCTCTCTTCTTGACCCCTTTTTGTATATTGGAACCACACTGGCAATGAGCCAATCCAGTGGTAGAATTCCGATCTCAACAGAGTCCCTAAATATAATAAATAGCAGCCTGTCTATCATGTCACTTAGTTCCCTTAGAACCCTTGGTGTATTTTATCTGGGCCCGGCAATTTGTCGATTTTAATCGTTAGCTGGCTCTGTACTTCCTTCTGCGTTAGGCAGGGAAGATTTAGTGGGAGATTCCTTTAATCCCCCAGCATTTCGTGTGACATTTCTTTTTCGCTCGTGAATATACTTGGTAAAAAACTAGTTAAGAGATTTACCTTCCCCCATCATCTCCTATGGTTTTTCCTGCATTATTTATTAAAGGGCCAGTGCTTGTAGTGCAAATCTGTTTACCATTTATTCAATTGAAAAATAGTTTAGGGTTATCTTTGCTCTTTTTGGCAATCAGTCTCTGCCTCATCCTTGTCAGTTTTTATCTTTTCCTTCCATATTTTTTTCCCTGTATGTTACCACACAGGTTGCACATGGCGAAGACTGGCAGGGGTATAAATACCTAGGCTGGTTCATTAAAGGGGAGGACAGTCTCCAGGAACAATAACAGCTTTACATGATTTTTTTTCCTGTAGTTCACTGCACATGTCCAGTGCAAAGGATAGGCATCATTATGGCCAGTAATGGAAGGAGGAGGGTGCAAGAGAGAGGGTTGGCACATTCAGGAAGGTAAACTGCTTAAAGGGGTTGTCCCGCGCCGAAACGGGTTTTTTTTTTTTTTAACCCCCCCCCCCCCGTTCGGCGCGAGACAACCCCGATGCAGGGACGTAAAGAAAAAACCGCTCAGCGCTTACCTTAATCCCCGCGCTCCGGTGACTTCTATACTTACCGGTGAAGATGGCCGCCGGGATCCTCTTCCTCCGTGGACCGCAGCTCTTCTGTGCGGTCCATTGCCGATTCCAGCCTCCTGATTGGCTGGAATCGGCACGTGACGGGGCGGAGCTACACGGAGCCCCATTGAAGAAAGCAGAAGACCCGGACTGCGCAAGCGCGGCTAATTTGGCCATCGGAGGCCGAAAATTAGTCGGCACCATGGAGACGAGGACGCCAGCAATGGAGCAGGTAAGTATAAAACTTTTGATAACTTCTGTATGGCTCATAATTAATGCACAATGTACATTACAAAGTGCATTAATATGGCCATACAGAAGTGTATAGACCCACTTGCTGCCGCGGGACAACCCCTTTAAGTGTACTTCAGCTGGTTAGTTTCTATAGCTGCAGAATAGATAGTAGATAGTGTTGCAGGCATTCTGATCTGTCCTATCCAGAGTCTCATATATTACAGACTAGTGTGTTACTGCCTGTCTTGCTCCTTTCAACTCCGAGCAGTGTTGCTACTGTATATTCTCCCTGACAGAACTGTAATCCGTCTCCTATATGCCTATCTATAGTAAGTGGCTGCTCCATATCTTCCTGGTCTAAGCTGTCAATACAGTACTCTTATCTCTTCTACTTTTTGACATAAATAAGACTTAAAAATGGGTTTTCTGGGGTTGCACTATTGATGGTCAATCCTCAGGATAGGTTAATATTTCATTGTTGGGTTCGCTCTTCAGGATTCCCACCAATCAGCTGACTAAAGAGGCTGCAGTGCTCTATGGGAGCATCAGTGTGTCTTCTCATTCTTGTGATGTCACGTTCATCAGTCACATGGTCTGAAAGTAGCTCGATCCCACTCAGGTGAAGGAGTCTGAGCTTCAATACCAGTCAAAACCATAATACAATGTATGGCGCTGTGTGCATGAGTGCTGCTGTCACTTTAATCAGCTGATTGGTGGGGATCTAGAGCGTTGACCCCCTATCAATCACCTATTAATGACCTATTCTGAAGGTCATCCTCAGGATCAATGATGTAGTTTTAGAAAACCAACCTCTTAGACCAGCAGGCAATAAGATTGCACAAGATGTCCGTTGCGATCTGCACAAATATGATCCCCATTTTCTGAATGGGGTCATACACATGAGCGATGTTTCCCTGCATGGCACCGAGATGCTGTGTGGGAAAGACATCGTGACATGTTCTATCTTGCGGCGTGCCCTCACATCGCAGTGCTCATTATTTTCAATGGGGCTTGCAGCAGCATCGCACCACGTGCTAGGAGTATGCAATGCAATGTGAGGTCTCCCATTGAAAACAATGACAGAAACTCACCTATCCTCTGCCGCAGCTGACAATACTCAGTTGTATTTTTAGTAGTGTGCACAAATATGACATAACCTTTAGGCCTCATTCACACGAGCGTGTGCTGGTGCGTACATAGGTGCTCCCATGTATGTGCACAAACACACATAAATGCAGGTCCTTGCACCACTGCTTTCAATGGGGCTGCCGGCAGCAGCCACTGCCCCTATTAAAAGCAATAGTCTGCTGGCAACCACAGCAGTGATTTTCAGGGAACGGCTTTAAATATAAGCCCCTCCCTGACAATCATCCCTAGTTGGTGTAAAAAAATTAATAAATAGTCACCTCTCTAGCGCTGTCATGGTTTGGCCTGTCTTCTCTGCTCTGTCCCCGGCAGCGTAATGAAGTTCTTCCAGCAGGCAGGGATTTAAAACCCCCGCCTGCTGAAAGGTCTGTATCTGAGCGGCTGAGTGCTCAGCCAATCACAGGCAGCACCCAGCCATTCATTAAATGACAGCTAAGCACTGCCTGTGATTTGTCACAGCGCTCAGCCAATCACAGACAGACCTTGGCCAGTCATTGAATTCAATAGGAGAGACTGGCAATCCCCTGCCACAGCTGTCACAGCTGTGACAGGGGATTCTTTACTCCCTGTGGGGAGCCCCTTTGTCACTGAACACTGTGAGAGAGTGCTGTGACAGTATTCAGTGACAAGGGGACTCCCCGCGGGGAATATTGATGTGTAGCACAGACATATGGTGCACACATGTCCTATGTTTTGCAGGTACGTGGGTTTGCATGCCTGTAAAACAAGGACATGTGAACACACTATAGGGAACCAATGGTTCTAATAGATGCGCGGTTTTGTGCAGTAATAGGTATGCACATAAACACGCTTGTCTGAATAAGCACTTATGCTGTGGGTCAGTACGACTGACAATAACAAATTTATATAGTTCTTTTTGTTGCGTAGCTTTAAAAAAAATCATGTAATTATTTTCTGTTGCCATCGTCTGATCACATTATTTTTTTTATTTTTCCATCGATGCAGTTGTGTGAGGGCTAATTTTTTTTTTAGAGAGACTACCTGTGGTTTCTATTAGCATCATTTGGGGCACATACATGTTATTGATGTGCTTTTCTGATTAACCCGTATCCAAGTACTTATAATAAAAAGCAAAATAGTGGTGTGTGTGTATATATATATATATATATATATATATATTAGAGATGAGCGAGCACCAAAATGCTCGGGTGCTCGTTACTCGGGACGAAATTTTCGCAATGCTCGAGGGTTCGTTTCGAGTAACGAACCCCATTGAAGTCAATGGGCGACCCGAGCATTTTTGTATTTCGCCGATGCTCGCTAAGGTTTCCATGTGTGAAAATCTGGGCAATTCAAGAAAGTGATGGGAACGACACAGCAACGGATAGGGCAGGCGAGGGGCTACATGTTGGGCTGCATCTCAAGTTCACAGGTCCCACTATTAAGCCACAATACCGGCAAGAGTGCCCCCCCCCCCAACAACTTTTACTTCTGAAAAGCCCTCATTAGCATGGCATACCTTAGCTAAGCACCACACTACCTACAACAAAGCACAATCACTGCCTGCATGACACTCTGCTGCCACTTCTCCTGGGTTACATGCTGCCCAACCCCCCTCCCCCCTGCACGACGCAGTGTCCACAGCGCACACCAAACTGTCCCTGCGCAGCCTTCAGCTGCCCTCATGCCACACCACCCTCATGTCTATTTATAAGTGCGTCTGCCATGAGGAGGAACTGCAGGCACACACTGCAGAGGGTTGGCACGGCTAGGCAGCGACCCTCTTTAAAAGTGGTGGGGCGATAGCCCACAATGCTGTACAGAAGCAATGAGAAATATAATCCTGTGCCACCGCCATCAGGAGCTGCACACGTGGGCATAGCAATGGGGAACCTATGTGCCACACACTATTCATTCTGTAAAGGTGTCTGCATGCCCCAGTCAGACTGGTAATATGTACCTTAACAGTAACCGCGTTGGTGGTAATGTGGTGGTGTCTGCGGACCTAGTAGCGCGGTTGTATTTTGTTGGTTTTCGGAATGTGGCCAGGATTAAGTTGGCCGTGGCGGGGGATGTTTTTGAGGCACTACGTGTCCTCTCCACGTGTCCGTGGTTATATGCACCTTAACAGTAACCGCGTTGGTGGTAATGTGGTGGTGACTGCGGACCTAGTAGCGCGGTTTTATTTTGTTGGTTTTCGGAATGTGGCCAGGATTAAGTGGGCCGTGGCGGGGGGATGGTGGGGGGGCTCTCTTGTTGTGTCGGTAAAGGTGAAATTCTTGGACTGCCACCAGACGAACCAATGTAAAGGCATTTGCCAAGAATGTTTTCATTGTTGGAGGAGGAGGGGGATGTTTTTGAGGCACTACGTGTCCTCTCCACGTGTCCGTGGTTATATGCACCTTAACAGTAACCGCGTTGGTGGGAAATGGCCTCGCCACCATCATGTCTTTGGGAAGCCTCTGTTTCCACACCCCAGAGACATACCATTAGCAGCGGTATAGGCAGAGCCCATAATTCGTAACATTTCAGCCGTAGCATTAGGACAGGCCCCACTGTCACTAGCAGCATTATAGGGGGAGCACAGTATTAGTTCCATTTCAGTAATAGTAGCACTCAAGACAGGCCCCAGTAACAATTCCGAAGCAGCAGTATAGTGGGAGCGCAGTCTTCGTTCCCTTTCAGTAATAGTAGCACTCAAGACAGGCACCAGTAACAATACCGAAGCAGCAGTATAGTGGGAGCGCAGTCTTCGTTCCATTTCAGTAATAGTAGCACTCAAGACAGGCCCCAGTAACAATTCCGAAGCAGCAGTATAGGAGGAGCATAGTCTAAGTTCCATTTAAGTAATAGTAGCAGCCTACACAGGCCCCAGGAACAATTCCGAAGCAGCAGTATAGTGGGAGCGCAGTCTTAGTTCCATTTCAGTAGCTGCAGTATAGCCAAGGCCCAAGTTACATTTATGTAGCTAAAGTGTAGGCCAACCCCACACACCTTTCTGTACCATGAGTGCAGGCGAAGAACATAGAAATTGCTATGATTACACTGTAGGTGAGGGCCCAAAAAAATTGGTGTACCAACAGTACTAATGTACCTCAGTAAAAATTGGCCATGCCCAACCAAGATGGCAGGTGAAACCCATTAATCGCTTTGGTTAATGTGGCTTAAGTGGTAACTAGGCCTGGAGGCAGCCCAGTTTAACGAAAAATTGTTTCAAGTTAAAGTTTCAACGCTTTTAAGAGCATTGAAACGTATAAAAAATTTTTAGAAAAATTATATGAGTGAGCCTTGTGGCCCTAAGAAAAATTGCCCGTTCAGCGTGATTACAGGAGGTTTCAGGAGGAGGAGCAGGAGGAGGAGGAGGAATATTATACACAGATTGATGAAGCAGAAATGTCCCCGTTTTGGATGGTGAGAGAGAACGATGCTTCCATCCGCGGGTGCAGCCTACGTATTGCTTAGGTATCGCTGCTGTCCGCTGGTGGAGAAGAGAAGTCTGGGGAAATTCAGGCTTTGTTCATCTTGATGAGTGTTAGCCTGCCGGCACTGTCGGTTGACAGGCGGGTACGCTTATCTGTGATGATTCCCCCAGCCGCACTAAACACCCTCTCCGACAAGACGCTAGCCGCAGGACAAGCAAGCACCTCCAGGGCATACAGCGCTAGTTCAGGCCACGTGTCCAGCTTCGACACCCAGTAGTTGTAGGTGGCAGAGGCGTCACGGAGGACGGTCGTGCGATCGGCTACGTACTCCCTCACCATCCTTTTGCAGTGCTCCCGCCGACTCAGCCGTGACTGGGGAGCGGTGACACAGTCTTGCTGGGGAGCCATAAAGTTGTCCAGGCCCTTAAAGACTGTTGCACTGCCTGGGCTGTACATGCTGCTCGATCTCCGCACCTCCCCTGCTACCTGGCCCTCGGAACTGCGCCTTCTGCCACTAGCGCTGTCGGATGGGAATTTTACCATCAGCTTGTCCGCCAGGGTCCTGTGGTATAGCAACACTCTCGAACCCCTTTTCTCTTTGGGAATGAGAGTGGGAAGGTTCTCCTTATAGCGTGGGTCGAGCAGTGTGTACACCCAGTAATCCGTAGTGGCCAGAATGCGTGTAACGCGAGGGTCACGAGAAAGGCATCCTAACATGAAGTCAGCCATGTGTGCCAGGGTACCTGTACGCAACACATGGCTGTCCGCACTAGGAAGATCACTTTCAGGATCCTCCTCCTCCTCCTCCTCCTCCCCAGGCCATACATGCTGAAATGATGACAGGCAAGCAGCATGGGTACCGTCAGCAGTGGGCCAAGCTGTCTCTTTCCCCTCCTCCTCATCCTCCTCATGCTCCTCCTCTACCTCCTGAACGCGCTGAGATATAGACAGGAGGGTGCTCTGACTATCCAGCGACATACTGTATTCCCCCGGCTCTGTTTCCGAGCGCAAAGCGGCTGCCTTTATGGTTTGCAGGGAACTTCTCAAGATGCATAGCAGAGGAATGGTGACGCTAATGATTGCAGCATCGCCGCTCACCACCTGGGTAGACTGCTCAAAGTTTCGAAGGACCTGGCAGATGTCTGCCAACCAGGCCCACTCTTCTGAAAATAATTGAGGAGGGTGACTCCCACTGCGCCGCCCATGTTGGAGTTGGTATTCCACTATAGCTCTACGCTGCTCATAGAGCCTGGCCAACATGTGGAGCGTAGAGTTCCACCGTGTGGGCACGTCGCACAGCAGTCGGTGCACTGGCAGATGAAACCGTTGTTGCAGTGTCCGCAGGGTGGCAGCGTCCGTGTGGGACTTGCGGAAATGTGCGCAGAGCCGGCGCACCTTTACGAGCAGGTCTGACAAGCGTGGGTAGCTTTTCAGAAAGCGCTGACCCACCAAATTAAAGACGTGGGCCAGGCATGGCACGTGCGTGAGGCTGCCGAGCTGCAGAGCCGGCACCAGGTTACGGCCGTTGTCACACACGACCATGCCCGGTTGGAGGCTCAGCGGCGCAAGCCAGCGGTCGGTCTGCTCTGTCAGACCCTGCAGCAGTTCGTGGGCCATGTGCCTCTTATCTCCTAAGCTGAGTAGTTTCAGCACGGCCTGCTGACGCTTGCCCACCGCTGTGCTGCCACACCGCGCGACACCGACTGCTGGCGACGTGCTGCTGCTGCTGACACATCTTGATTGCGAGACAGAGGTTGCGGAGGAGGAGGAGGGTGCTTTAGTGGAGGAAGCATACACCGCCGCAGATACCAGCACCGAGCTGGGGCCCGCAATTCTGGGGGTGGGTAGGACGTGAGCGGTCCCAGGCTCTGACTCTGTCCCAGCCTCCACTAAATTCACCCAATGTGCCGTCAGGGAGATGCAGTGGCCCTGGCCGCCTGTGCTTGTCCACGTGTCCGTTGTTAAGTGGACCTTGGCAGTAACCGCGTTGGTGAGGGCGCGTACAATGTTGCGGGAGACGTGGTCGTGCAGGGCTGGGACGGCACATCGGGAAAAGTAGTGGCGACTGGGAACTGAGTAGCGCGGGGCTGCCGCCTCCATCATACTTTTGAAGGACTCCGTTTCCACAACCCTATACGGCAGCATCTCAAGGCTGATAAATTTGGCTATGTGGATGGTTAACGCTTGAGCGTGCGGGTGCGTGGCGGCGTACTTGCGCTTGCGCTCAAACACTTGCGCTAGCGACGGCTGGACGGTGCGGTGCGAGACATTGGTGGATGGGGCCGAGGACAGCGGAGGTGAGGGTGTGGGTGCAGGCCAGGAGACGGTAGTGCCTGTGTCCTCAGAGCGGGGTTGGATCTCAGTGGCAGGTTGGGGCACAGGGGGAGAGGCAGCGGTGCAAACCGGAGGCGGTGAACGGCCTTCGTCCCACCTTGTGGGGTGCTTGGCCATCATATGTCTGCGCATGCTGGTGGTGGTGAGGCTGTTGGTGGTGGCTCCCCGGCTGATCTTGGCGCGACAAAGGTTGCACACCACTGTTCGTCGGTCGTCAGGCGTCTCTGTGAAAAACTGCCAGACCTTAGAGCACCTCGGCCTCTGCAGGGTGGCATGGCGCGAGGGTGTGCTTTGGGAAACAGTTGGTGGATTATTTGGTCTGGCCCTGCCTCTACCCCTGGACACCGCACTGCCTCTTGCAACCTGCCCTGCTGCTGCCCGTGCCTCCCCCTCTGAAGACCTGTCCTGTGTAGGCGTTGCACACCAGGTGGGGTCAGTCACCTCATCGTTCTGCTGCTCTTCCTCCGAATCCTCTGTGCGCTCCTCCCTCGGACTTACTGCCCTTACTACTACCTCACTGCAAGACAACTGTGTCTCATCGTCATCGTCCTCCTCACCCACTGAAAGGTCTTGAGACAGTTGCCGGAAGTCCCCAGCCTCATCCCCCGGACCCCGGGAACTTTCGAATGGTTGGGCATCAGTGATGATAAACTCCTCTGCTTGGAGAGGAACCACTGCTGCCCAATCTGAGCAGGGGTCCGAGAACAGTTCCTGGGAGTCTGCCCGCTCCTGAGCATGTGTCATTGTAGTGGAGTGAGGAGGCTGGGAGGAAGGAGGAGTAGCAGCCAGAGGATTTGGATTTGCAGCACTGGACGGCGCAGAACTGTGGGTGGATGATAGCTTGCTCGAAGCACTTTCTGCCATCCACGACAGGACCTGCTCACACTGCTCATTTTCTAATAAAGGTCTCCCGCGTGGACCCATTAATTGGGCGAGGAATGTGGGGACGCCAGAAACGTGCCTCTCTCCTAATCGCGCAGCAGTCGGCTGCGATACACCTTGATCAGGAGCTCGCCCTGTGCCCACACCCTCACTTGGGCCTACGCGTCCTCGGCCACGTCCACGTCCTCTAGGCTTACCCCTACCCCTCAGCATGCTGTATTACCAGTGATTTCCCAGGCAGGAAATAAATTGGCGCAAGGCTGCAGGACAAATAGAATGTTTCCCTTTTTGGGAAACGGAGGGCCCACTGACTATATTCAATCAGATAAGATATGTGTTGCACAGAAATGCAGTTATATGAAGTGCAGCAGAGCGGTTACTTTTCCCAAGCAGCAAATAAATTGGCGCAAGCCTGCAGGACAAATAGAATGTTTCCCTTTTTGGGAAACGGAGGGCCCACTGACTATATTCAATCAGATAAGATATGTGTTGCACAGAAATGCAGTTATATGAAGTGCAGCAGAGCGGAGACTTTTCACAGGCAGCAAATAAATTGGCGCAAGCCTGCAGGACAAATAGAATGTTTCCCTTTTTGGGAAACGGAGGGCCCACTGACTATATTCAATCAGATAAGATATGTGTTGCACAGAAATGCAGTTATATGAAGTGCAGCACAGCGGTTACTTTTCCCAGGCAGGAAATAAATTGGCGCAAGACTGCAGGACAAATACAATTTTTCCCTTTTTTGGAAACGGAGGGCCCACTGACTATATTCAATCAATAATATATGTCTTCTGGCCCTGCCTACACAATTCTCTCCCTGTAGTATTACTGCAAGGCGCAATGCTCTGCAGACAGCCGATTTTGAAAAGAAAAAAATATGCAACACTGCTAACAGCAGCCTGCACAGTACTGCACACGGATAGATGTGTCCCTAAGAAGGACCGTTGGGGTTCTTGAAGCCTACACTCACTCCTAACACTCTCCCTACCTAAGCACCACTTCTGTCCCTGTAGTATTACTGCAAGGCGCAATGCTCTGCAGACTGCCGATTTTGAAAAAAAAAAAAATTGTGCAACACTGCTAACAGCACCCTCCACAGTACTGCACACAGATAGATGTGGCCCTGAGAAGGACCGTTGGGGTTCTTGAAGCCTACACTCACTCCTAACACTCTCCCTACAGCAGCACCAGCAGCAGCACTTTCCCTCAGCTAACTCAGTCACAAGGCATCTGAGGCGAGCCGCGGGAGGGGCCGACTTTTATACTCCGGTGACATCTGATCGCCCCAGCCACTCACAGCAGGGGGGTGGTATAGGGCTTGAACGTCACAGGGGGAAGTTGTAATGCCTTCCCTGTCTTTCAATTGGCCAGAAAAGCGCGCTAACGTCTCAGAGAGGAAACTGAAAGTAACCGGAACACCGCGTGGTGCTCGTTAAGAGTAACGGGCATCCCGAACACCCTAATATTCGCACGAATATCAAGCTCGGACGAGTACGTTCGCTCATCTCTAATATATATATATATAATATTTTATGACAGGCAATGGGGGAGTGCATAGGGCACCATCTAACCCAAGGCCAACCCTGTTTATATCCATTTTGGAACCCTAGCTTTGCTCTCCTTCTCTAATCCAGAAACATTACGTCTTTCCTTATTGATCAAAGAGCAGCTTTGATATTTGTGTTCCTCCCTTTCAGTATGCGCCAGTAAGAACCATAAAGCCATAACTTAATATAGTTACCATGTTGGAGGACAACCTGATTTTGCTTCATTTGCATATTGTTGTGAAATCAAACATGGTGAAGACATGGTAAGCAGTTATCCGATTTTTTGTCCTTGAATGGAAGAACCTCTTATGCTTTTTGGAGCCATAGAATCATAGATTGGTAGAGTTAGAAGGGACCTGCGGGTCATCAGGTCCAACCCCCTGGTCAGTGCAGGATTTACTATCTATCATCCCAGATAGATATTTGTCAGTCCTTTGAAGACTTCCATTGTAGGAGAACTCACCACCTCCCATGGTAACCTTTTTCACTCACTGATCACCCTTAGGCCGCCTGCAGACGGGCGGGTCGGATCCGGCGGCGAGGATTCTCGCGTGTACTCACCCGCGCCCGCGGCTCCAGCTGTTTGATGTGCCGGCTTGCCGGGCAGCTGGCGCATACGCAGACCGGAGATAGAGCATGCCGCGGTTTGTTTGCCGCGCGAGATTTTGCGCGGCCAAACCTCGGGCGTCTCCATAGGATTGCGTTTGTTAACGCAATCCTATGCAGGCTTTCAGCGGTGGAAATCCCGCGGAAAATCCTGCTGCGGAATTTCCGCTCGTGTGCAGGCGGCCTTACTGTCAGAAAGATTTTTCTAATATCTAATTTGTGTTTCCTCCCTTTCAGTTTCGTCCTATTGCTTCTAGTCTTTCCTTGCATAAATGAGAATAGGGCTGATCCCCCTGCACCGTGACAGCCCTTCAGATATTTGTAGACAGCTAAAAAGTCTCCTCTCAGCCTTCTTTTTTGCAAGCTACACATGCCCAGATCCTTTAACCATTCCTCATAGGACATGATTTGCAGACCGCTCACCATCTTGGTAACGCTTCTCTGAACTTGCTCCAGTTTGTTCACGTCTTTTTTAAAGTGGGGTGCCCAGAACCGCACACAGTATTCCAGATAAGGTCTGACTAAGGAAGAGTAGAGGGGGATAATTGCCTTACGTGATCTAGACTCTATACTTCTCTTAATACATCCCAGAATCGTGTGTGCCTTTTTGGCTGCTGCATCACATTGTTGACTCATATTCAGTCTATGATCTATTAGTATACCCAAGTCTTATTCGCATGTGCTGCTGCTTAGCCCAATTCCTCCCATTCTGTATGTGCTTTTTTATTTTTCTTGCCCAGATGTAGGACTTTGAAATGTAAGTGGACGAACACCTATCAATGCATACTGATGATCAAAGCTGGGGGCTTTTGATAACAACAGTTGACCCTGAAGATACCACTTTCTGAAGGCCTCTTGGCTATACCAGTATAGTGATTCTTCATACGGTAAATTAATTTCATAAGCATTAATAGTTCATATCTGCATATCTTGCAACATGTGATTCCACATGAGGAAGTTCTTTCTTTTTTTTTTTTAGCAGACTTGATTGGCATTTTTTGGTCTAGTAGGTTTGATTGTAATCGCTGGTGTAACTGTTACAGTATCATACTGCAGGCCTTATTTTTCTAGTGACTGCACGTATCCTTTCTTCTAAACTGTGTGCTCTGGAGAGGAAAGAGATAAAAACAACATTTTAATGAGGTCAACAAGTCCAATAACAGCAGATCTAGTCTGCAGGGCATGCAACATATAACTCATTTCCAGAATACTCAGAGGGAACTGTGAACGGGTCTCTTTATGACTGAATTAACACAATGGAGAGAGATTTACTTAGTTAAGGATGCTTTCAGTGCTTATGGATTTTGTTAGGTTATAAACATGGTGGCCAGATATTACTTTAAAGTCTACAGCGCATAGCAAAAATAGTGCAGTGCTGTGTTAACCAGAGGTATTTTAGAGGTGTTACTTTTATTGGCCAACCAGAAAAATTATATTTGCAAGCTTTCAGAGCACATAGGCCCTTTCATCAGGCACATAAATGAAGCACTGAGAGAGAAAGCACATACAAAAGTTACATCAAGATGTTGTATATCAAGTGAAACATCACTGAGATAAGCCAGAGCAATAAGAGTTAGGATTGTATGTGTATGGATGGTTAAAAGGTGATGACTTAGTGTCTGGGGTCACTGATGGTGGTGTGATGATGGACTTCTGAGAGACTGCAGAATCACCTTATCCACGTCTTCTACAGCAACATGGGAAAGGCCCGTAAGGAAATACAAACTTCAAGGGACACACTTACAGAGGACTTGAAACTGAGAGTGCAACTCTATTACACAACACTACAATGCTGCCTTATTAAGAACACAGAAAAGAAACTCCAGAGACTTCGATGCAGAGCAGGCCTATACCCAAACACCGATAAAGAACATCCCAAGTCTGGCATGATGGAACAGAACCCCAAACAGGACATGAACAAAGGTAAAATCAGCTGTGTTATCAATCTGTCATCTCACAACCCCAGTAATATGGAGCTCAGTGTTCTCTCCAGGGGACTTTCATTCAATCCTACTAAAACGCTTGATAAAATAGAACTCTGCAGTAACATGGAGGAATATTTCAGGAGACTAAGACTGAAAGAGTTATTCCATGACAAAGAGGAGCTAGGACTTCGAAGCACTCAAACACAGGAGAAACTAAGGACCAGGAAGAAGTCTGATTGGTCACCCCCTCCTGGCCGCAATCCCACGTTGGATAAATATATAGACTCCTTTAGACACGAGGTGTAATCTACTATACTGGACAAGCAGAAAAGGGAAGCATTTAATATCAATATGCAGGAAAGAAGGACCATCTATGAACTTAAGAGGACCAAGGAGATCGCCATTAAGCCTGTAGATAAGGGTGGTGCTATAGTCCTAATGAATACATCAGACCACATGAAAGAAGCAGAAAGACAGCTGATATTACACCAAACTGGATCAAGGCCTGACTCAACAATATCTGAGGGAATTGAGAAGGGTCACCAGAAGCCTGTCTGTGGGCTCCATAAGACTTTTTGACTTGATACCGGAAAACCCCAGGGTTAGAGTTTTCTATATGCTTCCCAAACTACACAAAGCTGGCAACCCAGGGTGGCCAATTATCTCAGGTGTGGTAACCCTCACTGAAAAAAATCTCAGGATGGGTGGAAGGTGTCCTCAAACCACTGTTGAGGAATACAACTAGCTATGTGCAGGACACCATGGACCTACTGAACAAACTGTCAACCATAGGTCCCTTCCCAGATGGCACAATCCTGGCCACAATGGATGTGGGCTGACCGCCTGCCAGGCGCACCTGGAGGGTTTACCTCTGAGTTAGTGTTACAGCTCACAAGATTCACACTCACACCCAATTATTTGTTCTTTGACAAATAGATATTTCTGCAACTCACCGGGACTGCCATGGGCAGTAAAATGGCACTACAATATGCCAACCTTTTCATGGCAAAACTGAAGAGTGACTTTTTGGCCTCCTGCCCCAACAAATCATTGGCCCACTTCCGCTACATTGATGACATCCTAATCATCTGGACCAACACCGAACAAGAGATAATAAATTTCCATGAGAGATTCAATGCATTTCACCCCACCATAAACCTGACATTAAGCTACTCGTATACAGAAATCAACTCTTTGGACACCACCATAAAAATTTTGAACAACTCAATACAGACATCCTTATACCAGAAACTAATTGATCGACCCACATACCTCAGATGGGACAGTTACCATCCTAA
Source organism: Eleutherodactylus coqui (assembly GCF_035609145.1). Classification (NCBI taxonomy): domain Eukaryota; kingdom Metazoa; phylum Chordata; class Amphibia; order Anura; family Eleutherodactylidae; genus Eleutherodactylus; species Eleutherodactylus coqui. The sequence continues at coordinate 174,044,133 of NC_089843.1, read as the reverse complement.
GCACATCAAATAGTCCATCGTCTACAGCCAGGCCATCAGATACAACCAGATCTGCTCCAACCCAACAGACAGAGAGGAACATCTATACCATCTTAAAAGGACATTTTTAAATCAGTGCTACCATCCCACCTTAATTGATGACCAAATCACCAGAGCCACTAGGATACCCAGAAATCAACTACTCCAATACAAGGAGAAGGGGGAAAAAACAGACGTGTGACTCTAGTAGTAACCTACAATTCACAGCTAGAGGTACTAAGGAAGACTGCAAAGAAACTCCATCATACCCTCATTAAGGATGACCGTCTGAAAACCATATTCCCGGACCCTCCCCTCCTATGTTATAGGCAACCTCCTAATTTGAGGAACTTTAATTTCAGGAGTACATTGCCTTCTGACAAACAAAAAGGAACTTATCCCTGTAATGTAAGGAGCTGTAAGACCTGCTCACATGAACTGACTGTGGACAGGATACAGATCCCCAACATGCAGCAGGACTATAAGATCCCGGGGACATTCACATTTTCCATGTCCAATGTTGTGTACCTGTAAGTATTGTTTTTTTTTTCAGACACTGTATACCCAGCATATAAGACGACCCCCGACTGCAGAGCAAATTTTTCAGGGTTAAAAGGTCGTCTTGTATGACGGAAAATACATTATGTGCCCCATCCAAACCAGTTCCATTTTAGCCTGAGGAAGGATGAAAAGAAGATCCAAAAGCTTGCTGTAACATCATGTATTTTTGTTAGCCATTAAAAGGTATGATATCCACAAGATTACTTGGTTTCTCTCACTGAGAACAATCACATGATGGTGGTGTAAAGTGGCCATGTAATCAGTCATAAAACCAGGCATGAAATTTAGCCCTTTATGTCAATAATTGCAATGACTGCAGTTTTTTTTACCAGTTTGAATTCCCAGACTTTCCTCTTTATGTTGTACTTAAAATGAACTTTGAGTTTTAACAGAAGTAAAAAATTGAAAACTGGCAAATGGCGTGAACTTTGCAAATGATAGGCACAGAGACCAGAATCCTTTTATTGATTAACCACTTCAGGACATGGCCTATTTTGGGCTTAAGCCCAGTTTTATTTCTTTTTTATAAAACTTAACCTTTAATAAATAATATACTTTAAAAAATCCTAGTCAGGAAAGAAGGCTTTAGTAAAAGAACTATTAATTACGTATGCAGATGATGCATTTCATTCTTCGCTGTATATCGCATGAGTCATCTTCACCAACTTTTTATTAAGGACAATCTGTTGTGAAGTGTTTATAGACTCTTTTGTGGATATCTCGATTAATTCCACATCCGTTTCTATAAGCAAAAGCGCATCCGATGATATTTATGCGCTTGCTTATACGTGTTGCTAAATATACAGGAATTGAGTAAATAAAGTGTCTATGATCCTTTGAAAGTTATTCAATTACTCCTTTTTCTGGTTCTGTTCTCTATATATACAGTGCTCAACGCGTTTCCTCGCTCACGTGATTCATCAGGAGCAGTGTTAACGAACACATAGAGCCGCAGGGTACAATCAGGATCTGCGACTCTCTATTTATAAGAGACTTAATCCCATCAATTCTTTCGTCACCACTGGGATTACTTGTACGAACTACATAAGATCAGAAATGACTAGCGTCTGCATACTCAATAATAAAATGTCAACTATGAGTCTATAACGCTACGCAACCAAGAAATCGTCCACCCAGGACGTCTTATGTGGTTGCGATTTGTACTGCACTTGCACTAGTGTCTATTTCTAGACCACCAGAAACTGCTACCAGAGACTCATCTAAGGCTCTTGTTAGGATTCTGACAACAATCTGTCTTGGATTCCTGAAAATTTTTTTAGTCAGGCTAACCTAATATAGTCTTTAGATGCCTCCAGCCTACCACTAAGGCTGGAGCTGCTGCCAGTTTATTATTTTGTGTGCTGCTGACTACTGCACAGAGCCAGGTCACTGGTGAACAGCACTAGTGCCTGAGCATAGAAAGGGAACTAAGGTTAGATGCCAGTACCCTGATAAATTAGGGGGCTTTACAACCTTAGGAATCTAGGGACTATATTAGGTTAGCCTGACTAAAAAAACTTTATTTACTCAATTCCTGTATATTTAGCAACACGTATAAGCAAGCGCATAAATATCATTGGATGCGCTTTTGCTTATAGAAACGGATGTGGAATTAATCGAGATATCCACAAAAGAGTCTATAAACACTTCACAACAGATTGTCCTTAATAAAAAGTTGGTGAAGATGACTCATGCGATATACAGCGAAGAATGAAATGCATCATCTGCATACGTAATTAATAGTTCTTTTACTAAAGCCTTCTTTCCTGACTAGGATTTTTTAAAGTATATTATTTATTAAAGGTTAAGTTTTATAAAAAAGAAATAAAACTAGGATTTCAGTCTGTGACAAAGATTAAAAATACACTGGTCCTCTGCAGCTGTGGTTTTTTATTTTGGGCTTAAGGCCTCAACGATTTTTGGTGGATTTCCTTCTCCATTTTTCAAAAGCCATAACTTTTTTATTTTCCCCATCGATACGGCCGTATAAGGGCTTGTTTTTTGCGTGGTGAACTGTAGTTTTTATTGGCGCCACTTTTGAGTACATTGACTATATTGCAAAACTTTTATTATTTTTTTATGATAGCAGGGAGAGAAAACGCATCAATTGTGCCATTTTTTTTTTTGCAGCGTTAATTATTTTTTTTATTGAATCTATTTTTTATTAATTTTATCAGTTTTACAATATACAGTATTACATCTTCAGACAACAAAGGGCTGATCACAGTCGAAGTACACAGTTTTAGGTTCATATGATATTCGGTACAACAAGAGACTGTGCAGCATTTTAACAAGTAACAGGGTGATTAATAGACTGAGAAAACGTTTTGACTCTGCCATATCAGAACACTAAGCGAGTATCTCAGTAAGCTAAACCTTATGGCAAACCTTGCAAGACAGGACAAAGACACAGACAAATCGAAACAAGAAAAGACATGACAAGACAAGACGAAAACAGGGGTGGAGGGGAGAGGGTAGCAGGGGGGAAATTTGGGTGTTTTGTAAGAGTGCCAATGGCGGTACCTATATCCTGAAGATACGTAGTTAGGCTAAGTAGAAAAAATGTCGAGGAGTCTCAACTCACGCCAGGAGAACCAGGTTTTAATGAACTTATCATATGTGTTGTTGTGCCAGCTAGACAGCTCCTCCAGGTTGTAGATCGTGTCAACTTTGTCTCTCCATTGTATCAGAGTGGGGGGTGCCTCGCGTTGCCAGTGGAGAGGGATCAGAGCCTTTGCAGCGTCTATCAGGAGGGCCATCAACTTATCTCTATTAGGGTGAAATGATGAGGATGGCCTCCAGAGGAACACTATGTCAGGCGAGAGTAAAAATCCCGGTTTTATCTTTACCAAGACCTTCCCCACTCCCTCCCAGAAGGGTCTCAATCCTTCGCACGTCCACCAGATGTGAAGGTACGATCCCACCTCCCTCTTACACCTCCAGCAGCTGTCCTGAGAAGATAATTTGTAAGCTGAGAGCCATTGCGGGGTCCTGTACCACCTGACCAGGAGCTTATAGTGGGATTCTTGCGCGAGAATGCAAGGAGATAAGCCGAGTGAGGTGTTCAGGACCGCTTTAATTTCATTAGGGGAGAGAGTTAGGTTCAGTTCCTTTTCCCACGAGGTGATAAATGTAGGTTTTGTTGGAGTATGGGGAGTGATGAAGTGTTTCCTTATCAGGGAGATTTTCCTTTTGCTTGGCATAATGTGCTTAAGTGTACTTTCGAAAGGGGTCAAGGGTCTAGCTGTACCATGGCTCTTGAGAAAGTCTCCTAATGTCTTGGTCACTGAGGCAAGAGTAAGAAAGGAGGGGGACCAGCTCGGAAGCAGACTTTGTAGGATCTCCGAGGGGGGTATGTGAGCTAGCTCCTGCAGATCTCCAATTTTGTGGTCCCGGAATTTCACCCAGATTGAGGCATTACATGAGTCAGATGGTAAATCTAACATTCTATGAAAAGTGCTTAACGGGAAAATTGGGGATGGATTTGGGGCTAATTCCTTCTTAACTGTGTCCCACACCTCACAAGGTCCTCTCAGAAGGGGGCAGAAGTCCCTTTGTCTATAGTTGTTTCTGCTCGGATACCAAAGATCCTCCAGAAGCACCCCACTATTCCTGGTCAAGGCTAGTTTAGGAAGCAGATTGTTTTTAGCCGGAAGGACTAAGTCTAGCCAGTGGCTCAGCTGCGAGGCCCTATAGTAATCGAGTATGTTGGGGAGTCCTATTCCACCCTCCGATTTCCTCTTAATCATTAGGCTGTAAGCCAGCCTTGGTCTTTTATGCCGCCATACATATGCCGCGAAGGCTGAGCGTAGAGACCTAAAAAAACTGTTCGGAAGGTGTATAGGAAGCATCCTGATTTTGTAGAGAATTTTAGGAAGGACATAGGATTTCAAAATGTTTCTCCTACCGAACCAGGACATAATTGGTAAATCGTATTCGGTCAGTAGCTTCTTCACCTGGTCCAGCAGAGGAATGAAATTTACCTCGTAAATGTCTTTGGTTTTCTTTGGTATTTTTACACCAAGATAGTCCAGAGAAGTCTCCGACCACGCAAAGGGAAATGTTGTTCTAAGTATTTCGCAACGAGAAACGGGGATGGAGATGGAGAACAGTAGATTTATTAAAATTTATTTTAAAATTTGAAATAGTTCCAAATGCATTTAGTATCTCGACTAGCCTGGCAAATCCTTTTTCGGGGTTGGTTATGAGGAAAACTATGTCATCCGCGAAAGCCGCCGTGGACAAAGTGTCTTCTCCTATGTTTAGGCCTTTAATATCCGGGTCCTGTCTGATCTGTGTCAGGAGCGGCTCCAGTGTCAGTATGAAGAGTGAGGGGGAGAGAGGGCAACCCTGGCGAGTGCCGTTTTTAATGTCAAACGGGAGTGATAGAACTTCGTTTACCCGAAGTCTAGCGTGAGGGGATTCATACAGCGAGAAAATTGCGGACACAAACTTCTCTGGGATATTGTAGTTAAGTAGAGTGCTTTTCATGTAGTTCCAGCTAACTCTATCAAATGCCTTCTCGGCGTCGGTTCCTACGAAGGCTAACGGAATGTTTTGGGTCCGTGCATATCTCGCCGCATAAAGGAGCCTGTGACAGTTGTCTTTACCCTCTCTCCCCCCCACGAAGCCCGCCTGTTCTCCACTGACCAGGGCAGGTATGAATCTATCAAGCCTTCTAGCCAGTAACTTCGCCCACAGCTTGACGTCCTGGTTGATGAGAGATATGGGCCTGTAACTCCCACAGAGCGCAGGATCCTTGTTTTCTTTGGGAATTAATGCTATATGTGCCTCCTGCGCCTGTTTGGGTAGTTTGGACCCTGAAAGAAGTGCATTGAACAGGTCCGTCAGTCTGGGGGTCAAAGCCGACTCGAAGGTCTTATAATATGTCAGGGTTAAGCCGTCAGGTCCTGGGCTCTTATTGGGTGGACAGGAGGCTATTAGATCTTTTATCTCCGACTGTGTCACGGGTTCAAGTAGATCATTAGCTTCTTCACTTTTTAGTTTTGGCAAGGAGAGGCGATTTAGGAAGGAGTCAATTTGCTCTTTAATTTGGTGTGTCGGGTCCTCTGGGAGTTGTCTCTGCAGATTGTACAGATCCGTATAAAAAAGTTGGAACTGATCGGCTATGGCTTTGGATGAAGTTACTATTGTATTAGCCCCAGTTTTGATGGCATGGATTGTACTTTTGGCCCGTGCTTTCTTAATTAAAGCAGACGTATATTTGCTACCTTTATTGCCTTGTGCGTAAATAATATGTTTCCTATAGAAATGCTTTTTATTAAATTTAGAATCCAAACACAGTCGAAGGTCTTTCCTTAGCTCGGACAGTTTATCTAAGAGGGAATTGGTTTGCGAAAGCTTTGCTAGCTGTTCTATCTTAGCTATTTGCGCCAATTTATCATCTATTTCTTTTTGTTTTATTTTTTTAGTTCTAGAGCCCAAAGCGATGAGCAGGCCTCTAACGTAAGTCTTATGGGCCTCCCACACCATTGGCAATTCTACCTCTCCTCCCGCGTTGAGTTGGAAGTATTCTTCAATTTGGCTGGTTAGTTTTAAAGTCTCCTCCTTTGAGTCGAATAAAGTAGTATTAAGCCTCCATCTCCATTCCTTGGGGGTTTGCCTTAGAGCGCGTAGGGTTATGTGTACCGGTGCGTGGTCGGAGACTGTCATCGAACCCACCTCGGCCCCCACCAAATCCTTGAGAAGCTCAGATGAGACGAACAAGTAATCAAGTCTCTGATAGGATAGGTGGACATGGGAAAAGAAGGAATAATTCTTCGTTGTTGGGTATAGAAGTCTCCAAGCGTCCACCAAGCCCATATCATGTAGGCATTTATTGAGTCTTCTTAGTCTCAATCTAGGTAAATGAGAGCGCCCGGTTGAAGAGTCGAGGATGGGATTGAGGGTGGCGTTAATATCTCCTCCCAGTATAATGTGTCCCTCTGCGAAGTGTCTAAGAACTTCTAACTGGGAGACTAACCAGGGGATCTGGTCGGTGTTGGGGGCGTACAAATTTGCAATTGTGATTTGTTTGTTGTTGATGGTCCCTTTCAGAAACATGACCCTTCCCTCACCGTCAGTGTACTGCGAGTTGCAGATGAAACTGAGGGTTTTGTGAAAAAATATTGAGACCCCCCTGGAGGATGAAGTGGTGTAAGTGCTGTGAAAGCTCTGAGCAAATTGCTTACCTGGCAATGCGAAGCACCTGTCCCCCTTGTAGTGGGTCTCCTGGAGGAGGAGGATCTTTGTGGCGTACCTTTTGAGGAGTAGAGACACTCGATGTCGTTTTTCTGGCGTGTTGAGGCCTCGCACATTAAAAGAAGTTATCTTTAAGTCATCCATGTCGCCCTACTTGCTGGAGAGAGGTATAGGAAAAAGAAAAGATTGCTTAGTAGAGATTCCGGTCTTGTATTGAAGCCTTACTACCAGACCGGATATAGGAGCGAACAAATGGAGGGGTGGGGGTGGGAACCAAGGTAAGTGAAAAGGGAGTTATACACTAGGGAGCAAGACACTAGGGAGAAAAAAAAAAAAATGATAGTTACACAGACAGACAATTAAAACAATACAAAAACAGTACAATATCTGATAACAAGAGCAAATTGTATAGAACTCTTGTTGTTTGGTGTATGGGCTACAACAAGCAGCTCACCCACAGCACCTAAGTACTTGAAAAGAACGAATTTACGGCCTGGTCCGATAAGCACGGTCAAGGACCTTTGCTAATGGTGGGGAATCAGGCAGGGGGCTGGTATATCAGCCAGCAAAGATGAGTAGGTACCAAAGAGAGAAACAACATAATCACGGAGTGAATAATACCATATCTATGGCAGAAGTTTTAAATAGCCGGAGACCTTAAAGGTCTTGTATGGAACTATACGGGCTAGAGAAAGGCATCCCCTCAAATACTCAGGGAAAAGTTAAGCGTGCCCACCGCCTCCTCTGTAGCCCGGACAGTTCAAAACGATCAAAGGGGTCAAGCTCCACCAACACACTCAAATCAACAATGTCGACTCTTCAACAGGTGCAACTAGCAGTAAAATAGAGTCGAGAATATGATAATGTCCACAGGTGATGGTAACCCTCTTCTTCTCAGGGGGGGAAATTTTATCAAACCTCATATGGATTCAGGTGTCCATCGTGTCCATTTCTTCTCTGGACTTCTTTTTCCTCCCTTTGGGTGATTTTTGGTTGCAAACCGGCGTCCAGCCTCCAGTAGTAGGTAGACTGGAAAATGAAGGGAGGTCGGGTAGAGGCAGCCAGCTCGGGATTTCAATAGGTGGAATGTCCAGCAATTGCCAGCATTGTTGGAGGTCTCCAGGAGAGCGGATGTTGATTTTTTGGCCCGCATGGGTTATCCCCAACCCGAAGGGGAACAACCACGCGTATCTGATTCCTTTTTCTTTGAGGGCCTCCAGAAGGGGGCGCATCAGTCACCTTTTGAGCAGGGTGGAAGGGGCCAGATCTTGGTAGAATTGAAGCGGGGTGTCACCGTAGCAAAGATCTTTGTGTTGCCTTGCTGCCTTTAAAATTGCTGCGGCGTCAGGAAATGCGAGCAATTTACAGACGACATCCCTGGGAGGGTCCGAGGGCGGGGGAGGGGATCTGAGTGCTCTGTGAATGCGCTCAATAACGATGCCGGAAGCTCTTCCCTCTCCCAGTAGTAGACTGAAAAGTTCTTTGGCTATTTTCATTAGGCAGTCAGACGCCCAGGACTCTGGGAGCCCTTTGATACGGATATTGCTGCGTCTATTTCTGTTTTCGATGTCTTCTTGTTGTAACAGGGCTTTGTTGATCTGATCATGATGCTCTCTCAGCGTTTTCTCCAGCTCAAGCGAATGAGTTGTTAAAGAGGTAGTTGTTGCCTCCAATTCCTCCACCCTGCGGCCCATGAGTCGGAGGTCTTCTTTAATTTCTCCCAGATCTGTTTTTAAGGGTTGCAGTGCTTGGGAGAACAGCTCTCTCATAAAACCTTTGGAGACATTTTCTCCTTCTTCACCATCTGTGGATGCCTCATCCTCACCCTCCCTGTTGTTGTATGAAGTGCTCTCCTGCGCCTGCGCCGTCTTGGAGGGAGGTCGTGGAGAGCGGGTGCTCCGGTCTTTGAGGTATCTTTGCATATCTGCCTGATTTTTGTGTAGTCCAGGGGTGCTCTGAATGTCTCCCCCTCTTTCTTTTTCCCTGCCAATCTTCCCCATTCCTGGAATAGAAGCAGCTGAAGGTCAGGTCCCGAGGGTGCTGCTCAGACGGGGCACTGCATTCAGCACTCCATCCTACTTAGGAGTCCAAACAGGATAAATAAAAAATTTATAATGCAGCAAACTTGCATCAAGAGTCCTAAAAATTGTACTATTAGGAGACCTGCATGAAACAGTTCTGAAAAAATTAGAGCGAAGCTCTGCAGAGTGCTTTGCTGTACTGAGGGTCAGTAGGCTGTCTGTGGCTACGATATGGTGCTGCGTAGCGGCAAAAAATTGTTTGTGAGGTGAAATGGGAGGAAAAATTGCTTCTACACTCCCAGAGAGAAAAATTGTATTAATAGTGGAGCTGGGTAACCAGCTCCGAAAAAATTAGGGTAGCACCCTCTTCAATAATCCTGTACACTGCAAGGTGGTAGTTTCAGCGTTGTCTGAGGAATCTTTCTTGCAGCTAGTACTTCTGCTCCCCTTCACGGCTGCAGACTTAGTAGGGGGAGAGAGGGGGGGGGAGAGAGAAATGGCGGGAGATTCGGGCGGGAAGACTGGTCTTGTGGAATGATGCAGGGGAACAGGGTGGGAATGGCTCGAGTTCCTTGTGGCTCGGGAACAATTCAGTTCAGGGTGGAAGGGTTCCCGGAGGACCCCTTTACTCACTGTTCAGTGTGCTGACTGATGCTCCTCACCGAGTCGGCTGCCGCTGCTTCCAAACGCGGGGTTGTGAAGGAAGCACCCTGTGAACTGTCGCTGTAGCGGAGCTCACCTCCGCTCCTCTCTGCAGGCTCCGTTCCCAGCAGAAAAACAAACCGGCACTAGAATTAACGGCAGATGAGCACTCCTGCGCTCTGCCGCTCACCCTCCTCACACAAGGACCAGACCGGAGCTCCGTGAAGGCGCTGTGTCCCGATACTCCCGCCTCACCGATTTTGCGGGGAAATATCTCAAAATGCTCCTCACACTGCAGGGAAGCTTTTCCTGATGTTGTTAGGCACAAATGTTAGCCCGAAAAACCTCCAAAGTCGCATTAAGCTCCTAATGGCTCCGGAGCACAGTCACCGTGCGACTTCCCGCTCTGCAGGCTTGGCCACGCCCCCTGCAGCGTTAATTATGCTGCATAAATGACACAATCCATTTTTTCTGCGGGTCGTTACGGTTACAACGATACCAAAATTCTTACATTTTTTTAGGTTTTTCCACTTTTCTGCATAAAACCCCTTTTTTTGGAAATCTTTTTTTTTCTAAATCGCTGCATTCAAAGTCCTGTAACTTTTTAATTTTTTTATGTATGGAGCTCTATGCGGGCTTATTTTTTGTAAGATGAGCTGTACTTTTTATTGGTTCCATTTTGGGGTACATACGGCTTTTTTGATCACTTTTATTGCGTTTTTAGGAAGGCAAAATGCTAAAAATTAGCATTTTGCCTCAGTTTTTTAGAGTTTTTTTAACCCTTTTTTCCGTGCACAGTCAAAAGCATGTGCAACTTATTGTACCCATCGTTATGGACGCGACAATACCAAATATGTGGGGTTTTAATTATTTTTTTACATTTTTTTATGCTAATATGAGAAAAAGCTTTAAAAAATGTTTTTTTTGACTTTTTTTTACATTTTTCTTTTTTATTTATTTATTTATTTATTTTACACAATTTGTGTCCCTCTGGGGCATTTACAGTACAGCACTGATGATCACTGTGATAAGGCATTGCAGGGCAACCTTGATGGAACCCAACGGAGCCTACTGTAAGTAGATATAAAGCTTTGTATGCCAGTAGTATCTATTATATCACTAGCTCAAAATTGCATTACAAATGGAAGCGTAGAAGTGAACATAGCCACATCTGGATTTAATGTTGGCAAATAAAAATATGTGTGCGAGAGCATTTTTGGTGCTTCATATCCTAATCTGTCAAAGCCATTCAGCCCATAAATATCAATGCTGGGGTGTTGTGATGACGCTTGCTTTCGCTAAAGAAATCTGCTGTCTGCGTGCAGATGGTTGCTTTGCTGGAGGATTAGTGTTGGTAGGAAGATTCCCAGCAGCTGTGTCACTACTACAGTACATTTAAATGACACCATCCAGACTGCTCAGTGATAAGTTCAGAACTTATGAATAAATTATGTCGTTTTTATGCAAAAGACTATTTTAACTAAAATTCTTTTCTGTACTGTTACACGTTTTCTGATTCACATAAAGGGATAAAATGTACTAAATAGTGGGAGGTTTACACATGAGGAGTAAGCCCGTATTCACACGACTGTGTATACTCAGCTATTTAGCTGTATCCAAAAATGTGGGCAAAAATTGCGACTATCTGAAGTATTGGATGCCAATGTGTTCAATCGGATGAGCGGTTTTTAAGCCGTGTAAAAAAAAAAAGTTTGGTACATGTTAGGGTGCGTTTACACGAGCGTGTTTTTGCGCGTACTTAGGTGCATACATACGTCCACACCTAGGTAAGAGCAAAAACACGCGTGAACACAGCTTCATGGTTGTTGTAAATGGAGCCGCGGCTGCTGCCCGCAGCTCCATTTAAAACAATGCTCTGCTGGCCCTATGCATTTTATTTCAGGGAAGGGCTTTACATATAAGCCCTTCCCTGAAAAAGAAACATTTTAGTGTAAAAAAAATAAATAAAACTTACCATGAAGAACACATTTCCTTCACCCCCGCTAGTTAACCCCTTAGTGACGAAGCCTGTTTGCGCCTTAGTGACAAAGCCAAATTTTGAAAATCTGACATGTGTCACTTAACATAGCATAACTCCATAAAGGCTTTACATATCCAAGTGATTCTGACACTGCTTTTTCTCCACATGTTGTACTTCATATAGGTGGAAAAAATAGACTGATAGTATTTATGAATATTTCTTAAAAGTGCCAATATTGGGAACATTTTGAAAAAATTGTCATTTTTTCACATTTTCAACTGTAATTACGCAAATATGTGCAAACATACTGTACAAATTTTTGCTAAGGTATATATTTCCATCAGTTTACTTTATTCTGGAGGCACATTTGAAAAATTTCGTGTTTTTTTTTAACCATTTAGGAGACATACAAATTTAACATTACTTTTTAGCATTTTGAGAAACACTTTGTTTTCCTGCACCAAGCCAAGATTGCAAAGGCTCATAGGTGTCAGAATGATAGATACCACCACAAATGACCCCATTTTAAAAACTACACCCCTTGATGTATTCACTGAGGGGGGTCAGGAGTATTTTGACTGCAGTTTTTTTTCAGGAGTTAATTCAATTTAGAAGAGAAAAAATAAAAATTCACATTTTTGCAAATGTCATTTTAAAGACATATTTTTTTTCTATAGTGCACATGAGAATAAGGAGTGACACCCCAAAATGGATACCCCTGTTTTCATAAATATACCCATTGCGGCCCTAATCTTATGTCTCGATGCACAACAGGGCCCAAAATGAAAGGAGTAGTCTGTGGCTTTCAGAGCAGAAATGTTCCTTGAAGGCCTTTTCGGCCCCATAGCACACTTGTAGAGATCTTGGGTGGCCAAAACCATTGAGGACACCCACAAATGACCCCATTTTGAAAACTAGACCCCTCACCGAATTTATCTAGGGGTGTACTGACTATTTTGACCCCACAGTTTTTGAATGAATTCAAGCAAAGCAGAAAGAAAAAATTGGGATTTTCATTTTTTTGGCAATTCTGTCATTTTAAAAGCAGCTTTTGTTCTTCAGCACACATATAAATGAAGACTTGCACCCCAAAATAGATACCCCTGTTTCTCCCATGTTCAGAAACATACCCATTGTGGCCCTAATCTTACGTCTCGATGCACAACGGGGCCCAAATGAAAGGAGTAGTCGGTGGCTTTCAGAACAGAAATTTTGCTTGAAGGCTTTTTAGGCCCCATAGCACACTTGTAGAGCTCTTGAGCGGCCAAAACCATTGAGGACCCCCACAAATGACCCCATTTTGAAAACTAGACCCCTTAACAAATTTATTTAGGGGTGGACTGCATATTTTGAGCCCACGATTTTTGAATGAATTTAAGCAAAGCAGAAGGAAAATAATCTGTTATAATTTCTTTGGCAATTGTGTCCTTGTAATAAAAAGGTTTTTTGTGCAGCGAACGTATGAATGAAGACTTGCACCCCAAAATGGATACCCCTTTTTGTTCCGCGTTCAGAAACATACCCATTGTAGCCCCAATCTGCTAACTGGAGACATGATGAAGCCTGTAATGGAGAGAACACCCACTGGATTTCAGGGCACAACTGAATAAATTCCAGGCCTCATTGCTCACTTATAGAATAATTAAACTGCCAAAAGCAAAGAGAATCTCCACAAATGACCCCATTTTAAAAACTAGACCCCTTAACGAATTCATCTAGGAGTGTACTGTGTGTTTTGACTCCACAATTTTTGAATGAATTTGAGTAAAGCAGAAGGAACAAAATTAGAGATGAGCGAGCACCAAAATGCTCGGGTGCTCGTTACTCGGGACGAAATTATCGCGATGCTCGAGGGTTCGTTTCGAGTAACGAACCCCATTGAAGTCAATGGGCGACCCGAGCATTTTTGTATTTCGCCGATGCTCGCTAAGGTTTCCTTGTGTGAAAATCTGGGCAATTCAAGAAAGTGATGGGAACGACACAGCAACGGATAGGGCAGGCGAGGGGCTACATGTTGGGCTGCATCTCAAGTTCACAGGTCCCACTATTAAGCCACAATACCGGCAAGAGTGGGCCCCCCCCCCCCTCCCAAAAACTTTTACTTCTGAAAAGCCCTCATTAGCATGGCATACCTTAGCTAAGCACCACACTACCTCCAACAAAGCACAATCACTGCCTGCATGACACTCCACTGCCACTTCTCCTGGGTTACATGCTGCCCAACCCCCCCCTCCCCCCTCCCCCCCACAGCGCACACCAAAGTGTCCCTGCGCAGCCTTCAGCTGCCCTCATGCCACACCACCCTCATGTCTATTTAGAAGTGCGTCTGCCATGACGAGGAACCGCAGGCACACACTGCAGAGGGTTGGCACGGCTAGGCAGTGACCCTCTTTAAAAGGGGCGGGGCGATAGCCCACAATGCTGTACAGAAGCAATGAGAAATAGAATCCTGTGCCACCGCCATCAGGAGCTGCACACGTGGGCATAGCAATGGGGAACCTATGTGCCACACACTATTCATTCTGTCAAGGTGTCTGCATGCCCCAGTCAGACCGCGGTTTTTAATTCATAGACACAGGCAGGTATAACTCCCTATTGTGAAGTCCCTGTGGACCCACAGCATGGGTGGCTCCCTGGAACCCACCGGCGGTACATAAAAATATCCCATTGCATTGCCCAACACAGCTGAGGTAGTAATGTCGTGCTTAATGCAGGTGGGCTTCGGCCCACACTGCATGCCCCAGTCAGACTGGGGTTCTTTACAAGTGGAAACAGATGCATTTATAATTCCCTGTGGACCCACAGCATGGGTGGGTGCCAGGAAGCCACCGGCGGTACATAGAAATATCCCATTGCATTGCCCAACACAGCTGAGGTAGTAATGTCGTGCTTAATACAGGTGGGCTTCGGTCCACACTGCATGCCCCAGTCAGACTGGGGTTCTTTACAAGTGGACAGATGTAGGTTAAACTCCGTGTGCACCTACAGCATGGGTGGCTCCCTGGAACCCACCGGCGGTACATAAAAATATCCCATTGCATTGCCCAACACAGCTGAGGTAGTAATGTCGTGCTTAATGCAGGTGGGCTTCGGCCCACACTGCATGCCCAGTCAGACTGGGGTTCTTTACAAGTGGAAACAGATGCATTTATAATTCCCTGTGGACCCACAGCATGGGTGGGTGCCAGGAAGCCACCGGCGGTACATAGAAATATCCCATTGCATTGCCCAACACAGCTGAGGTAGTAATGTCGTGCTTAATACAGGTGGGCTTCGGCCCACACTGCATGCCCCAGTCAGACTGGGGTTCTTTACAAGTGGACAGATGTAGGTTAAACTCCGTGTGCACCTACAGCATGGGTGGCTCCCTGGAACCCACCGGCAATACACAAAAATATCCCATTGCATTGCCCAACACAGCGGATGTAACGTCAGCTGTAATGCAGGTGGGCTAAAAATTCATTTGATTACACTGTAGGCGAGGGCCCACAAAAATTGCTGTATCAACAGTACTAATGTACATCCAAAAAATTGGCCATGCCCAACCAAGATGGCAGGTGAAACCCATTAAACGCTTTGGTTAATGTGGCTTAAGTGGTAACTAGGCCTGGAGGCAGCCCAGTTTAACGAAAAATTGGTTCAAGTTAAAGTTTCAACGCTTTTAAGAGCATTGAAACATATAAAAATTGTTTAGAAAAATTATGAGTAAGCCTTGTGGCCCTAAGAAAAATTGCCCGTTCAGCGTGATTACGTGAGGTTTCAGGAGGAGGAGCAGGAGGAGGAGGAGGAATATTAGACACAGATTGATGAAGCAGAAATGTCCCCGTTTTGGATGGTGAGAGAGAACGTAGCTTCCATCCGCGGGTGCAGCCTACGTATTGCTTACGTATCGCTGCTGTCCGCTGGTGGAGAAGAGAAGTCTGGGGAAATCCAGGCTTTGTTCATCTTGATGAGTGTAAGCCTGTCGGCACTGTCGGTTGACAGGTGGGTACGCTTATCCGTGATGATTCCCCCAGCCACACTAAACACACTCTCTGACAAGACGCTAGCCGCAGGACAAGCAAGCACCTCCAGGGCATACAGCGCGAGTTCAGGCCACGTGTCCAGCTTCGACACCCAGTAGTTGTAGGGGGCAGAGGCGTCACGGAGGACGGTCGTGCGATCGGCTACGTACTCCCTCACCATCCTTTTACAGTGCTCCCGCCGACTCAGCCTTGACTGGGGAGCGGTGACACAGTCTTGCTGGGGAGCCATAAAGCTGGCAAAGGCCTTGGAGAATGTTCCCCTGCCTGCGCTGTACATGCTGCCTGATCTCTGCGCCTCCCCTGCTACCTGGCCCTCGGAACTGCGCCTTCTGCCACTAGCGCTGTCGGATGGGAAGTTTACCATCAGTTTGTACACCAGCGCCCTGTGGTATAGCAACACTCTCGAACCCCTTTCCTCTTCGGGAATGAGAGTGGGAAGGTTCTCCTTATAGCGTGGGTCGAGCAGTGTGTACACCCAGTAATCCGTAGTGGCCAGAATGCGTGTAACGCGAGGGTCACGAGAAAGGCATCCTAACATGAAGTCAGCCATGTGTGCCAGGGTACCTGTACGCAACACATGGCTGTCTTCACTAGGAAGATCACTTTCAGGATCCTCCTCCTCCTCCTCTTCCTCCTCCTCAGGCCATACACGCTGAAAGGATGACAGCCCAGCAGCATGTGTACCCTCACCAGTGGGCCAAGCTGTCTCTTCCCCCTCCTCCTCATCCTCCTCATGCTCCTCCTCCTCCTCCTCAACGCGCTGAGATATAGACAGGCGGGTGCTCTGACTATCCAGCGACATACTATCTTCCCCCGGCTCTGTTTCCGAGCGCAAAGCGTCTGCCTTTATGCTTTGCAGGGAACTTCTCAAGATGCATAGCAGAGGAATGGTGACGCTAATGATTGCAGCATCGCCGCTCACCACCTGGGTAAACTCCTCAAATTTTCCAAGGACCTGGCAGATGGCTGCCAACCAGGGCCACTCTTCTGTAAATAATTGAGGAGGCTGACTCCCACTGCGCCGCGCAAGTTGGAGTTGGTATTCCACTATAGCTCTACGCTGCTCATAGAGTCTGGCCAACATGTGGAGCGTAGAGTTCCACTGTGTGGGCACGTCGCACAGCAGTCGGTGCACTGGCAGATGAAACCTATGTTGCAGTGTCCGCAGGGTGG
Source organism: Eleutherodactylus coqui (assembly GCF_035609145.1). Lineage (NCBI taxonomy): Eukaryota > Metazoa > Chordata > Amphibia > Anura > Eleutherodactylidae > Eleutherodactylus > Eleutherodactylus coqui. The sequence continues at coordinate 174,027,511 of NC_089843.1, read as the reverse complement.
CAGCGTGCGTGTGGGATTTGCGGAAATGTGCGCAGAGCTGGCGCACCTTTCCGAGCAGGTATGACAAGTGGGGGTAGCTTTTCAGAAAGCGCTGAACCACCAAATTAAAGACATGGGCCAGGCATGGCACGTGCGTGAGGCTGCCGAGCTGCAGAGCCGCCACCAGCTTACGGCCATTGTCACACACGACCATGCCCGGTTGGAGGCTCAGCGGCGCAAGCCAGTGGTCGGTCTGCTCTGTCAGACCCTGCAGCAGTTCATGGGCCGTGTGCCTCTTCTCTCCTAAGCTGAGTAGTTTCAGCACGGCCTGCTGACGCTTGCCCACCGCTGTGCTGCCACGCTGCGTGACACCGACTGCTGGCGACGTGCTGCTGACACATCTTGATTGCGAGACAGAGGTTGCGTTGGAGGAGGAGGAGGAGGAGGAGGAAGGTGCTTTAGTGGAGGAAGCATACACCGCCGCAGATACCACCACCGAGCTGTGGCCCGCAATTCTGGGGGTGGGTGGGACGTGAGCGGTCCCAGGCTCTGACTCTGTCCCAGCCTCCACTAAATTCACCCAATGTGCCGTCAGGGAGATATAGTGGCCCTGCCCGCCTGTGCTTGTCCACGTGTCCGTTGTTAAGTGGACCTTGGCAGTAACCGCGTTGGTGAGGGCGCGTACAATGTTGCGGGAGACGTGGTCGTGCAGGGCTGGGACGGCACATCGGGAAAAGTAGTGGCGACTGGGAACCGAGTAGCGCGGGGCAGCCGCCGCCATCATGCTTTTGAAAGCCTCCGTTTCCACAAGCCTATACGGCAGCATCTCTAGGCTGATCAATTTTGCAATGTGCACGTTTAACGCTTGAGCGTGCGGGTGCGTGGCTTGCGCTCAAACTGTGGCACTAGCGACGTCTGGACGCTGCGCTGAGAGACATTGCTGGATGGGGCCGAGGACAGCGGAGGTGAGGATGTGGGTGCAGGCCAGGAGACGGTAGTGCCTGTGTCCTCAGAGGGGGGTTGGATCTCAGTGGCAGGTTGGGGCACAGGGGGAGAGGCAGTGGTGCAAACCGGAGGCGGTGAACGGGCATCGTCCCACCTTGTGGGGTGCTTGGCCATCATATGCCTGCGCATGCTGTTGGTGGTGCCTCCCCAGCTGATCTTGGCGCGACAAAGGTTGCATACCACTGTTCGTCGGTCGTAAGGCGTCTCTGTGAAAAACTGCCACACCGTAGAGCACCTTGACCTCTGCAGGGTGGCATGGCGCGAGGGGGCGCTTTGGGAAACAGTTGGTGGATTATTCGATCTGGCCCTGCCTCTACCCCTGGCCACCGCACTGGCTCGGCCTGTGCCCACACCCTCACTTGGCCCTCCGCGTCCTCGGCCGCGTCCACATCCTCTAGGCCTACCCCTACCCCTCAGCATGCTGTATTACCAGTGATTTGATTTCCCAGGCAGGAAAGACAATGGCGCTAGGCTGCAGTAAAGCGTAGCTGGTTGCGTCTGATTTTTGTACGTTGTACACGCAGCACACACGTACACGGAGACCTTAGGACTGACACAGGCAGGCCAAATATAATTTTTTTCCTTTTTAGCTTAGGGAAGACCCCACTGCGTATATTCAATGAACAAGAAGTTTAATATCTGTGGTGTGGCCCTCAAAAAGTGTCACACAAGTATAGTGTAGCAGAGTTATTAACTCTAGCAGAGCAGGTATTTGCCAGTCAGGAAAGACAATGGCGCTAGGCTGCAGTAAAGCGTAGCTGGTTGCGTCTGATTTTTGTACGTTGTACACGCAGCACACACGTACACGGAGACCTTAGGACTGACACAGGCAGGCCAAATATAATTTTTTTCCTTTTTAGCTTAGGGAAGACCCCACTGCGTGTATTCAATGAATAATAAATGTCTTCTGGCCCTGCCTACACAATTCTATCCCTGTAGTATTAATGCCGGGTGCAATGCTCTGCACAGCCGGTTTTGAGAAAAAAAAAAAATATGCAACACTGCTAACAGCAGCCTGGACAGTACTGCACACGGATAGAAGTGGACCTAGAAAGGACCATTGGGGTTCTTGAAGCCTACACTAACTCCTAACACTCTCCCTGCCTAACCCCCACTTCTGTCCCTATTGCAGGGCGCAATGCTCTGCAGATCCAATTTTGGACAAAAAAAAAAAAAATACAGTGCTAACACAGTACTGCACACTAGTAGATGTGGTCCTGAGAAGGGCCGTTGGGGTTCTTGAAGCCTACACTGACTCCTAACGCTCTCCCTACAGCAGCACCAGCAGCAGCACTTTCCCTCAGCTAAGTCACAAGGCATGTGTGGCGAGCCGCGGGAGGGGCCGATTTTTATACTCGGGTGACATCTGATCGCCCCAGCCACTCACAGCAGGGGGGTGGTATAGGGCTTGAACGTCACAGGGGGAAGTTGTAATGCCTTCCCTGTCTTTCAATTGGCCAGAAAAGCGCGCTAACGTCTCAGAGAGGAAACTGAAAGTAACCGGAACACCGCGTGGTACTCGTTACGAGTAATGAACATCCCGAACACCCTAATATTCGCACGAATATCAAGCTCGGACGAGTACGTTCGCTCATCTCTAAACAAAATCAGAATTTTGATTTTTTTTTGTAGCTAATTGTGTCATTTTAATAGAAAGGTTTTTTGTACAGCACACATATGAATGATGACTTGCACCCCAAAATGGATACCCCTGTTTGTTCCGTGTTCAGAAACATAGCCTAAGTGGCCCTAGTCTTATGTCTGAATGCACAACGGGGCCCAAAATAAAAGGAGTAGTCGGTGGTTTTCAGAACAGAAATTTTGCTTGAAGGCTTTTTAGGCCCCATAGCACACTGGTAGAGCCCTTGAGCAACCAAAACCATAGAGGGACCCCACAAATGACCTCATTTTAAAAACTAGACCCGTTAACGAATTCATCTAGGGATGTACTGCGTATTTTGACTGCACAATTTTTGAATGAATTTGAGTAAGGCCTCAGTCACACGACCGTTTTTTGGTCCGATCTGCAGATTGAATGACAGCTGAGAGCTGCCTCTGATTGGTCCCTGCGCTCAGCCAATCAGAGGCAGCACTCACCCATTCATGAACTCATGAATGGGTGAGTGAGAGCTGCCTCTGATTGGTGAGGGCTGTGACCAATCAGAGGCAGCCCATTTAGCAGGCGGGGATTTTAAATCCCCAGCTGCTGAATACTACCCAGAGCAGTTCAGGAGAACTGCCGGACGGACGCTGCTGAACTCCGGCTGCTGGGAAAAGGTGAGTATACTTTTTAAAAAAATTTTTACACATTTTAGGATAATTTTCAGGGAAGGGCTTATATTTTTAAGCCCTTCCCGAAAATTCATCCCGCGCTCACCGGCAGCCCATTGCTTTCAATTGAGCTGGCTGTATTGCCGGCTCCATTGAATTCAATGGGCGAAAATCGTTCTCCTCTGCCACAGCTGTGGCAAAGGATAGCGGGCAGTGTGGGGTGGTTTCACTGAAAACGCTGCTAGGTGCAGCTTTTTCAGAGAATCGTCGGCCCCGGTCACGTGATTTGCAGATGTGCATCCGTTATGCGATCCGCAAATCGCGGGAAAAAACGCCCGTGTGACCGAGGCCTAAAGCAGAAGGAACAAAATCCCAATTTTGATTTTTTTAGCTAATTGTGTCATTTTTTCCCCATAAATTTGTCATTTTCATGACAGTTTTCTTTGTTTTAAGCAGGGAAAACTGGGGAGATGCACCCCAAATTTTATAGCGCTTGTTGTTCTGTGTTCAGCAATACCCCTATTATAGCCCCAGCTGCATACAGGACACATTGCTAGGCCTATAATGGAAGGACCACCTATTGGATTTCAGGGCGCAACTAAAATAAAAATGACTCCCTAAAAAGAATACTTCCCCCCACCCCCTCCTTTTGGCATTTCTGGACAATAAGTTAAAGGGCGGCATAAGTGATAAAGAAATTAAAAAAATAAAATTAATAATGTAAAATGGTATGATAAATTTCGAAGCAGGGGTAATTACAAAGGCCGAATGGGATGGTCATATGGGGCAATAAAATCGCGTATCCCTCCTCCTCCCTTGCTTGATGCAGACGTGACACCTTTTTTGAGCGTATTTTTTACCCTGTGTCTCAGGGATGGGGTGCATGAAATGGCGCTCTGTGAGCCTTCACACCTCCTCAGATTGCAATGCATCTTGAGGTGCGGTGGTCTCAAATAAAAGATGTTCAGTGAGCTCCTCCTGGAACTGGAGGAAGCTTAGCGTGCCCCCAGATGACTTATAAATAACGTGTGCATTATAGGTAGCGATCTGTATTAGGTAGATCGCTACCTTCTTATACCACGTTTGCATCTTTCGTTTTACCAGATATGGCTGTACAGCCTGGTCGGACAAATCGACCCCCCCATAAATTTGTTATAGTCCGTGACACAGACCGTTTTTATTTTCTGCATTGGAGCCCCCCCCTCTCCCTTACTGCAACACAGGCGTCTGTGTGAACGGTGGACAACATATATACATCTTTTTTGTCACACCACTTTATGGCTAGTAAGGGGTAGTTTGCCAGCGTGTAAGACGCTCCTTTGTCTACGCGTCTGGATGCCAGGGATTGTGGGAATCCCACCCTGTTTATGCGCACCGTTCCGCAGGCACCTGTGTCTGCGTCATGTAATGCCTTATAAAGGGGGATGCTGGTATAATAATTGTCTGTGTAAATGTGGTACCCTTTATTTAAAAATGGGCCCACAAGCTCCCACACGATTTTCCCACTTATGCTGATATTTTCAGGACAGTTGGGGGGATTTAGGTGGCGGTCTCTGCCCTCATAAATAAAAAAAATCAGATGTATATCCGGTCGCGCATTCACAAATTTTATAAAGTTTTACGCCATATCTAGCGTGTTTCGATGGAATGAATTAGCGAAAGGATAGACGGCCTTTAAAACTCATAAGAGACTAATTTTTCTCTGGGGTATAAATGTTTTTAAAAGAATCTTTTAATAAAATAATAAGGGGCCTCAACTTGCACAATCGATCGTACGCCGGGTCATTTCTGGGGGGAATTTGTGTGTTATCGGCGAGGTGGAAAAAAATCGCATGGTGTTTTCAAACTGCTGGCGGGGCATTACAGACGCAAACACAGGTGTCGCGTGAATGGCGCTTGCGGACCAATCGGACCGTATAGACGATTTTTTAATGAGTCCCATTAAAAGGACAATTCCCAGGAATTTTTTTAGTCCTGGAATATTTATAGGGGTCCACGTCCTAGAATACATCGACATGGGGTGCGCGGTAATGTACTGTCCAGCATAGATGTTCGTCTGCCGGACAATAAGCTCCAGGACGGCATCAGTAATAAATAAATGTAAAAAATTAAATGGGGTAAAATTTGCGACCTCCGCATTGATGCCAGGCGTGGCGGTAAATGCGGGGATGCGGGGCAAAAATATATCTGCGGAACTCTACGCAGTAGCAGGCGCCGCAATACTTGGCCCTGCTGCCCCAACAACTTCCTCAGCCTCCATAGCGCTAGAGGCTGAGTCGGCGCTATTAAAAAAAACCTCCTCTTCCGACTCACTGGTAGCATCGCTACCGGAACTTGAAGCAAAGAACAGCGCGTATACTTGCTCAGTGCTGTAGCGCCTACGATCCATAAAAATGGATGTAGAAAAAATGAAAAAAAATTATGTAACCGCCAAACAAAAATGGACGTGGGTATACCGGGGTGATTAGGGTATGAGGGGCGGCAAAAACAGGGTAATGAGGTAGACAAAATTTTAAAAAAATTTAATTTCTCCCCCAAAATTTAAAAAAAACGAACGTGGGTATAGCAGGGTAATAAGAGTATGAGGGGCGGTGATTATGGGATGACGGCGGGGTTTTTTTCCGTTTTTTTCACTCTCTATATCGGACATAGTTTTTCGTGAGGGGAGATGAAACTTTGCAACTTTAAACTTTTTGAAAACTTTTGCGTGATCGCAGCTATCCACTGGCGCCCGGCTATCCCTGGTGGCATCGCCTGTCTCTCACCTACCTGCAGGTAGCTGGGAGACGGGAAATTTTAAATTTCCCGGGCGGTGATGGCTTCAGCGCCTGTGCAGCCATTTTTCTCCTGGAGCGCATGCGCAGAATACAGCGGAGGGCTGGGGACATTGCCGGGGACAGCCTGGGACCGCCGGGGACCTAGGTGAGTAGTTTCAGCACCCCTCATGGTTGCGATCCATGAGGGGAGCTGAAACTCCATCTTTTTTTAACTTTTTATTTACTTTATTGTGATCGGCGCTATCCATTGGATAGCGCCGATCGCATTGCCGGGGGGAATTGCTCACAGCCCTGGATGACAGCTCCCTGCTGTCGGCTACCTGCGGGCACCGACAGCATGGAGCTGTCACTTCCAGAGCCTGAGGGGCATTAATCCTAATTCTACGTCCTCTAGGGTTAAAGCCCACTCAGGCAGGACGTAGAATCCCGATGGGGACGTCACTAAGGGGTTACAAGAATTCCCTGCTGCTACATCTGCCACATCTGTGGCAGATGCAGCAGAGGAATTCTTTAATTCTCAGCCGCAGCTGTCACGCATGACAGCTGCGGTAGAGAATTCTGCTGCCGGCATCCCCATCAATGGCTTATGAAGCCCTTCCCTGAAAAGCCAATTAAAAGTAGTATAAAAAAATTTAAAATTTACTTACCTGTCGGCCGCTGCTGTGTCTCACGTGAGGATGAAGAACACATCTGCCGCATGCGGCAAATGTTTCCTTCATCCCTGCTAGTCAAAAGAATCCCCTGCTGCTACATCTCCCACATCTGTGCCAGATGCAGCAGAGGAATTCTTCAATTCTCTACCGCAGCTGTCACACATGTCAGCTGTGGTAGAGGATTCTGCTGCTGGCAACTGATTTCAGGGAAGGGCTTTAAATATAAGCGTTCCCTAAAAATCAAGTAAAAGGGGTTTAAAAAACAAAAAAAATAGATACTCACCTTGCTTCAGCTGCCGGGGCACAGCCGCGTCTTCTCCTGCTATCCCCTGCACTGTGTGGGGGGGACATAGCAGCGGCAGATAGGTAAGTAACTTTTTTTTTTTTACACTAAAATTTTTCTTTTTCAGGGAAGGGCCTATATGTAAAACTCTCCCCTGAAAAACAATTCAGGTGTGCCAGCAGACCGTTCTCTTCAATGGAGCCACCGGCAGCAGCAGCGACTCCATTGAAGAGAATGCCTGCATTTTTTTTTTTTTACACTAAAATGGTTCTTTTTCAGGGAGGAGCTTATATGTAAAGCCCTTCCCTGAAAAAGAATGCAGGGGGCCAGCAGAGCATTGTTTTCAATGGAGCTACCGGCAGCAGCTGCTGCTCCATTGAAAACAATGCGTGTATTGCCTATGGTGCATACATGTCCTATCTTTGCAGGCACGCACCTGCAAAGTATGGACATGCACACACCATAGGGAATGCATTATTGCAAATAGAAGCGTGTTTTTGTGCATACGTATGTGCGCACAGAAACACGCTCGTGTGAACGCACTCTTAGACAGTAGAGCAAAGTGAGTTTGTTCTCAGTAAGAGAAACCAAGTAATCTTGTAGATATGATACCTTTCAATGCCTAACAAAAATACGTGATGTTACAACTAGCTTTCAGATCTTCTATGGACCCTTCATCAGTCTAAATGAAACTGATTTTGATAGGGTATATATATATATATATATATATACACACACATATAAAAATGCAGAGACGACACCCCTCTTGATCTGAATCTAAATGTTCACAAACAGATATCTCAAATTTCTGTTTTATTCAGCCTGATGAAGAGTCCATAGAAGATCCGAAAGCTTGCTGTAACATCATGTATTTTTGTTAGCCATTAAAAGGTATCATATCTACAAGATTACTTGGTGTCTCAGCCGGCAAAAATAGCATATCGGCGACTGTCTAAGGTCGCCAATTTTCTTGCCCTTTCATTGGCCAAGATATACTTGAAACTCCTATTGGAGCTGAAAAAAGGGAGGGGGAAGGAGTTTAGCTGCATAGAACGCTGGGAAAAGAAGACAGCTGGCTCTATTTAAGCATTAGCACTAATTCCGAGGATTTCTGCTGATCAAGGGATTTCCTCACTGCAGCGCATTTTTTTTGCTGATATGCTGCAGCTGCCTGTGTCATGTGAGACACCCCTGGGGTTATTTTCATCACATAAACTACACTGATGCTCCTAAATTTTATCAGTCTATTTAAATCAGAGTTACCAACCTGAATTTTTCTTTATTCTGGGACTATCTATGCAAAAATCATGGACAGCCATCAATCTTTATGGACACATTGAGAAAACAACAATGAAGAATATAAGTGATACATGTTTATGGGTCAAATACTTATATGAATTCATTACCAGCATTTAGGCTGGACTCAGACAGCAGTACTTCACAGTGTGCTGCCCATGAGAAGCATTCACTTCGACCTTTGCCATGCACTATCTTGGCATGTATGCTAATACATGCCAAGATCAAAAACACTCTGTGATTTTTCTTATACGTGTTTTTCACGCAGTATGTGAGCAAAAACATGGCCGCCTATGGGAGATTGGTATACCAACTATACCAACATGGTCATGTGAGCCCAGCCTTACTGTGAGTTGTAAAACAATGATAATTACAAGTATAATCACCTACTCAAGTGGCAACAGCCTCAGAAGAAAAAAATCACGGACACTGGAAAAAAGTGGAGTATTTTAACGGCCTGTCTAGGAATTTCTGGCCGATTAAATACCCTGATCTAAATTAAAGTAGCAGTAAATTATTAGGTATTCACAATACTTCAGCAGGATATACACCGCATTCTTCTACACGCTTACACCTGATTGGTCTTTCATATGACCTCACTGCTAAACATGATGAATATGATTGATCAATTCTCTAAATAGATCTAGCTCCAGTCTTTAGACTTCTTCAATGAATGGAAACTCTTTAGACTCATATTTAAACATTTCCTAAAAATTAGGTTAAGAAGAAACTAAAAAAGCCAGATCAGTCATAACTATTGAATGGGGTATAATTGTGTTTAGCTCTTATGACATGTTAATCAGACATCAATGTTTTTGATGCTGGTTGATGTCTGATTTGAAATTTAGGGACAAGCAATTGTGTTCAGTTTTTTTTTTTTTTTCAAGCAACGAATTGATATTTTTGTATGACAACTACTCTTGTATTACAAATATCAGAAAAAAGGTCAGCACTCAAGAAGTGAGGAAAAAAGAAAAAAAAGGCAATAAATGTAATGTCAAGAAGTATGTCCTTGATAGAAACTTACTTTGGAAGGAGGGGTGTGATAAACAGAAGCCCCCTCCTGAATGTAATCCACAGATTTCAATCCACACGGATGTCAGGATGTAGGATAAAGTGAAGCTTTATTAAGGTGACAACGCGTTTCGGTGTTATCAAAACACATTTCTTAAGCCGACATGCAAATACAAACAAAAATAGTGCATATTTATATAAAATATGTAAAAGAAAATACCTTACACATGCGTCTGAACTGCTCAGCAGCTCTGGCACTGGAGTGGGGGCCGGCCTATGGTCACGCTGGTTGCGTCATCATGTCATGTGACTCAACCAGCGTGACCATATTTTACATAAGTATGCACTATTTTTGTTTGTATTTGTATGTCGGCTTGAGAAAGGTGTTTTGATAACACCAAAATGCATTGTCGCCTTAATAAAGCTTCACTTTATCCTACATTCTGACGTCCATGTGGATTGAAATCTGTGGATTACATTCAGAGGAGGGCGCTTCTGTTTTTTACACCCCTCCTTCCAAAGTAAGTGTCTATCAAGGACAAACTTCTTGACCTTACATTTATTACCTTTTTTTCTCACCTCTTGGGCGCAGAACTTTTTTCTGATATTTGTATTACTTTCTATTTGGGAAAGCCCTGATTCTCAAGACTCCTAGTTTCTCTACAGCTCTCCTTTTTATATCAAGAGGACTGAAGTGAGGTAAAGAAAATTAGGTGGAGACACTCCAGCCTTCACCCTTGCCATTGACGTTTCCTTCCTTTGTCAGTACTAGAGATGAGTGAGCACCAAAATGCTCGGGTGCTCATTGCTCGAGTCGAGCTTTCCGCGATGCTCGAGAGTTTGTTTCGAGTAACGAACCCTATTGAAGTCAATAGGCGACTCGAGCATTTTTGTATATCAGCCATGCTCGCTAAGGTTTTCATTTGTGCAAATCTGCAAAACCTACGAAAGTGATGGAAATGACACAAACAGATAGGGCAGGCGAGGGGCAACATGCAGGGCTGCATCTCAGGTTCCCAGGTCTCACTATTAAGCCACAATAGTGGCAAGAGTGCCCCCCCCCAACAATTTTTACTTGGGACAAACCCTCATTAGCAAGGCACACCTTAGCTAAGCACCACACTACCTCCAACCAAGCACAATCACTGCCTGTGGGACACACCGCTGCCTCTTCTTCTGGGTTACTGCTGCCCAACCTCCCCGCACGACCCTGCGTCCGCAGCGCACACAAAAGTGCCCCTACGCAACCTTCAGCTGCCCTCATGCCACACGCTGGCCTCATAGCCACACCACCCTCATGTCTATTTATAAGTGCGTCTGCCATAAGGAGGAACCGGAGGCACACACTGCAGAGGATTGGCAGGGCCAGGCAGCGACCTCTTTGAAAGGGGGAGCGATAGCCCACAATGCTGTTGAGAATTGATAATAGATTGACGTTCCATCTTCATTCCAATCCTTTGCCACCTCCGTCAGGAGCTGCAAACGTGGGCATAAAGGGAAGTCCACTGCCAGCCCAGCACTTCTACACATCTCCACAATGAAGCAATACTCGACGTGGGAAGTATGTGAGCGGGCCCTGGGTCAGCCTCTGTCCCAGCAAACACCTTGTGTGGCCCAAGGTTGTTACGGCACTCTGCCCCCCGAGCGCCAGGTGGGGTGCCCTGAACTTCACGCACCCCACTGTCCCTGCCTACTTGCCTCGGCCCTGGCTAACCCCAGGTGGACAACTGGGCGGCGGTCCCTGCTCTGGCTAGGGACCTGGCGACTACCTAGATGGAACTCACTAACGAGGGACAGAGTGCCGACAGAAGAGGCAGGTGGAACAGACCAACAGAACAAAGACTGAGCAAAGACAGGCTGGAGGAAGCTGACTAGCAAACTAGGAGCTGCTGAGACGAGCTGCAGGCAGACTAACTAGTGGCTAACAGAACCAGAACTGACTGAGTAAAGGCACACTAGGAAGAGACTGACTGGCAACTAGTACTGACTGACTGAGACAGGCAGAACCAACTAGTGGCTAGCAGAACCAGAACTGACTGAGTAAAGGCACACTAGGAAGAGACTGACTGGCAACTAGTACTGACTGACTGAGACAGGCAGAACCGACTAGTGGCTAGCAGAACCAGAACTGACTGAGTAAAGGCACACTAGGAAGAGACTGACTGGCAACTAGTACTGACTGACTGAGACAGGCAGAACCGACTAGTGGCTAGCCGAACCAATAACTGGCAGTGAGCTCAAGTCACTGCCAGCCTTATAACTGCAAGGCTCCGCCCATGGGTGGAGAGTGGGAGGAGCCAACTCTCCAACTGCTGTATAGGAAGGGTGGAGGAGTGTGGGCGGCACCCTATGGGCGGACATGCCCACGCCGCTGCTCACCGGCCGCCCCAAGCCACTGGGAGAGCCCCGACAAAGAGCTCCAGGACGCCGGAGCGACGCGCGCCGACCGTGGCTCCCTGCGCCACCCTGCATGGTAACAAAGGTGCTGCGAGTGACATAGCAATGGGGACTCCATGTGTCCACACACTACTCATTCTGTTTGGGTGTCGGATACCTCATCGACAGCGCAAGGGGTAAACCATCTGCACTCTGCACCCTACCCAAGTCTGTCAGTGTTTTGGGGACAAACAGGTACAACTCCGCTACGGCAAGTCTGTGTGCACCCACAGCATGGGTGGCTAGCAGGAACCCACAGACGGTATGTTGGCTGCGGCCCACACGCCATGCCCTAGACATTCTGGTTTTTCTTAAAAGTACCAGGCAGGTACAACTCCGCTGTGTCAAGTCTGTGTGCACCCCACAGCATGGGTGGCTTCCAGGAACCCACAGACGGTACATATAGAAATCCCATTGCAGTGCCCCAGATAGCTGAGGTTACGTGAGAGAAAATAGATGTTGGCTGCGGCCCTCAGTCCATGCCCTAGACATTCTGGGTTTTTTTTAAAGTGCCAGGCAGGTACAACTCCACTATGGCAAGTCTGTGTGCACCCGCAGCATGGTTGGCTAGCAAGAACACACAGACGGTACATAAAGAAATCCCATTGCAGTGCCCCGGATAGCTGAGGTTACGTGAGAGGAAATACATGTTGGCTGCGGCCCATACTCCATGCCCTAGACATCCTTTTTTTTAAAAAAAAAAGTGCCAGGCAGGTAAAACTCCGCTATGGCAAGTCTGTGTGCACCCGCAGCATAGGTGGCTAGCAGGAACACACTGTCAGGATGGGCTGCTATCAGGCTCGCCGTGCCCGCATGGCGGACGCTGTCGCCCCTGCTGCGAGTGCGTGACGCAAGGGGACTCCTAGGTCTCACTCCTGGCCGCCCAGCTCCTACAAGGCGCAGAGGTGCTAGGAGCATGGCAGCTGCTGCCCGGCGCCGTGTTCCTGTTTCCATGGCAGCCTGCTGCATCTCCACTGACCTAGTCTGGTCTGCTAGTGCTGAGGGAGGTTCCCCCAGCACTTTCTGATCATCCTGCTGCTGTCAGGTGCTCCGCCCCAATCAGCTGCTGGAGCGGGAGCTCTGACAGCATTTGAACCCCTCAGTTGCTTCCTGACACTGCCCGTGTTTGTATAGGCTTCCTTGCACTCACCAGCATTACCTTGTATTCCTGTTTACTAGTGTATTGACCTCGGCTTTTCCCCTGACCTGACTTCATCTCCTCCTTCTGTACTGGGCTTCTCCGGACTGACTTTTTGTGCTTGACCCTGGCTTGCTCCTGGACTGGTTTGCAGTTTTCCCTTGTGCTTCGCTCTGGTTGTCTGTCTGTCCATTTGTTTTCTGTTTCCAGGGATTGTGGCTTTCCCCAGCATTCCCCTAGCCAGTGTAGGGACCGTCGCCCAGTTGCCCGCCTGGGGTTAGCCAGGAGTGGAGGCAAGTAGGCAGGGACAGGGGTTGTGGGCTACGTTGCAGGGACCCCCGACTCCAACTTTCCCTGGTTGCCTGGGACACACAGACGGTACATAAAGAAATCCCATTGCAGTGCCCCGGATAGCTGAGGTTACGTGAGAGGAAATACATGTTGGCTGCGGCCCACAATCCATGACCTAGTCAGTCAGGGTTTTTTTGGGGGCCAGATAGGTAGAACACCGCTATGGGAAGACTTAGTGCACCTATAGTTTACACAGACCCCTGTAATATTCCTGTAGCAAAGGTATAAGCTGACCACAGTAACATTTATGTTGCAGAAGTCTAGGGAGACCCCAGTAACATTTCTGTAGTAACAGTATAGACAGTCCCCTGTAACATTAGTGTAGCACCAGTATATGCAGACTCCCTGTAACATTTACGTGGCAGAAGTATAGGCAGACCCCAGTAACATTCTTGTAGCTGAAGTATAGGCAGACTCCTGTAACATTTAAGTGGCAGCAGTGTAGGCAGACCCCAGTAACAGTTATGTAGCAGCAGTATAGGCAGACCCCTGTAACATTTCTGTAGCAGCAGTATAAGCAGACCCCTGTAACATTTATGTAGCAGAAGCATAGCAGACCCCTGTAACATGTCTGTAGTAGAAGTATAGGCAGACCCCTGAAACATTTATGTAGCAGAAGCATAGGCAGACTCCAGTACCATTTTTGTAGCAGAAGTATACGCAGACGCCCTGTAACATTTACGTGGCAGAATTCTAGGCAGACCCCAGTAACATTTATATAGCAGCAGTATAGGCAGACCCCAGTATCAGTTCTGTAGCAGCAGTATAGGCAGACCCCAGCACCATTTCTGTAGTAGAAGTATGGGCAGGCCCCTGTAAAATTTACATGGCAGCAGTATAGGCAGACCCCAGTAACATTTTTGTAGCAGAAGTATACGCAGACCCCTGTAACATTTCTGTAGTAACACGATAAACAGATCCCAGTGACATTTCTGTAGCACAAGTATAGGCAGACCCCTGTAACATTTACGTGGCAGCAGTATTGGCAGACCCCAGTAACATCCTTGTGGCAGCAGTATAGGCAAACCCCAGTAAAATTAACGGGGCAGCAGTATAGGCAGACCCCAGTAACATCCTTGTGGCAGCAGTATAGGAAGACCCCTGTAAGATTTTTGTGGCAGAAGTATAGGCAGAGCCCAGTAACATTCAGGTGACAGCAATATAGGCAGACCCCTGTAACTTTCTTGTAGCAGAAGTATAGGCAGGCAGGCAGACCCCAGTAAAATTTCTGTAGTAATAGTATAGGCCAACCTCTGAAACATTGGGATATCATGAGCATAGGCGAAGGCCGGAAAAATTAGTTGGATAAGAGTGTAGGCGTGGTCCCCAAAAATTAGTGTACCAAGAGTACAAGTGTACCTCTGAAAAATTTAGCAACCGAGAGGGCAGGTGAAACCCATAAACATTTTTTTAAAAATACAGCTCGCTGGTGCTTAATTTGTAAAAGAGCCTGGAGGCAGCCCTGTTGAAAAAATTGGTTCATGTTAGTCTCAATACTCTTGAAACTTTGAAAAATTATAAAAGCATTGTTCGATGAGCCTTTTGGGCTGCAGAAAAATTGGCCGTTCAGCCCAATGACATGTTGTTTCTGGAGGAGGAGTAGCAGGAGGAGGACTAATGTCAGAGACAGACTGACAAAGACCAATGCCTTGTTTTATCGGTGATAGAGAAGAGTGCTTTTATCTGCGGTTGTAGCGATAAGAATCTTTAGGTTCCGCTGCTCTCCGCCTGTGGAGAAGAGAAGTCTGGGGAAATCTAGGCTTTGTTCATCTTTATGAGTGTAAGCATGTCGGCACTGGCAGTTGACAGGCGGGTATGCTTGTCCGTGATGATTTCCCCAGCTGCACTAAACACCCTCTCTAACAAGACGCTAACCACAGGGCAAGCCAGCACCTCCAGGGCATACAGCGCAAGTTCGTGCCACGTGTCTAGCTTTGACACCCAATAGTTGTATGGAGCTGAGGCATCATGGAGTATGGTGGTACGATCGGCTACGTACTCCCTCACCATCTTTTTACAGTGCCCCCTCCGACTCAGCCTTGACTGGGGAGTGGTGATGCAGTTTTGCTGGGGAGCCAGAAAGCTGGCAAAGGCCTTGGAGAGTGTTCCCCTGCCTGCGCTGAACATGCTGCCTGATCTCCACACCTCCCCTGCTACTTGGCCCTTGGAACTGCGCCTTCTGCCACTAGCGCTGTCAGATGGGAAGTTTACCATCAGTTTGTCCACCAGGGCCCTGTGGTATTGCATCACTCTCGAACCCCTTTCCTCTTCGGGAATGAGAGTGGAAAGGTTCTCCTTGTACCGAGGGTCGAGAAGAGTGTACACCCAGTAATCCGTAGTGGCCAGAATGCGTGTAACGCGAGGGTCACGAGAAAGGCAGCCTAACATGAAGTCAGCCATGTGTGCCAGGGTGCCAGTACGCAAGACATGGCTGTCCTCACTAGGAAGATCACTTTCAGGATCCTCCTCCTCCTCGTCCACAGGCCATACACGCTGAACAGATGGGAGGCAAGCAGCATTGGTACCCTCTGCAGTGGGCCCAGCTGTCTCTTCCCCCTCCTCCTCCCTCAGACTTACGGCCCTTACTACTACCTCACAGATAGACAACTGTGTCTCATCATCATCGACCTCCTCACCCACTGAAAGCTCTTGAGACAGTTGCCAGAAGTCCCCAGCCTCATCACCCGGACCCCGGGAACTTTCCAAAGGTTGGGCATCGGTCACGACAAACTCCTCAGGTGAGAGAGGAACTATTTTTTTCCAGTCAAGGCAGGGGCCCGAGAACAGTTCCTGGGAGTCTATCTGCTCATCAGAATGTGTCATTTTCATGGAGTGAGGAGGTTGGGAGGAAGGAGGAGCAGCAGCGAGAGGATTCAGATTTGCAGCAGTGAACAGCGTAGAAGACTGGGTGTGGTTGATACATTGCTGGATGCATTTTCTGCCATCCACGACAGGACCTGCTCACACTGCTCATTTTGCTCATTGCTCATTGGTCTACCACGTGGACCCAAAAATTGTGATATGAAGCTGAGGACCCCAGAAACTTGCCTCTCTCCTAATCCCGCATCACGCGGCTGCAATTCACCTGGACCAGAAACTCGGCCTGTGCCCACACCCTCACTTGGACCTCCGCGTCCTCACCCGCGTCCACGGCCACGTCCTCTAGGCCTACCCCTACCCCTCAGCATGGTGTATTACCAATAGAGCAGACACAGAGCGGTCTGAATAATTATACAATTAGTGGCATGCAGTTGGAGGCTGACAGCGGTTATGTTACGCACACTTCAGTCCGCAAAAAATTTTACACTAGTTTGCAAAAAGGCCTAGCTGGGTAATAGTGAGCCACTACAACTCCCAGCGGCCACGTAGTAAAATGCACACGGTCACAGGTAGCCCTAAGAAGGAGCTTTTTTTCAATTTTCTTTGAAAAAGCAAACAGCCTAGATAGCGTGTATATGACTTTCCCTCTATCAGCGGCTGTGGCCGTACGCTATGCGTGAAGTTGACGGGACGCACAGAGCGGTGTAAAAAATTAGGCAATTATTGGCCTGCACTTGGAGGATCACAGCAGTTATGTAACGCACACTGTAGGCCTAAAAAATATACGCTGGGCTGCAGAAAGGCCTAGCTGGCAAATAGTGAGCCACTACAACAGTAATGCACATAGTCACAGGTAGCCCTAAGAAGGAGAGTTTTTTTCAGATTTTTTTGAAAAAAACAGCAGCCTAAATAGCGTTTATATGTCTTTCTCTCTATCAGCGGCTGTGGCCGTACGCTGTGTGTGAAGTTGACGGGACACACAGAGCGGTGTAAAAAATGAGGCAATTATTGGCCTGCACTTGGAGGATCACAGCGGTTATGTAACGCACACTGTAGGCCGAAAAAAAATATACGCTGGGCTACAGAAAGACCTAGCTGGCTAATAGTGAGCCACTACAACAGTAATGCACACGGTCACAGGTAGCTCTAAGGAGCAGGTTTTTTTCAGATTTTTTTGAAAAAACCAGCATCCTAGATAGTGTGTATATGTCTTTTCCTCTATCATCGGCTGTGGCCATACGCTGTGCGTGAAGTTGACGGGACGCACAGAGCGGTGTAAAGAATTAGGCAATTTTTGGCCTGCACTTGAAGGGTCACAGCGGTTATGTAACGCACACTGTAGGCCGAAAAAATTATACACTGGGCTGCAGAAAGGCCTAGCTGGCTAATAGTGAGCCACTACAACTCCCAGCGGCCACAACAGTAATGCACACAGTCACAGATAGCCCTAAGGAGGAGCTTTTTCGGCGTACTTGTTGACAGGATTCTACACTACCACTGTCCCTGCCTGACCAGTACTGCCCCTATACTCTGTATAATTGGCTGCAGACTGAGAGCGCAATAGTTTGCATAGCCCAAGATGAAAAAACAAATTGTGCAAAACAGCTCCCAGCAGCCACAACAGTAATGCACACAGTCAGATGTGGCCCTAAGAAGGACCGTTGGGGTTCTTGAAGACGCCAAGACTCTAACTATAGCACCAGCAGCACCCGCACTAATCTCTGCCAGCGTGTGTCTGAGGCGAGCAGCGGGCGGAATTGCTTTATATAGTCGGCGGTCACTTGAACTCGCCAGCCACTCACTGTAGGGGTGTGGGATGGGGCTGGAACGTCACAGGAGGAAGTTGTAATGCCTTCCCTGCATGTCTATTGGCCAGAAAATGGCGCAAAACATGCAGGGAAGGAAATGGAATTGATTCGAGTACCGCATGGTGCTCATCTTGAGTAACGAGCATCTCAAGTACCCTAATAATCCATCAAGCTCGGACGAGTACGTTCGCTCATCTCTAGTCAGTACCAATCCCCTGAGGCGCTCTCTATAAATTTTCAACCAATCTTTGTATGTCAATCAAACGTGTCGTAAAAATGTAATCAGTGTGGTTCAACTACTTGTATCTCCACTATTTCCAAAAATAAAGGAATCTCATTCCCTATTATAAATAGAGAGGTAGCCATATTTGGATGCACACTCTGCACTGAAGGAAATTAAAACAACTGAAAGATTGCAGAGTTCTCTTTGCATACAGAGAAGCTCTAATCATGAAAGGACAGGAGTCTCTAATAAATGGCAAGTGTATAATACAAAATATTGATGAATCAGCATGGGGGGGTAATGCGCTGAACTGGATGGACATGTGTTGTTTTGGTCTAACATACTATGTTATTATGATGCAAATTAGTTCCTTTGGGAATAGAAAGGAGAAAATGAAATGTACAATACAGTAGATTCTATGAGATAAGATCAAAAAGTTGATCCAAAAGATCTCTTTCTCCAATTAGACCTAAGAGAAAGATATAGGAAGAATGTACTGGGTATTGAGGCAATCAAGACAGGATATTGAAATGTGTAATTCTATTCGGAACACCGGTAAATGAGCTACAGGAAATCAATAATAAACTGATGTGTGCTCTAATAAAGAATGAGTTAAATGATCAACATACGGCATATCTTCTGAAGCATGTCCAACATATCAGATGGAATATTATTTATGAGATTATAAATTCCTTTGCTGAAAATTCTTCAAGGTTCAATCACTGCAGTGTACATGTTATGGATTAAGCCGACCATATGAAATCGTACCTTGGAGAGATATCACAGTGCGCCAATTGTGAGTTTCTATGTCTGATGTTTTCTTATCTACCTTAGATCAGCTTCAAAGACAACTTCTTGGTTGCACTTTTGTATAAAATGGAGAACATAGTAATGGATTATTCACTCTTGGAATTAGAAATGTCTAAATATGTGCATCATAAATGGAAATCAGTAACCTTAAATGCCATGTTTAGCTACTGAGTGTTAGCATATGGTGATGGCATAAATAGATGTAATTTATCATTGTATACTGAAATGTAATATAAACAGCAGGTGTCAAGGAGACATCACATGTCCAGCTCTATAACTCCAGAATACATCCAGCATCTTTGAACTGGTTTCATCCTTCTTGGCCCCAACACTTCCACCTCATAGTACGGCACTTCCACTATGCAATACTATCATATTGAATAGAGCTGTAAAATGGTTCCGATACTCTAAGGCGGGATAACTTTGCCAACACTAATGAGCTTACCTAGTATTTAAGCCAATGAACCTCAAAGTATTATGACTTTCATCACAACACAATAAGTGTATACTCTAGTGCAGTAAATGTAATGGAAATTTGTTTTATCTTCACACCACAATGTTGAGCTTATGGCAGCAAAGCTTTGTTTTTCCACTAGTATTTAATGCCATAGTATATTATCATATGATGAGATGCTATCATTCACAGAGTGGATGAGAACATACTCTAAAGTGTAATTTTTCTATTACGATTCATCTACCATAATTATTGCTTCTCAATAACTGGACAACTAAGGAACATAAGCATAAAGGTGGTGAAGCCAATTTATATAATGTGCTGCAGTGCATTTAGGAGCTACAAAAAGCATATGCAGCTGAGATGGATGAAAGAATCATAAGAAGTAATCGAAGGGCATTGTTATTATTTCTGTACTACATGTGTTCTGCAGGTGCATATTGAAGTGTTCTATAGGAGAACATAAAGGACTTTGATATAGGCATGAACAAAATGAGTCATTGTAAACCATGAACTCCAGCAGATATTGAGTTGTATGAAGTAGGTTTTGGAGGTTGGTGTTACAATAAATCTGAAGTTGCAGTAATTTATAATGTATTTAATAACTCTGAACTTATATTGCTATAAATTACTACAACTTGTTATGTACTCTATTACTAATTAGTTATTTAATTTGACACCATGTTGCTACTAATGAGAAAATCATAAAGCTAGAAAATGTTAAAAACAAAGAATATGTTCCAGGTAGCCCTCTGAAGCCTTCAGGGCAGTATGTCTATGATGGTAAAGAACAAGAAAAAGGTTAGACATAGCCTGGAGTAATACAGCTGACGGAGCTAATGAATTTTGTTTTACCATGTGCTGTTGAGTCATTGTGTGGTAGAAACCATACCAAGTTATATTTGATTTGTAATAAATATAAAATAAAAAACTATGGGAATGTTAACATATTAACCTTTATTATCCAGTGGGAATCTTCCCTTTTATCGAGGACTCTAGTAAGTGTCAAGATAATTCTAGTGTTCATAAAATGCAATAAACATGGTTGAGTCATAAAAACTAAACAGTCATTTTCAGTGCACCTTAATGAAAGAGAAATACGGAAATAGTTTATAGTAAAGTTGCATGAGCATTTGCTGCTAAATATGCTATACATAATCTGAAATGTCATGTCATGATTGGCCTGACAGGCAAATACACGTTAGTGCAAACCAATATTTGCTATATGATATGCTATTGGAGTCCAAATTCAATGTTCGAGGTAAGCTGAGCTCAGGAGACTAACATTAAATCACACAGTATGGAATGTGATCCAAAGTAATCTGTTAATTGATTGACCGATCGCAGCTTTTATAGGTGCATATGATCTAATTACAATAAATAAAATCTATTATAAATTAATTTATTACTATTGGTCAAAGAAACATAAACCTGCCAGATAAGGAATTTAACATCTAAATTGCTGAAAGGAAAGCAGCGCTGACGCAGTAGAATCCTACATGATTAACTTCTCAGAATAGAAAGAAATCTATTATAAATTAATTTATTACTATTGGTCTAAGAAACATAAACCTGCCAGATAAGGAATTTAACATCTAAATTGCTGAAAGGAAAGCAGCGCTGACGCAGTAGAATCCTACATGATTAACTTCTCAGAATAGAAAGGTACTTTAATTATAAACGATAATTGGTTAGAGAGAGAAAGGTGAATGGGGAGCAATGACCTGAGACATTAATCTAGGGCCTAGGAATGTTCTAATCATCAAGGACCCTTCTTATTCATATATATATATATATATATATATATATATATATATATACACACACACACATACATTTAGCAAATCTTGTTAAAGGAAAAGTACAAAATAATTGACATAGAAGATGGCTACTTGCTCACAAAATGGCATCACATAGGATAGAACATGGAGTCATATTTATTTCCCTAACACAAAAGTGGAGAACAGTGGACATCTATTCACAGCAAAGTTGCTTGAATCCACCGCTTGTTCGTGTAGCAATTCTGATCATACAGGATCTGGCTAGAACAAAAAAAAATTGTGGCCACTATCATAAAAAAAATTGTGGCCACTATCATAGAATAAAACCTTAGCAAAATATGGACACAGAAAAACCAAGGGCCCCTGTGCTAAAACAGCTTGTGGGCACCCTTCCACCAGCATACCTGCAATTTATGTAATCTCAGTTTAAGATTGACCCCTAATAACTAGTATTATCTTAAATTGGTCAGATAATCTTTATTTGACCGTCATTGATGGATAAAATCCCTGGTAATCTATTGTAGTGAAAGCCTTAAAGGTAATAGTTTTGCGGGTCTAGAGCAGTAAAGAGGTTAGTGGTAACATCCCTGGTGGACACGGAAAATGAAGAGGTTAATAACATCCCTGTTTTCTAGGGCAGTGAATGAGTTAAAAGGTTATTCCCACTACAGAACATTATTCCCTATCCACAGGATAGGGAGATAACTTTCTGATCAGTGGGGTCCAAATGCTGGGACCTCCTCTGATCTCAAGATTTCAGCCCCAATGCATCGCAAAGTATGAGCAGTTGAGGCACGCATGCACACCTCCGCTCCATTCACATCAATGGCACTATCTGAGATCACTTGAACTCATCTATACAATCAACTGTATACTCACCAATATCATTGGATGACCAATTACCTCAGCTCCATCTATTAATTGCTGGAAGCCTCAGCCTCTCAAGGCAGTCTGTACTATGCAAATTGTACAACACTGCAGATTGTATACTGCAATTTTGTACTCAAAAATCCCTAATTTAAAATGATAACTTTACTCTGTTAGCTGATTTGTTTGCTTGTGTACAGAAAACACAGCTGAAAAGGCAGCTGAAAACACAGTTGAAAAGGCAGCTGAAAAGGCAGCGTTTTGCAAACGCCCTGTGTGAGGGAGGCCTTCCTGTGTTTGGGAACATTCTTGAGATAACTTGAACTTGCACTTAACCTCTTACTGTAGAACTACGCAGGTCTGATGATTTTGTGATTCCCCCTTTAAGAAGAGACCCCACTTATGGCCCTCAAAGCCACTTGATGACTGCTTCTTCCTTGCTTTGTTTTGCCCAGTTTAAGGCCAAATGCAGACGGTTGGGTCAGATTCCGACTGCGAGATACTCTTAGCAGAATGCAACCCTGTGCCCCGGCAGTGACCCCCGCTTACCTGTCCAGTGTCTTCTCTCTGCTCTGCGGATGCGCCAGCTGGTGCACAGCCGCACATGCGCAGTGCAGAGTCGTCGGGCCAGTGATGACGTGGATAGTGGGAGCCTCTGTGAGGCTCGCACTAGAATAGATTTAAACAAACAGCAGCACCAAGCAAAATCACCACTCAATAGGCGTGGAGGGATCACTAATACTCGCCATGCTCGCCTTCCGGATCCTGGACACAAAGAACCCAAAGGAAAATTCAGAGTAGTTGATTTGTAGATGACAGCACAGGCTCCCGAGGTTAAGCAGAAGAGCAAGTAGATTACTTGAATTTCATTCCTTTATTCATATCAGACAGTCCAGTAAATGTAATAGCATGGTGACGTTTCGACAGCCAGCGCTGTCTTTGTCAAGCTCATATAACAGAAGAAAAAGTGCCCCATATATAGTACAAGTACCTCCCCATAAAATAAGTGCAATGAATATCACCTGTATCCTGGGCGATGCGCATCCATCACGGCTCTCAAGAATCCCCCGGCATCTACAAGCTGAATAACACAGCGCCGGAAGAACGTCAGTGCCCACAGCAACTAAGGGCGGAAGTGCCAAAGAGCTCTTAACAGCGCATGCGTCAGACACTATCAGGTTTTGCAAAGGCATATCGACATGACACCAGCTCCAACAGGAAGTATGTCATGTCAGGGCAACACCACTGAGGGCAATACAAACCGGAGGTATATCCGCATTGAATTATATATAGATGACAGAGGTGTGCTATCAAAATACCAGACCATATAGGTATATTAACAAATAACCATGGTATATAATCTAATTGTTATCTGAAACAAAGCATTGCATATACTTCACAGGCATATGAAGAAAATATAATATGAAGTCAAAATTGACATGATAGTATGCAATCTATATCATGACAATTACATAGATGGTAAGTTGAAATATATACCCATTGGATTAAAAAAAAATATATATATATATATATATATATATTTCAACTTACCAGCTATGTAATTGTCATAATATAGATTGCATACTATCATGTCCATTTTGACTTCATGTCATATTTTCTTCATATGGTCTTACATTATATAATTATTTACTCACCATATATGCATGGTTCAGGATGTGCCTGGTACTGCAGTTCAGCCCCATTCAATGGAAGGCAATTTACAGTGGGCAGTAAGTGCAAGGGACTATTATTTTTGGGGCACTATCTGAATTTGTTTGTTTCTGGTGCCACTAATTTTATTTTAGGGTTACTATGTTTGTGTCACTATTTTGGGAGTTATCACTATTGCATGTGTATTATACATGTGGGGCCCTCAAAAATAACAGTGCAATGCAGATTGTGCCCAAAAAAATAAAAGTGCACACAGTTCCTCCAATCATGGCCATCAGAATGGCACTATTTCTGGAGGCACTATGTGGCACATTTTATCCATGTAGCAAAATCCACTTTTGGGGATACTGTTGATATCAAGACGAAAGCCCTCACTGACTGACTGACTGACTGACTCGCCAAAAATTCTCCAACTTTCCGATGTCGTAGAAACATGAATTTTGGCACAAGCATAGATTATCTCCAAAATAGGAAAAGTAATTGGGTCCAAACTCGATTATTCAATTCTAGCGCAAAAGAATTAGCTTCAAAATTTAACCTACATAATCTAAATCTCTCACTTCTCAATGTCATAGAAACTTAAAATTTGGCACGGGCATTGAATATGTCATAAATAGGAAAAGTTAATGGGTCCCAACATGATTATTCAATTCTATGCACAGAAGAATTAGCGTCGAAATTTTACGTACGTAATCTAATTTTCTCACTTTCCGGTGTCATAGAAACGTGAAATTTGGCACCAGCATTGATTATGTCATAAATAGGAAAAGCTAATGGGTCCCAACTCGACTATTCAATTCTTAGTGCAAAAGAATTAGCGTCCAAATTTTGCGTACAGAATTTAATTCTCCAACTTCCCGATGTCGTAGAAACATGAAATTTGGCAAAAGCATTGATTATTTCATAAATAGGAAACGTTAATAGGTCCCAACTTGATTATTCAATTCTAAGTGCAAAAGAATTAGCGTCCACATTTTACATACAGAATCTAATTCTCTCACTTCCAGGTGTCATAGAAACTCGAAATTTGGCATGGGCATTGATTGTGTCATATATTGGAAAAGTTAATGGGTCCCAACTCGATTATTCAATTCTATGCGCAAAAGAATTAGCGTCCAAATTTTGCGTACGTAATCTAATTTTCTTACTAGAAATTTAGCACGGGCATTGATTATTATGTCATACAAAGGAAAAGTTAATGAGTCCCAACTCGATTATTCAATTCTAAGCGCAAAAGAATTAGCGTCCAAATTTTACGTACAGAATCTAATTCTCTCACTTCCCGATGTCATAGAAACTTGAAATTTGGCATGAGCATTGATTATGTCATAAATAGGAAAAGTGAATGGGTCCCAACTCAATTGTTCAATTCTAAGCGCAAAATAATTAGCGTCCACAATTTACGTGCGAAATTTAATTCTCTCACTTCTTGGTGCAATAGAAACTTGAAATTTGGCACAGACATTCATTGTGTGATAAATAGGAAAAGTTAATGGGTCCCAACTCGATTATTCAATTCTAAGCACAAAAGAATTAGCGTCCAAATTTTACGTACGGAATCTAATTCTCTCACTTCCCGTTGTCGTAGAAACATGAAATTTGCCATGAGCATTGATTATGTCAAAAATAGGAAAAGGTAATGGGTCCCAACTCAATTATTTAATTCTAGCGCAAAAGAATTAGCATCGAAATTTTACGTGCATAATCTAAATCTCTCACTTCCCAATGTCATAGAAACATGAAATTTGCCATAAGCATTGAATATGTCATAAATAGGAAAAGTTAATGGGTCCCAACATGATTATTCAATTCTATGCACAGAAGAATTAGCGTCGAAATTTTACGTACGTAATCTAATTTTCTCACTTTCCGGTGTCATAGAAACGTGAAATTTGGCACCAGCATTGATTATGTCATAAATAGGAAAAGCTAATGGGTCCCAACTCGACTATTCAATTCTTAGTGCAAAAGAATTAGCGTCCAAATTTTGCGTACAGAATTTAATTCTCCAACTTCCCGATGTCGTAGAAACATGAAATTTGGCAAAAGCATTGATTATTTCATAAATAGGAAACGTTAATAGGTCCCAACTTGATTATTCAATTCTAAGTGCAAAAGAATTAGCGTCCACATTTTACATACAGAATCTAATTCTCTCACTTCCAGGTGTCATAGAAACTCGAAATTTGGCATGGGCATTGATTGTGTCATATATTGGAAAAGTTAATGGGTCCCAACTCGATTATTCAATTCTATGCGCAAAAGAATTAGCGTCCAAATTTTGCGTACGTAATCTAATTTTCTTACTAGAAATTTAGCACGGGCATTGATTATTATGTCATACAAAGGAAAAGTTAATGAGTCCCAACTCGATTATTCAATTCTAAGCGCAAAAGAATTAGCGTCCAAATTTTACGTACAGAATCTAATTCTCTCACTTCCCGATGTCATAGAAACTTGAAATTTGGCATGAGCATTGATTATGTCATAAATAGGAAAAGTGAATGGGTCCCAACTCAATTGTTCAATTCTAAGCGCAAAATAATTAGCGTCCACAATTTACGTGCGAAATTTAATTCTCTCACTTCTTGGTGCAATAGAAACTTGAAATTTGGCACAGACATTCATTGTGTGATAAATAGGAAAAGTTAATGGGTCCCAACTCGATTATTCAATTCTAAGCACAAAAGAATTAGCGTCCAAATTTTACGTACGGAATCTAATTCTCTCACTTCCCGTTGTCGTAGAAACATGAAATTTGCCATGAGCATTGATTATGTCAAAAATAGGAAAAGGTAATGGGTCCCAACTAGAGATGAGCGAACGTGTTCGGCTCCGCCCCTTTTCGCCCGGACACCGAACTTCGCGAGGAATTCCGTGTTCGGGCGAAAAAAGTTCGGGGGTCGCCGTGGCAGCGCGGGGGGTTGCGGCGGGGAGTGGGGGGGAGAGGGAGAGAGAGAGGGCTCCCCCCTGTTCCCCGCTGCTGCCGCCCGCGCCGCCGCGCCTCTCCCCGCCCCCCGGCGCCCCCCGAATACTTACGCGCGAACACGGAAGTCCTCGGAAAAGCCGGTGTTCGGGTGCGTAAGTGTTCGTTAAGAACACGTTCGCTCATCTCTAGTCCCAACTCAATTATTTAATTCTAGCGCAAAAGAATTAGCATCGAAATTTTACGTGCATAATCTAAATCTCTCACTTCCCAATGTCATAGAAACATGAAATTTGCCATAAGCATTGAATATGTCATAAATAGGAAAAGTTAATAGGTCCCAACTCGATTATTCAATTCTAGCGCAAAAGAACTAGCGTCCAAATTTTACGTACGGAATCTAATTTTTCACTTCTTGGTGTCATAGAAACATGAAATTTGGAACGGGCATTGATTATGTCATAAATTGGAAAAGTTAATGGGTCCCACCTAGATTGTTCAATTCTAAGTGCAAAAGAATTAGCGTCCACATTTTACGTACGAAATCTAATTCTCTCACTTCCCGATGTCATAGAAACTTGAAATTTGGCACGGCATTGATTATGTCATAAATTGGAAAAGTTAATGGGTCCCAACTAGAGATGAGCGAACACGTTCGGCTCCGCCCCTTTTTCGCCCGAACACCGAACTTTGCGAACACTTCAGTGTTCGGGCGAAAAAGTTCGGGGGCCGCCGTGGCAGCGCGGGGGGGTGCGGCGGGGAGTGGGGGGGAGAGGGAGAGAGAGAGGGCTCCCCCCTGTTCCCCGCTACTGCCGCCCGCGCCGCCGCGCATCTCCCCGCCCCCCGGCGGCACCCGGACACTTACGCGCGAACACTGCAGTGTTCGGCAAAGCCGGTGTCCGGGTGCGGATGTGTCCGTAACGGACACGTTCGCTCATCCCTAGTCCCAACTCGATTATTCAATTCTAGGTGCAAAAGAATTAGCATCCAAATTTTACGTATGGAACTAATTCTCTCACTTCCTGATGTCATTTTATATAAAGGAAATGTCGCATGGTTACCTCCCGTGGTGTTTCCTGGGGTAACGCAAAGGACCATGCAGAATGGTGAACATATGTTTTTCCTCGGTATCTCGAGTAACCACGACTTCATAAGATTTTCCGTGTGAACACCAGATAAACACCAGTACCAAATTAACTTGGGCGAAGCCAGGTATATCAGCTAGTACTATATAAATGTGGTTTAAGTTGGAATAGTAATTTACAGGATTGCAAATTCCACACCAAAAGTATACCTTTTATTGCCTAGTATGGGACATAGTTAAAAATGGAATTCTACCACTAAAGGCCGGGATCAGATGGCCATAATTCGCTGCGTGCTGCTCACAGGAGAGATGTGCGCACCACACAGCAATTACGCAATCAATTGTGTACTTTCTGCATGCCGTCAATCGTCATGCACTATCTTGGCATGTATGCGCACGTAATATGTGCCAATACAGGACATGCTGCCATTTTTCTTGCACATATTTTTGTGCAATTTGTGCGAGCGGCAACAGCCATTTATGGGAGACTGGTACAGTGTAGTCAGCGCACATAATACGCTATACTAATATAGTCGTGTGAGCCTGACCAAAGCGGGGATTAGATTTATTTGTATTGTGTCTATGAATTGTTATTCATATGGATCACTTTGAAAATATTCCCTTTCTTTTTGACACTAGGGAGTCTTCTGTTGCTCAGTGTGAAAAATGTCACATCTAATGGTCAATTTTGCTGCATAATGAAAGAAACTGCAAGGGGGTGCATACTTTTTATGCACAATGCGTACACACAACTGCTGATTGCATCGAGTAACAGTTTAGATAGGACAATGAACCATTTTCACTGTGGTTATAAAATGAATATTTTGAAGTTGCCAGCTATATTGTCAGACTAGTTCAGAGAGTTACAGGCATATCTCCATTTCTACTGGAAAGTAGAACAAAAATATAATTCTCATTCTTCTGCCTTGATTTAAGCCCATATTTATTTGCAGACAGCTGTTCTGCCTTGTGAGGATAAGGACAATCTTATTTTTAGTATTTATGGTAATGTCAGGATGAAATATTAAACAGTATGTTCTAAAAAAATAAGAAAAATGCTAAGGAATAAAAACAACATTTACTGTCTGAAAATAAACTAATCTATCATCCCAAAGAATGTCTGCATACTTGCATTTTATAGGATTTATCAGCAGGGTAAAAGCTTATCTTCTTTCTGCATCCTGTCTTTAAGGAAAACAAATTACTCTATTTGTAAACCAGCTCCGTTTTGTATATAAAAAAACAAAAATACTGACAAACACTACATTTATTGAAAATTGCACTAGAACCAATATAGATGTACTGTCCCCCAGCACTGATATCAAGGTGGAATCCAATGACCCTGCAAAATATTCAGGAAGCGGGTAAATACAGAGAAAGTAAGTGTGAGGGGGCATGTATGTTGGGGGTGGCGTATGAACTCCAGCTTTGTTTTGCCTGGAATTTTTCTTTACATTGTATTTGTTATTAAATCTATGAAGGTGTGCTGTCATAGTGAATGCATTATTCAAGAGGCCTGCACTCTGAATGGTTTCTAAGAGGTGGCTGAGGAGCCATGTCACGGTGGCGATGAGTGCAGCACACTCTTTGTAATCTTGCCCACAGATACAGGTAAACAGCAGGATATGAACACCTAATGGAATTAGGTGAACGTGACGCCAGTGCCTGACTTAAAGTGTATTGGTAGAGAAATAAGACTAACACACGTATTTGAGTAAACTTCAGGCACTCCATTTATTATAGAACATGGCAGTCTGCAAACATTTTAGACAGTATAACTTGCATAAACACAATTTAAACCTTGATATATAGTTAGATAAGCCCTAGGAAGGCAGCATCTGAGATCAGGAAGAGATATAGAGAGAGGCTGACTGACGAGGACTGAAAACCCCTATCATTCGACTAACCGTGAATTGCCAACCATGAGACACAAGCTAAAATTCCCCAGTGCTCACCCCATGCATCTGGAAGATCTCTGATTTCTGCAGCTGGCAATGCTGTGGCTGCATTGACTTTTTGTTGAAAGCAGAGCTAGGAGGCACAGCAGCACAGCTTCAAATGTCAGGTTTTGAAGATACATGCAGGCTTCTCTCGGTGTTCTGGGTGATTGATTAGCTGCAACCCGGGTTCCATGAAGTTGCAATGAAGCTTCTCTAGTTATAGGATAGATTATTCACTGTGGCAGAGGAATCAGTTAAAGACTAATGAGCTTCACTGTTCTGATCCCTTAGGGTATCGAGATTGAGATAAAATATAACTTTTATTGAGTAAATACAAAACAAAAAATAAACTACTATAAAGTGACAAAATACCTAACTCCTCATATTGGGGATTTAGGTATTTTGTCACTTCTCACTAGTTTACTTTTTATCTTGTAGTTATAGGACAGAAGCCTGTGCCAGTAGCTTCTCCTGGCTGCAAACATATTCCTCCCGCTCTTGTCTTACTCATCTCTTATATTTTCCTAGTGTGACACAGATCTAAGAAACAGGAAATTCCCCCTCCTTTCAGGGTACTTGTGTCAGCTCAAGCCCCAGTTAGCTCCAGCCCTGGACCAATCAGGGAACTTTTTTTCTGCTGGGTCAGATGATCTCATGTATTATCAAAGGTATTTCTACCACAAACAGAGATTCTTGCATGTCTTTCAGCAATTGCTTTACAATGAAATGACCAATTAACTATTTAGTTCCCTATCTTGACTCCATCTTCTTATTAAATGAAATCCAGCATAACTACTCTTTGTTAAAGGAGCTGTAGCTAGGACAGTTGCTTTTTATTTGCAGTTAAAGGGGTTGTCCCGCGGCAGCAAGTGGGTCTATACACTTCTGTATGGCCATAATAATGCACTTTGTAATATACATTGTGCATTAATTATGAGCCATACAGAAGTTATAAAAAGTTTTTTACTTACCTGCTCCGTTGCTGGCGTCCTCGTCTCCATGGTGCCGACTAATTTTCGCCCTCCGATGGCCAAATTAGCCGCGCTTGCGCAGTCCTGGTCTTCTGCTCTCTTCAATGGAGCCGCTCGTGCAGAATGCAGGCTCCGTGTAGCTCCGCCCCGTCACGTGCCGATTCCAGCCAATCAGGAGGCTGGAATCGGCAATGGACCGCACAGAAGAGCTGCGGTCCACGGAGGAAGAGGATTCCGGCGGCCATCTTCACAGGTAAGTATAGAAGTCACCGGAGCGCGGGGATTAAGGTAAGCGCTCCGGTAAGCTTTCTGTACGTCCCTGCATCGGGGTTGTCTCGCGCCGAACGGGGGGGGGGGGGGTTGGAAAAAAAAAAACCCGTTTCGGCACGGGACAACCCCTTTAAGTAATTATACTGTAGTGTCACACTTTAGGTCACTACACATGTTTTGACAGGAAAATTCTAGAAAGCATGAGAATAGTCACCACTTATGAGCCTGAACTAACTGTAAATAGCAGAGAATTGATATTTTTTTAAAAAATCTTCGCAATACCGTTTGCATGATTTTTAAGGTTGTTTACGTTTCTGCCAATTTTATTGAAATAGGTTTGTATTGATGAGTAACATATGTGCCCTTGACAGGCTTGTCTTTAAAATAAGATAATTGCAGATTAAATAAAAAAGTCTAACACTTTAATGTTATAGAACAGTACTGCAGATACAGTGGAACATAAGCATTATCATTGCTATCCCCTAAAAAGGTCAATAGAAAGAAATTTTAACCAACTCACCCACTCCAGACAATATCATGGAATCTGAAAGGCATGTTGCAAGGAAGAAAACTGCTTCAGCCATGGGTGGATAGCTATCAGCCAAACAGACATTAGATAGTTATTCAGTGGTCATTCTTTGTGCCTTTATACATACTGTCATTTACTGGGTGGCGTCCCTATAGCCCCGTTTCCCCTGAGGATGCCAGTGGTCTGACAAAATGCTTGGGATGAAAGGAAAGGGGGGCTAGTTTTAAAGGGGTTGTCTCGCGGCAAACCTCAAAATTTTACCTTACCCCATTCCTCCTGCCACCCCCCTGGTATAAAATAGCAAAGTAAAGCGATTTTTATGCCGCTTGCTACTTACCGATCCGACGAAATAAGGACTTTAAAAAATCTTCTCCCAAGATGGCCACCGGTCCTTTCCCAGGGATGCACTGTGGTTTTCTCCGATGGTGCACCGCGGGTCTTCTCCCATGGTGCACCATGGGCTCTGTGCATTCCATTGCCGATTCCAGCCTCCTGATTGGCTGGAATCGGCACACGTGATGGGGCGGAGCTACGCGATGACTCGTAGAAGGGGGCGGAGCCAGAACGCCGCTCGTGCCTGGACCGAGCAGAAGGGGAGAAGACCGCACAGCGCAAGCACGTCTAAAAAAGCAAGAAGACATCAGAATTAGACGGATCCATGGTGACGGGGACGCTAGCAACGGAGCAGGTAAGTGAATAACTTCTGTATGGCTCATATTTAATGCACAATGTACATTACAAAGTGCATTAATATGGCCATACAGAAGTGTATAACCCCACTTGCTGCCGCGAGACAACCCCTTTAACTTTAAATCCAATCTCCAAAATGCGACCCTATTTGTTCCACTAATCTACTGCCACCTTTGCATTTTGTTTGTTTAGGAGGGTATTGCAGTATTGGAGGTAGCTCTACTTTGCACTCCGAGT
Source organism: Eleutherodactylus coqui (assembly GCF_035609145.1). Taxonomy (NCBI): domain Eukaryota; kingdom Metazoa; phylum Chordata; class Amphibia; order Anura; family Eleutherodactylidae; genus Eleutherodactylus; species Eleutherodactylus coqui. The sequence goes on along the minus strand of NC_089843.1, from coordinate 173,995,227 downwards.
GGATGCTAGCTATTTCAGGACATTGTTGTCTGATTATATTATACTACATCAACATACAATGAGATTTGGAATTTCAACTTTTTAGTGTTTAATGAAAGTTATACTTTAGGTGATACAATATAGGGTTGTAATTGCCTCTCAGCATATGGTATTTAAATATAATTTAACCCTTGTGTTCTTTGCCAACTGCTTTTATTTCTATAATCATGATGTTACAATCACAATGATGTCACAAAGACAATGTCATAGTAATGATATGTAACTAAAGCTTTAAAAGGCTTTATTAAAATATTCAGCAAAACTGATTTTCATGGCTGCTAGCGACAATCCATCTGTAACTTTCTGCTGCATCATTGGGTCTCTTTTGTGATGTTCACTTATAATATAAAAAAATAGAGACGCGTGAAAATTAGTACAGACAGCGCTTGAAAAACACAGCGTTAAAAATGCTGCATTTTAGCGCATGTACTTTGAGGATTTAATGTGGATTTTGCACTTCTATGGTAAAAAATTTCATGTCAACTTGAGAAGTCTTGAGACCGATCGGTGCAACACTAGCATCCCCTAAACTTACATTCTCCTTCTTCTCCATGCAATGATCCCCTTTTTGCCCTCCCCACCCCCCACAGTGATACTGACCTTCTATATGCCCCAACACCAGAGGATATTTTCATTTTCTGCAGTGGGTAAAAAACTGCAGGAAACTCCGACAACTGCGCTGCCTGGAGTCTGACTCCTCCCATACATGTGACTGATCACATGCTCATCACAGCATCAAATGTCTGTCAGCTTCTCTAGCAATCCTCCTATACATGTGACTGGTCACATGACCATCACATCAAAAAGGTTCCAGCAGCCCATAGGCTATAGTCGCACAAGAGTGAATCACACATGAGTTTTGTGTGTTGCGCGATACGTGTCTATGAACTCAATTCTTTTAGAAGGAGTAATAGTGTAAGCAATTTTTCTCCCCCCATGTGAGGGTAGCCTAAAGATAACGGTTTTCCCTGATCTCCTGCAGCAATCTCTTGACTATAGGCTGGTCTGCCAATTCCCCATCCTCATTGCACCCGGGGCACATGCCCTGCTTGCTCCCCGTTCCCCCCCCCCCCCCCCAACTACGTGCCTGCCCCAGGAATCCAGACCAATTCACCAGCAATAAAGAAACAGAATTATCTAGGAGGGCAAAGAGGGCCAACTTAAGTTTCTAAAAAGTATATAGTAGATCTAATAAAAGGTTATGTTTTTTATCTAATATTTAAAAACACACCTAACTTAAAAAAGTTAACCAGAGTGAGTGCTTCTGGTTCACATAGTGAAATATCTGCATTCCATATAATAAATCATGTGGAACTTAACGCTGCAGACTAGCAGGTCTCACAATAGGAGGTACAGGATCTGCTAAAATCAGACAGTCCCCCTCACATACCTCCCCACAAGCGGAGTCTTCAGCGGGAAGAGCTTAGAAGTGTGATCCTAATTAGCAGATCCTGTGCCTCCTATTGTGAGACCCGCTAGTCTGCAGCGTTAATTTTCACATGATTTATTATATGGAATGCAGATATTGCACTATGTGAACCAGAAGCACTCTGTTTTTAACCCTTGTGTGGTGTGTTTTAAATCGTACATTCATAAAAGGTTACATTTTTCTAATATTTTTGAGAAACTGAAGTTTTCTTCATTACAATCACATTAATGTCAAAATGACAATGTCAGTCCAATGATATACTAGAGATGATAATGTCACAATCAGGATGCCACAATGAGGTCATCACAATTACAATGATATCTGCAAAAAAAAAAAAAAAAGAAAGACTTTAAGGAACCACAAGGGTTGTATCACCACCAAAGAGACTTACCCAAATATGCAAAAAGATACACTACATCCTAAGATATAACCTTTAATAATCTTATTATAAAACCACAAGCAAAATTCAGATCAATTTAGTGGAATACAATCACGATGTCACAAAGCTGATAATGTAATAATCACAATGTCACAATGACAATCAGAAGATCACAATCAACAAGACCCAAATTGCCCAAGAGCAACATGTATATACGGGTTGTGATCCTAAAATGTAACCATCGTATTTTCATTAAAACAAACAAACTAAAAAATCTAAAAATACGGAGCTCACACCTCTGCAAAAAATGTATGTTCGTTTTGGAACTGATTGATCCATAATATCAATGATACCTTACTTGCAGTTTATTATCACAGCTGAGCATACAGCAACTACCATAGCAAACATTTTCTGCTGCAGTCAGAAAGCTAGAGCAGAATCATCATTCCTAGGCATGACATCCGAGATAAAATATCAGACATGTTTTGCCATACCAATGGCATCCTCAGGGAATCTGGATCCATAGACTATATAGTCTTATATTAGCCCCATTTACCCCAGGAATGTCAGTTGTCTGGTGAAGTATGTTGGGGGTGGGGTGGGAGTGGTTGCGGCCTTATTTTAATGGCAGATCTCCTTTATGAGACTATGTTCCACTAAGTTGTCACCACCTCTGCCATATGCTTTGAGGATGTAACGGTATTAGGAGGGAGAGCCCTGTCCTTATCGTTACATATCTGTGGATACAGGCCATTTCAGGTCGTCCTGTGCGTGACCACATTGTTTAGTGTCAACATTCGAGGAGATCTGGGTTTTAAACCTTTTTTGGCTTTGTGTATATTTTTTTTCTAATAAAAAGTTACATATTTGGGGATACAAAATAGTGCTGTTTTTACTTTAAGCATATGAACTCTGACATCAAAAACATTGTAGTCAAAGAGCAATCAGAGCGTCGTCACAACCACAGCGCCGTCACAATCACAGCGCCGTCTCAATCAGAGCGCTGCCTCAATCAGAGCGCTGCCTCAATCAGAGCGCTGCCTCAATCAGAGCGCCGCCTCAATCAGAGTGCCGTCACAATCACACCGCCGTCACAATCACACCACCGTCACAATCACAATGCCGTCACAATCACAATGCCGTCACAATCACAATGCCGTCACAATCACAATGCCGTCACAATCACAGTGCCGTCACAAGCACAGTGCCGTCACAATCACAATGCCGTCACAAGCACAGTGCCATCACAAATCACAGCTCCATCACAAATCACAGCGCCGTCACAAATCACAGCGCCATCACAAATCACAGCGCCGTCACAAATCACAGCGCCGTCACAAATCACAGCGCCGTCACAAATCACAGCGCCGTCACAAATCACAGCGTCATCACAATCACAGCGCCGTCACAATCACAATGCCGTCACAATAACAGCACCATCACAATTACAGCGCCGTCAAAATCACAATGCCATCACAATCACAATGCTGTCCCAATCACAGCACCGTCACAATCACAATGCTGTCACAGTCACAGCACCGTCACAATCACAATGCCAACACAATTACAATGCTGTCACAATCACAGCGCCGTCACGATCACAACGCAGTCACGATCACAATGCCATCACAATGCCGTCACAATAACAGCGCCTCACAATCACAGCGCCGTCACAATCACAGCGTTGTCACAATCACAATGCCGTTACAATCACAGCACCATCACAATCACAGTGCCGTCACAATCACAAAGCCGGCACAATCACAGCGCCATCACAAATCACAGTGCCGTCACAATCACAGTGCCGTCACAATCACAGTGCCGTCACAATCACAGCGCCGTCACAATCACAGTGCCGTCACAATCACAGCGCCGTCACAATCACAGCGCCGTCACAATAACAGCGCCATAACAATTACAGTGCCTTCAGAATCACAATGCTGTCACAATCACACTGCCGTCACAATCACAATGCCATCACGATTACAATGCCGTCACAATCACAATGCAGGTGGGCAGGGGAGAAATTAACATCCCTTGTCACTGGCAAACTTCATGAACATCTGGACAAATGATTTCCTGGGACAACTGTACATCAAAGGTGCGCTTCAGATGTGAGAAGGAGGAATGAAGACTGAGGAGTCCATCCCAACTTTCTCCTAGTCCAGAGTGATGGCAAGTTGACATGGAAAGCTGGGTGACACTTTACCAATATTATACCACCCCTTCCCCTTTTAGAGTGGGTCTATTAGGTTGATCCCCCAGATCAGCTACTATGCCCATCTCCACTGCCTCACCTCAATAGGATAACCCATCGGCATTACCATGATCACTACCCCTATGCTGGATGGTGAAATCATATTGCTGCAGTGCCATACTCCAGTGGATTAGCCTCCCATTGGCACCCGAGGCATTATGCAGCCAACTGAGCCTTGCGATGGAGCGGTTGTGATCCATCACTATGGTGAAATTACACACATAGAGTGATAAGGCTGCAGCTTCTGCAGGGCCCACATGATGGCTAAACATTCCTTCTCTATTGTCGCATATGCCACCTCTTGGGGCAGGAGCTTGCAGCTGAGACACAGAACTGGGTACTCTTCCCCACCAGAGTTTACTTGGCTTAGAACAGCACCCAGGCCATATGCGCTAGCATCAGCCTGCACTATAAACCTCCAGGTGAAGTCTAGTGCCTGCACAACCAAAGCACTGGACAGAGCAGCCTTCAGGGCTGCAAAGGAACGTTCACAATCAATGGTCCAGTTCACTGCCTGAGACAGTTTTTCTTTCGTCAGGTCAGTGAGAGGCTTGCCCAGAGCAATGTAGTGGGGAACAAACTTACGGTAGTACCCAGCGGTATCAAAGAATAACCTTAACCTGTTTCTTGTTTTGGAGGTGGCCCAGGCCAGGATGGCATCCACCTTCCCAGGCTCTGGCTTTAGCATTTCCCCTCCTACTCTCTGCTAGTCCAGAGTGATGGTAAGTTGACACAGAAAGCTGGCTGATACTTTATCAATATCATACCACAGGCTTAGTTTCCTTTGGTGTTCTTTATTTTTTTGATTTGATAATAGAGGCCTAGGGTTTAATTCCTTAAGTGAGCCTTCAATTTATGTACCTTGAATGGACTTCAGATACAGTAAGACTTATTGAGCTAGCCATACTGTGTGGTGGGTGTTTTATCGCGAGTTATTAACCCCAAATTATTCAACTCAGAGACAGCTTTTGGTTATAAAAACAGATGGAGTTGAAGTTCTTTGAAATCTTGCCATGCCTCAGGAGTCACATCAATTAAATTTCTTTTGATTGGGTGTATGAGCAACACTCACGAGGCTTTGAAGTCCTGCGCATGTGTGGTACAGCAGGCAGAAGCAGCTGTGACATCGCCATGGATTGTGCTCTTGGGTAATACTCATGAGACTATATGGAATCCCAAGCATGCATGGTATAGTACATTAGATGCCACTATGGACTTCTATGGAGCTGGGCTGGATCCGGTAGTTGCCATTTCCCCTTGTTTACCTGTCTGGAGGATTGGTATGATTTTTACCTGCAATGAAACAATAATATACAAATGGTGCGTTAAACTTGATGAATGTGCCTATATAAGTACAACCAAGAAGAGGGGCATATGGGATGCACCAAGATAGAGTACAAAAAGGCAATATAGCAATGTTAAAAAATGAATGGGTGAGTGAGTACTGCCTCTGATTGGCTGAGGACTGTGACCAATCAGAGACAGCCCGTTGAGCAAGCGGGGATTCTAAATCCCCACCTACTGAAAACTACAGAAAGCAGTTCAGGAGAAGAGCCGGATGGACGCGGCTGATCTCCGGCAGCTGCAAAAAGGTGAGGATATATATATTTTTATTTTTTACACTTTTTTGGATGCTTATATTTGAAGCCCTTCCCCGAAAATACAGCGCTTGCCGGCAGCCCATTGCTTTCAATGGAGCCGACTGTGACAGCTGTGGCAGAGGAGAACGATGTTTAGTATATGTTCTCAATGGGGTCGGCGCTGCTGCTGCCGGCCCCATTGAGTGCATATACAAGAACAACGATTTGCGCAGAACGCAGTTACATGCGTTCTGCGAATCATTGTGTCATATAATTTTCGGCACATCCACATAAAAAACGGACATATGACCAATCCCATTGCAAAGCATTGGGTATATATATATATATATATATATATATATATATATATATATATACTGTATGTTTTATATTAATACCAGAAGTAATATTTCTTAAAACAGAAATCCTTGATTTTTACAAGGCACATCAGAGATAACTACTACCCTTTGGCAAGTACCACAGTGGCTTGAATAAACTTGAGTTATCTGTCATATCTGTTCAAACATTCATTTTAACTGTACTGAAAAAAAATTCAAAATTCACTGTTAAGGTTTGACACCCCTTTGGGAAAGTTCAGTTTTCACATTTTGGGTCCCATACCTACAGATTGACACCTGTGGTATATCAATTGCTGCAATTCAATAACAGTTTCAAGCCTTATAAAACGTACCCATGTCTTGGTTAATTCTATATCAACAACTGTCTTTGTTTCTTAGGCTGTGGAGCTTGGACCTCACAAAGGCATATCCCTGCCAGAAGTTCCAAACCAAATTCTGCACATGGTTGGAAGTTGCATTCTTATTATTGGTTCAGTTGGCGTTATTGGAAATCTATTAGTTCTTTATGCATTTTACAGGTACAGTATTGTAATCATCATTATGTAGTTCTGCTAAATATTGCTTGGTATGAAGACCTATTCCAGCACTGCTTAATGGGGTGTAATCCTTCAAAACACCACATTTCTATTGGTGCATAAAATAGCATGTTCTATTTTACCATGTATTATGTACAATAGAGCCCTATTGTTCTCTATGAGCGCATACAAATTGCTGTACATACGCAATTACATATACGCAAATTACATTGTGTTCATATGCAGCATTGCTAAAAGAGCGGGAAATTTAAAAAAAAAATCTATATCTATCTAGGAAGCCTGTGCATGACAGTGCGTGAGATATCCTGTCATGTGCATGCAAGAAAAAAACAAAATGCTGCAATACGCTGCATTATATATGCAGTGTTTTACAACACACTCATGTGAGCCTACAGCCACGGTTATCCTGGGAACGCTAGCATACATATCCAAAAACAGTTCCTCCCATGGAAAATAAGATTCCAGGCTAAGATCAAAGCAACTGGTAAAGAACTGAAAATTAAGGTTAATATTTAGCTACTAGAAACATAATGGCTTGACTCCATCTGAAGCCCTAGAGAGACTTCTAAGCCAAGCCTCACAGCACTACCTGCTAGACTACGGGGATACACTAGAGAAGTAGAAATCAAAAAGATAAAGTCTTTGTTCTTCAAAGAACCATCCAAGGTATACACCCAACGGCAATACAGCAGCCCAGTAAAAACAGAACCAAGACAAGAAGCTGATCAATACTGGAGGTACATATGAAAAAAAGCCACATAACCCCAGTGTAAAGTGACTGCAGAACCTGAGACCACAGCTATCTCTCAGAGCAGGTACTGGTTACCATCACTGTAGCAGATGTCCAACACTGGATCAAGAACATAAAGAGCTGGACAGCACCAGGGCCAGACATGATCCACGCCTACTGGCTAAGGAAAGTAACAGCAGTAAATTAATGCTTTGCAGTACAGATGAACAAGCTGCTAGCAGCAGACTTGCACACAGCCTAGCTAATGCAGGGAAGGAGAATGCTGATCATGGAAAATGATAACCTGCCTCCCCACAACATGGAAAGTCCCATCAGGCATCATAGCCACCAAGCCACAGAACTATGTGAGTCAGAACTTAAGCAGAGCTCAATTGGGCTTTGGGAGCAACAAAACACCACTTACTTATAGATAGAGCAGTTGCCCAAGACTCAAAATCCAAACAAAACAACTTTAGAAAAGCTTGGATTAAACTACAGGAAAGCCTGTGACTCAGTGCCACAAACATAGCTCCTTAGTGTCTTGGTGTCTTCCTCAGTCTCATTGAGTTTGAGATAGATCTGTGAATGCCTGGTGCTTTACAAAGTCAAAACTGGAAGTCAACTCAAGGAGCACAAGTGACCATCCAATGCGGCACAGGCTTGAACCCCCTCAGCCAGATAATTGCAAGGACTGGGTATAGATAAAAGTACAAAGAACTACAATCAGTCACCTCATACATGGATGACATAAAGTTGTATACTAAGAGAGATCAAGACCTCGACTCACTGATCCGCCTGACACGGATTTATAGTGAGGACAAGATCCAAGTACCCTCAAAAGGGTAACACTGGGCCTAAGGAGCCAGAATAATGGGGGGGAAAAGAACCATGTCATTAACATGTATGTCCTGCCAGTAATCATATACACTGCTGTTATATTGAGCTGGCCAAAAGACGACACGGAGGCTGCTGATCTGAAGATCTGGAAGCTCCTCACAATGTACAGAGGTTGCACCTCAAGACAACACCCAGAGACTGTACACCGAATAGAAAAAGGGATGAATGGTGTCTCATAGAGGTCAAAGCCACCATACTAAGAGACTCGAGCATCCAGGACAGAATCAATAAGATGGCACCCAAAGATGAATTGCTGAGAGAACACCTGAGGCTGCAGCAGAAAAAAAAACTGAAGAAATGCAATGGCAAATTAAACCTCTGCATGGGAGGTATCATCAACAGATAGTTGAAGTTAATGACAATGGGAAATCCTACCAGTAACTGGAGAAGGCTGGACTCAGATGGCACTGCTTATACCAGCACAAGAACAGTCTTTAAGCATCAGATCTATAAAAGCAAGAATCTACCACACTAGACAGGATCCAAGGTGCAGACTGTACAGAGAGGCCTCAAAGACACTCCAAAACACAGTTGTGAGGTTCAGTGTATGCTGTTCCTGCTTCTATCTGGTATCCTACCACTAAGTAGCAAAAATTGTATCAGGAACATCTGCACAGCGTGTGGGCTTAAACCTTCCTAATTCCAGATGGAAGACTTAGCATAAGGTTGTGGAGAACAGGGCTAGGATCTGTGGGACTTCAAGATATGGTCAGACAAATGGGTACTGGCCAACCAAACAGATGCAGTAATTGACAGGGGCTAGAAGACACCAGTGGTAATAGATGTAGTGGTATGAAGCAACATCAGGAAGCACAAGTATTAGAAGCCGGAGAAGTACAAGGGCTTAAAAGAACTAGGGGGGATGCAGAAAGTGAAGGCCAAAGTGGTGCCAGTAGTGGTAGGAGCACTTAGAGCAGCTGCCACTGCCTCCAAACCAAGGTAGTTACTGATTCAAAAGTATTACTTGTCAATTAAGTTTAGAGCAGGGAAAGAGGTGATCCAGCTCCAGTCATTTGCCGACACCTCGAGATATCCTCATTCTATGCCTTATTTTACTCGAAGTCTCTACTTGATTGTGCCCGGGAAAACTGCTCTGTTACGTTCCAGATATTTAAGAGGTATTCTTCCCTAGAAGCACAGAATATACGGTGCTGCACAAGTCATATTTGCTTGCCTAGAACAAAATATGTGGCATACAGAAGTACAGTAGACGTCTATGGTGCCCTGTTACAGCTACGCACAAGTTATGGGTTGTCTGTAGGCATTATTTCGCCTTATACAAGACAGGACTTAAGCGATTTAGTATGAAAACTGCTTTAGATGAATTCTAAACCTAAAAGTCATTTATAAGAGAACAGTAGTTAAACATGCCCACACATTTTATAAGTCTGACGGATTTTCTGCATGTTCTTGAAAAAAAAAATCTTGTAAAAATCCTGCTGAGAACACAGGGATTAATTTCCTGCTGATCTTTCCCATTTTTGGGGTGGTGAACAGCCGAGGGGCTTGGAAGGGTATGGCTCATCACTCTGTATGGGCTACTGTGCAGGGCAGGGGAGAGATGCTGCCCCTTAAGCCAGGCATCCTATAGCCTGAAAAATATAGAATATCTCACGGGACACAAGGATTCTTTATAAATGTCTTAGTTTACATTCAATTGGAACTGCTGGGATATTTTTTCCAGATTCTCTATGTTTAAGGTTTCTTTAAAGTGATTGTCCAGTTGTAAACTACTGATTGCCTATCCTTAGGATTGGAAAATAATAGTGGATCCACGGAGTTCTGTTACCTGGGATCCCCATTGATCTTCTGTTTGCTGGGTCTGTGACCTTGTACACTGAGCTGATTTCTTCGAAAAACAGACTGTTCAATTCTCTCTGCAGTAGTGAGGCTTGGTATTATAGGCAAAGTACCTAATGAAGTAAATGGGAACTTTGCTTGTGATACCAAGCCTGGCCACTGCAGAAAGAATGGAGCTGTCTGCTTTCTGTTCTTGCAGCAGTTCTGAGATCGCTGCCAGATTAACGAAGTCCAGTGTGGGTTTTAGATTTAGTTTTGCACCTTCTAGCTCAGTAGGTGTGACGTAATGTAGTCACATCTGTGGATAATTAGTTGAGTATTTACCTGGGCTGCATACTGAGCTAAAGTGCTGTGACTTGCCAGTTGCTCATTGTCTAAGCTGGTAATAAGTGGCTCCCGTGGACAGCGTGGTGTCCGTTGTGATGTGAACAGAGGATGGCTCCGTGTGCTGCGGCTTCACCATTAGCTAAGTGTGGTATTTCATTTTAGTTTCCTTTTGGGGTTTCCTTTGTCCTTTATTTTGTTGGCCAAGTAGGGTTATTTAGGTCCCAGGAACGAGTGCAGGTCTGCATCTATCGAAGTGATCAGTCTACCGTGCTAGGCAGGACCCTCTCTCTCGTCGTCACGTATTTAGGGAAAGACTTCCCATTTATTTTGTGTTGTTTATTTCAGTTGCTGCCCTTTGGGCTATTATTGTGCATAATTGCAGGTGCTATTCTAGCAAGTCATTCGCAGACGTAACACCTGTAGAAATTAGCTCAGTGCTTTATTGTACTGGCCCAGCAGACAGTTAATCAGTGGGGGTACTGGGTGGTGCCTCTCCACCAATCTAGTACTGATGGTCTATTCTAAGGATAGTCCATCAATAGGTTTTAACTGGACAATCCCTTTAAGTATGGTACTTTATGAAGGCCGCATGTAATGTTATAATGTTACTTTTTGGTGATGTATTTTTTCTTCTTTTTGTTCTCTTTTCTGTAGTTTTTATTCTTCCCATCACCAATCAGTTTGTTCCATTTTCAGTAACAGGAAGCTGAGAACCGCATCCAACTACTTCATAATGAACTTAGCAGTAAGTGACTTGCTCATGTCCGCTAGCCAAGCACCAGTCTGCTTCATGAACAGTTTCAACAGGCAGTGGATTCTTGATGAAATAGGTAATGGGATCGCATTTACATATCCATTCTGTATATTACTTATAATTTACCGCCCAAGTTTGAATAGAAGTGAATGATTACACAACATATTTTGTCTGTGAGATGAATTGTGATTTGGCTACAAAGCACAATTGCTACAATCATGCTACAAGATTACGATTTACTTTAATCCACAGCAAAATTTGCATGTGTAATATGTGGATTATGGTGCGGATTTGCGACAGATTTCACAGCAGACATCACCCCTACAAAAAAAGTGAAATTTGCTGTGAACACCATAACGGAAATTTACATGTTGCAGATTTAGGGCGACCACCCACTGGCGTTTGCGTTGTTAGTGCGTGAAAAACGCAGCGATTTCGCATCTACGCGTTTGCGTTTTTCGCGCGTTTTTCGCTGCGTTTTTTTAACGCAAAACGCGGAGAATGTCTCATCCTAAAACGTTGCATAGCGTTTCTATACCAACACACCCTACAGCACCTGTGAAGAATGCCCGCCCTTCCACAGTCTTCAGTAATGTTGTCTGCAAAAATGCCACGCGGCGCGTGCGAATTGCGTTGCGTTGCGTTTTTTCCGGGAGCATTGAAAACCATGGGAGAAGTTAGATTAAAAAAAGGAGCCAGAGTGTAAGGACAGCTGCGATGCGATTTTGCGGGGCGGGGCGATTTTAAAAACGCCAGTGGACATGAGCACACTTTATCTCTATGCCTGTGCAGGAAAAACGCAAAACGCAAAACGCAGGTAAAAAAACGCCAGTGGGTGCTCGCCCTTAAAGGAAATCTTTCACCAGTTTGTTTCAGCATGGTACGATGCTATAACTTTATTCTGCACATGCCCAGAATGCACAAGTGAAGAGAGATGGACGGAGCACGGGCAAATATTTCAGCACATTTAAAAAGAACGTGTATATTGTAGTGTACAGAACGTGTAGACGTACCGCAATCTTACGCTAGTTTTAAAATCTTTACAAACTATTTTCATGCAGGTTAAAAAGCAGATACCACTTTTTAAATGTAGTGAAAAATAAACCGTAGTATAAATCTGCTAGAAATTTGCTTGATTAGAACAATTTAAGAGATTTTCAACTACTCAATGCATTTCTATGGACAGCCGTCTCTAAGCGATTTTGGTAGGCTGGATTCACACAAGCATATACTTATTTGCGCATGCATTTCCACAGTGTTTTTGCAGAATAAGGGCTGCTACCCACTAACGTTTTTTTAACAAGTTTGTGCTTTTTGTGCGATGCGATTTTAACATTAGAAAGTCCCATTGAAAAAAACGCAGCGATATCACAGCGTTAAAAAAAACGCTAGTGGGTAGAAGCACTAAGCAGAATGCAACTGTGTTTTTACTGCAGCTTTTGCATATCAGATCATGTGCATTTACTTGCACAAAAAAAACGCACTGATGCTCCCAACTATTGAAATGGCGAATTAGTTTCAGGAGTCAAATGTTATTTCCCTGCGCAAATGCTCAGAAAAATAGAACATGCTACATTTTTTTTTTTTGTGTGACTAAAATGCGAACGTCAAGTACGCACGTGAATAAACCCATTGAAATCAGTGGGTCCTATTCTTAGTATTGCTTGCGCTAATACTACGCGTGAATCAGGCCTTATACAACTGCTGAAAATGTATCCAAGTAGAAAGACTTTTTTTTTTTGCACCTTAAGGCCTCGTTCACAGGAGCGTTGTTTTGCACCTATGTGGGCACAAAACCACGTGTCTATTAGAATCATCGGTTTCCTATGATGTATTCATGTCTGTGTGACATGCAAGTGCAAATGCACCCATTCATGCAATCTATCTACACGCCATGTGCATTTTTTTCGCGCGCCTATACAGACCGAGCCCTTAGGGCGAGCTGTCTTCTTTTCCAAGTGTTGTACACAGGGTAACTCCCTCCCCCTCCTTTTCCTGCTTCCATAGACTTCTATGGCAGCTTGCTAAGTATCCCGGTAAAAGATAGGGCAAGAACTATCCCATCACGTGCCAAATAAAAAAAGACGTCCGAAAAAGATAGAATTGGTCCTATTTTTTCCTCACGTTAATATTTTGGAAAAATTACTCATTCATCTGAATGAAGCTATTAAAATCCATTGGATCGCATGGTCACGGTTTTTGGGGTCACGCCTTTTTTTTGCTCTGAAATACCTGCGTAAATACGGTTGTCTGAATTAGCCCTAAGATTTACAGAACTCTTTAGCCTTAGGCCGGCTGCACACGAGCGTGACGGGCTCCGCCGCGGAATATTCCGCGGCGAAGCCCGTCACGGCGCCCCCCAGAGACCCCATACTTACCAGCGTATCCGGCGTCTTCGCTCCCGCATGACGCTTCCCCGCCCACCGCCGCCGCGGGTGAGGACGGGAGATTTTCCGCGGTGGAATTCTGCACCATGTGCCCTGAGCTATTAGGTTCAATAGAACCTAATAGCTGCGGGCAACGCAGCGGATTTTCGCCACGATTTACGCGGCGGAAATCCGTTCGTGGGAAGGAGGCCTTAATGTTACATTGAGGCCTGTGTCACGTGAACGTATGCGTATTTGCACGTGCATTTTCACCTCGTTTGTGCATTGGGCATTGCGTATTTGTGTGCACAGCAGTATTTTTACTGTACTTTTTATACGCAAGTCGTGCGCAATTGTGTGCTCAACAAAACATGCACTGATGCTCTCAGCCATTGAAGTGGGCGATTAGTTTAATGAGTTCAAGAAGTGTTCTTTTTCCTTGCAAATGCGCAGAAAAATAAAGCATGCTACCCTTTTTACGTGACGCAATTGTGCACACAAAATACGAGCTCTTGAACAAACTAATTGGTTTTATTTCCTGGGTATTGCATTGGCAAAAATGTCTTGCACAAATACGCCCATGTAACGACCATATACTGAAATGTTCTGCACCTTCTTGGGATTCGCGCTTCAGTTCTCCATTTGTTAATTACAGAAATCTATGTGCACAGACCAAAATGTTGTATATAAGTTGCTATAATTGTATATGACATAAGGGCGCCTTCACACCGGCGAGAAAATCACACGATTTTTGTGTGATGCAAAAAAAGAGTATAAGCGCAGAATTATTAAACCAATGATTTTCAATGGCTTTCTTTATATTTGCGATGTTTTCACACATGACGTTGAAAGAAAAAAAAATAGCAGCATGTCCTTTCTGTGATGTGCAATTTTTGATTTCCCATGTTTTCCTATGGAGCCTGCCTTTTATCGAATAGTAAAGCGCGAACTTGCGATTTTGATGTGCAGAAAAACATGCGCAATAAAAACATGAGAGAAAATCACGAGCGGCAGCAATGTTGTAGCAAGAAAAAGCAGCACTGATGCTCAAAAATCGCAGGAAAAAAAGACTCAATTTTTGCCGTGATTTTCTCACAGCAAAATCGTGATCGCCAGTGGGAAAGAGCCCTCAGGGTACGTTCACGTGGCAGATTTATGATGCAGAATTCGTGTCAAATTCCGTATAAAATCTGCAACCCATTACATTTGATGAGAATCGAATCACGTGAGCAAAACAAAAAGTTACATGCCACTTTTCGAAGCAGATTCCACGCCAATTCCATGCAGTATACACATCAGGAATTCCGCGCATGGATTTGCCCTTTGAAAAGATCAAAATCCACATGCAGATCCGTGGCCCTATATCAGCATATGCACTTCTGCCATGGTTTTTAGAGGCGGAATCCATGGAGGCTTAAAATCCATGTCAGATTTCGCTGTCTGAAAATAACATTAGATCAGTTGAGTAAATACATCTTCAGCAAAAACTCTTGTTCTGATTGATTGCTACAACAGGGCCATTTTGACATATTGGTCTGCCCAGTGCAAAGAGTTTGGGGGCCCCCAACAGTTTTCATATCTACTGGCCTTTCCAAGTGGAAATGGCCCAGCCAACTACCACCTCTTCTTGACTTGTATACTGTATATAGAACTAGTACAGCAGTGTACATTACTGTCAGTATGGCACACGATGCTATTTGTGGAACACAGCCATTCTAATAGTATGTGGATAATGGCCAATGTACTGAAATAGTGTAGGCATGTTAGGTTAATGTCACAGCATGCCAAACTGGTATTACCACCTGCTACATATGTAGTCTGGATACATTTGCATACAAATTTGGGGGAATTTCAGGCGAGGCTTGAAATATAAGTCCTACCCCAAAAATAAGCCTTAGCTGTATTACATAAAAAAGAGGAATACTTACCTAGCAGACTCAGTCCGGGTCCTCCTGCTGTTGTCCTGAGCTCCGCTGTGCGTCCTGCAGTCCTCGTTCGCTCACAGAAGATCACTTCCAGGTAACAGGATTCATAAATCCCACCTCCAAGAAGCGATGACTCTCATTGGCTGAGCAGCGCTCAAGAACCAATCAATACAGTGCTCAATGATCCAGTGTGATGGTCGTGATTGGTTCATCCAGCGCTGCATTGATTGGCTGAGCAACATTCGAAGAACCAATCACAGCCATTGCATTGTGGAGGTGGGATTTATGAATTGGCCAAATCAATGCTGCGGCTCAGTGCATCGGAGCATCAGGAGAGACCTGGACTGAGCCTGCTAGGTAAGTATAATAAGAGATCCCCGAAAATAAGACCAAGCACCTCTTTTGGGGCAAAAATTAATATAAGACAGAATCTTATTTTTGGTAGCAACAATAGAAAAGTTGGTATCAGTGCCTCATATTGTATGATGGTTTATACAGTAGTGAATATACAGTTAACTCACCTGGTGCACAGTGGGACTCTCTAGCCGGAGAGCCCACCAGCACCTAGTATCCACGTCTGCCTGCTTAACCACCCTGGGTTCCTGATCCGGATCTCCGGAGAGTCGTCTGTGGGTTGCAGCCCTCACCTCGGCTGTAGTACAAAGTCACACGCTGAAAAAAACAAAAACCCCGCGCTCACAGAATCCAGGAATTATAATAGGACACAATGGTCCATATAACATATATTTATTTATAACGATGCAACGCGTTTCGGCAACATGAAACAGTCGCCCTTTTCAAGCTTGAAAAGGGCGACTGTTTCATGTTTCCGAAACGCATTGCATCATTATAAATAAATATGTTATATGGACCATCGTGTCCTATTATAATTCCTGGAATCCGTGAGCGCGGGGTTTTTGGTTTTTTCTGAGTGTGACATGGTAGCAGCAATGAAATTGATGGGAAATGCAAAGATAATATAATGCAAAGCTGCAACTTTTTCTATTTTTACATAAAACTTGACAAGCATGCTACTGTATCCCCACCAAAGCCTGTTTATCAGCCATCTTTAACTTCCTTAACATGCACACATAGTTGGGTTTGGAAAGAGTTAGAATGTAACACGTCTCTTGTATGATTCCTTTTGTGTGTCTGGTGTGGTCGGGAATAGGTTGGTGCATGGCATTAAGCTATTTTCTTAGTGTGATGCCTTCATTAACCGACCATCTTCTGACGTCACTCCTTTCTTCTTTGGCAGCTTCTTGGATTACTGTTGGCTCGCCAAAAAGCTGCTTCTGGATGTGACATCACAAAGATGGCAGAATACTGTACCAGGCAGACCAACGTGAATCATTCAGGTATGCTTTCTATCTATCTAAAACACAGAAATAAAAACAAAGATCAGTAGGATCAAGTCAACTATTTTCTCCCGCTGATATCTCAAATATCTTTAATTTTCTAATGAAACTAAATTTACCACCAATCTGCTTGCCCAAATGCTGTTTAGTGGAAATTCTTGATCGGAAATGTATTTCTTTTGAGTTCACACGGATGTTTTCCATTTACCTTACGCTATATGTTCATGTCGCATTTATGGACTCAGTTTAATGTATATGCCAGGAAAACTCCCAACATATGTTAACTCCTTAAGGACAGGCTATTTTGTACCTTAAAGGGGTTGTCCCGCGGCAGCAAGTGGGTCTATACACTTCTGTATGGCCATATTAATGCACTTTGTAATGTACATTGTGCATTAATTATGAGCCATACCGAAGTTATAAGAAGTTTTTCACTTACCTGCTCCGTTGCTAGCGTCCTCGTTTCCATGGAGGCCGTCTAATTTTCGGCGTCTAATGGCCAAATTAGACGCGCTTGTGCAGTCCGGGTCTTCTTCTTTCCTCAATGGGGCCGCTCGTGCTGGATGCCGGCTCCGTGTAGCTCCTCCCCGTCACGTGCCGATTCCAGCCAATCAGGAGGCTGGAATCGGCAATGGACCGCACAGAAGCCCTGCGGTCCACCGAGGGAGAAGGTCCCGGCGGCCATCTTCAGCAGGTAAGTAAGAAGTCACCGGAGCGCGGGGATTCAGGTAAGCGCTCTCCGGTGTTCTTTTTTAACCCCTGCATCGGGGTTGTCTCGCGCCGAACGGGGGGGGGGGGGGGGGGGGGGGTTGGGGGTTGAAAAAGAAAAAAAACCCATTTCGGCGCGGGACAACCCCTTTAAGGATCAGAAACTTTTTATGGATTTTACTCATGTGGTGGTTTAACTTTTTTTCGTTCAGCTACCAAAATTATTTTTGCAGCATTTTTTTTCCGTGACATATAGGGCTTTCTTAAAATATCTTTTTCACTGACTTTTTTCCGTTTTTTAGTTTTATTGGGGAGTAAAAATCTTTAAATAAAAGATTTTTTAATACTTATAGTTTTTTTTTGGTACAATTATATATTACCCAGAGAAGCATGAATGGCCTTATAAATCTCCTCACTCACCGTCTAGGTACTCTCCCTAAAAAGAAAAGATAGCGTTCCTTACCCACGTTACAGGCCTTTCTGTAGCAGAGTCAGAAACCTACTGCACACTAATGAGGGGCAAACACCCCGAAACAGCTGTCTGTGTATGGATTCTAGAGAAATAGGTGGAGGGAGAAGTGGAGCTAACCCACAGTGAAGACTGAGACTAAAGGCCTTGAAACATACCGTGGCCTTAAAGTGCTTAGATTGGATATGGTAGATAACAGGAGGTGCTGCCAGACAGATTAAACCACTGATGGTGGGAGGGTAGGATATGCTAAAAGAAAAATCTGCTGTGTAGGCGCAACTCTCCAGAGGTTCCAATAAAGGTACCAGAACAATTGGGTGAATATCCAACTTCTCATTTTATTTAGAATATTAAAATCCTGCTAATAAATGCATTTCTCCCTTGGACATCCACTCCAGCTCATGGCTCTGATACCCAGTATTTAGGGTTATGAGTTCCCTTCCCTGAGAGTGAAGTCATCCCAGCATTACTGATGAAGGGGTTTACCCCGAAATGCGTTTATTAGGTGGATTTTAATTTTAATATTCTAAATAAAACGAGAAGTTGGATATTCATCCAATTGTTCTGGTACCTTTATAAAAAGATACATTCTCCGTCCTGATGAAGCAATCCAGAATTTAGTGATTGCAGAAACGCGTCGATGGGGAAGGGAGCTTTACAAAATAAATGAAAGGGGGCATTATATCAGATCCCCTATTTGCATTAGGTCCACTAATAAATTGAAGGAGAGAGATAAGAATGTCTCTTATATGCAAGAGGAATGCTTATGCTTAGGCATCTACCTCTGAGCATAAACAACAGTGTCTCTATATGCGAGAGGAAAAAATGTTGTATCGATCCTTGAGCATAAATTGATTACTCTCACATCCACTGTCCTTATAAATTTAAAATTCTATTACGGGCAGCAGCATGATCCAAGTGATAGAATATTAGGGGTTAGGCGATGTTTAAAAATTAACACATTACCTTCTGAACAATCCTTGTTGGATGATAAGGATAAACTCCCTGTATATGGATCATTAGGAATAGCACTGGGACAATACTTTGTGCTGTCCCTAGATGACTGAAAAAGAGGCAGTCTATAAGACTGAGTGTGTCACGAGGTTAACAGATATAAAACATAAATATAAGAGTTTTCTCATATGTATAAAGCATAATAAAATCGCAATAATATGCAATAATACTACACTTGAACTGTGTGAAAATAACTCTAAAAGGTGACACTTAATAACTAGGGATGAGCGAGCATACTCGTCCGAGCTTGATGCTCGTTCGAGTATTAGGGTGTTAGAGATGCTCGTTATTCGAGACGAGCACCAGGCGATGTTCAAGTTACTTTCACTTTCATCTCTGAGAAATTTGCGCGCTTTTCTGGCCAATAGAAAGACATGGAAGGCATTACAACTTCCTCCTGTGACGTTCCAGCCCTATACCACCCCTCTGCAGTGAGTGGCTGGGGAGATCAGGTGTCACCCGAGTATATAAATCGGCCCCTCCCGCGGCTCGCCACAGATGCATGCTGACATAGATCAGGGACAGTGCTTTTTTGTATATCGGGCGTGCAGACCATAGCGTCCTCAGTCTGCAGTAATTTTACTCAGTATAGGGGCAGTACTGCAGTACTGGTGAGGCAGGGAAAGAGGTATACTGCCTATATAGGCAGTGGGCTTTTTCCCAAAAAGTTCAAAAAAATACAATATTAGGCCTGCCTGTCACTGCCTTCAGTTTACTGCGTCTCTGCTGGGGGTAGCAGTTGTTGAATTAATACCCAGCCTTGCGCCTAATTGTTGCCTGCCTCTGCAGTGCGTTACATGCGCGAAGTCAGCCTCCAACAGGGAAATCGAAATACAGTGTATATCACAGGCAGTGGGCTTTTTCCCAAAAAGTAAAAAAAAATACAGTATTAGGCCTGCCTGTCACTGCCTTCAGTTTACTGCGTCTCTGCTGGGGGTAGTAGTTGTTGAATTAATACCCAGCCTTGCGCATAATTGTTGCCTGTCTCTGCAGTGCGTTACGTACGCGAAGTCAGCCTCCAACAGGGAAATCGAAATACAGTGTATATCACAGGCAGTGGGCTTTTTCCCAAAAGGTTCAAAAAAATACAATATTAGGAATGCCTGTCACTGCTTTCAGTTTACTGCGTCTCTGCTGGGGGTAGTAGTTGTTGAATTAATACCCAGCCTTGCGCATAATTGTTTCCTGCCTCTGCAGTGCGTTACGTACGCGAAGTCAGGCTCCAACAGGGCAATCGAAATACAGTACATATCACAGGCAGTGTGGTTGTTCCCACAAAGTTTAAAAATATACAAGATATGGCCTGCCTGTCAGTGCCTTCCGTTTACAGTGTCTCTGCTGGGGGTAGTAGTTGTTGCATTAATACCCAGCCTTGCGCGTAATTGTTTCCTGCCTCTGCAGTGCGTTACGTACGCGAAGTCAGCCTCCAACAGGGCAATCGAAATACAGTGCATATCACAGGCAGTGTAGTTGTTCCCACAAAGTTTAAAAATATACAAGATTTGGCCTGCCTGTCAGTGCCTTCCGTTTACAGTGTCTCTGCTGGGGGTAGTAGTTGTTGAATTAATACCCAGCCTTGCGCATAATTGTTTCCTGCCTCTGCAGTGTGTTACGTACGCAAAGTCAGCCTCCAACAGGGCAATCAAAATACAGTGCATATCACAGGCTGTCAGAACCGGCAACTCTCGGGGCCGCCGTGCCCGCACCACCGGTCCGGCCACCCGGGGTACAGGAGCGCGGCGCAGAGGTACCCCGGTTCTTGTGATCTCCCCGGGCCGCTGTAAGACTGGTCGCCGCCGGGTTGCTAGGGAGGCAGCTGGTGCTTCTAGTGTCCTGACTACCAGGCTGGCTTCCCTAGTAACTGTCTGTGCAGCTAGACTGGGGGCGTGTCCCCAGCACCGCCCTGATTAGCCCTGCTGCTGTCAGGCTCCCCGCCCCAATCAGCTTCTGGGGCGGGAGCGCTGACAGCATTTAAATAGGTGTGTTTTCCTCTCAGGCCTCGCCAGTGTTAGTTTGGTTCTCCAGCTGCACCCGCGTTTATCCTGACTGCTCTTGTGACCTCGGCTTTTCTGACACCTGCTTTTGGACTTGACTACGTTTTTGCCTGACCCCTCCGTACTGCGTACCCTCTTGTTGCCTACCCGGATTGTCTGACCATTCTACCGTTGCTTGTCTCAGTGTCTGTTTGTCTCCCGTGTCCCGCTCCCTAGTGAGGGTAGGGACCGTCGCCCAGTTGTCGCCCTGGGGGTTAGCCCAGGGGGGCAAGTAGGCAGGGACAGGGGTTGCGGGATATCTCAGGGAACCCCATATCCCGGACACTGTCCTGACAGTAACACTGGCCGAACTAAGGTCAGACCCTTGCATCCGCCCGGCAACTTTGAGCCCCTCGATGGAGGCCGTGGCGGCTGTAGCGAACCAGGTCCAGGTCCTTACGACCCTTGCCCAGGACCTAACAGCCCGCTTGCAGCCACGGGAACAAGTGGCAGCTGCAGGTCCCATGCAGCCCTCGTCCGCTCCAGGAACGATGTCAGAACCTCGAGCCACGCTTCCGGATTGCTTCTCCGGAGAGAGAGATCAGTTTTTTGCATTTAGAGAGAGCTGCAAGCTCTACTTTGATCTCCGCCCCCACTCCTCTGGTACTGAATACCAGAAAGTGGGAATCGTAATTACCCGCCTGAGGGGAGAGCCCCAGAATTGGGCTTTCTCGCTACCAGCTGGCTCTCCAGCCCGACTATCCCTTGACGCCTTTTTTTTCGCCCTGGGTCAAATTTATGACGAACCCGACCGGGCGGGCTACGCAGTCTCCAAACTTCTGGCCCTGCGCCAGGGTTGTAAGATGGCGGAGGACTACTGTTCCCAATTCCGTCAACATTGTACGGAATCCCGGTGGAACGATGCCGCCCTAAAAGACTTATTTTTGACCGGTCTGTCTGAGGGTCTCAAGGACCTACTTGTGGCCCACCCAGAGCCTAAAACCCTGGAGCAAGCCATGTCGCTGGCTATTCGAGCCGACCGACGTTTGAGGGCCAGACACGCCGCTCGGACCACCCCACTCCCCACGTCTACTTCTTCGACTGACCCGACCTTTTACCCTCCCACCACCGAGGCCATGGAGCTGGGAGCCGTGAACCCCGAGCAACGACGGGAACACCGCCTGAAGAAGAACCTCTGCTTCTACTGTGGGGAGCCGGGTCACCGCATTGCTACCTGCGCTAAGAAGCCACGGCAGGAAGAACTCCCGCTCCTAGGCAGTTATCCGGGGGACTGTCTAGGAGCCAAGGTACTCCCTGTGTTGTCCAAAATGTTAGTGCCTTGCACCCTAGAATTTCATGCTTTCCACCGTACTGGGCAAGCCTTTGTTGATTCGGGGGCTGCGGCTAATTTCGTTAACTTTAATTTCGTTGCTCAACTGTCCGGGGTTTTGTTACGTTTAGAAACTCCGATTCTGGTTTCAGGAGTGGACTCCACTCCTTTGCAAGCAGGGGTGGTTAATCTGGTGACCCCTGAAGTAAGGTTTACTATAGGAGCCTTACACGTGGAAACCTGCACCTTTCTAGTGATGAGAGATTTGTCTGTGGACGTCGTCCTAGGCCTCCCCTGGCTCCGGGAGCACAACCCGGTAGTAAATTGGGACACGTTGGAACTGGTAAAGTGGGGTCCCCGCTGTGCCAACCACCTTTGTGCGGTGAAGGTGGGAATCTCCACCTGCGAGGGGAGCCCCCTACCAGAATACCTCTCCGAGTTTTCTGACGTGTTCTCCAAACAATTATCTGAAGCTCTGCCCCCTCATAGGGAATGGGACTGTAAAATAGACTTGATTCCTGGGGCCAAACTTCCTAAGGGCCGCATTTATAACGTTACGGTTCCAGAGAGAGAATCCATGAGGGACTACATCCAGGACAGCCTGGCCAAGGGGCACATCCGGCCCTCAGAATCCCCGGTGGGTGCCGGGTTTTTCTTCGTTGAGAAGAAGGATGGGGGTCTCCGGCCCTGTATTGACTATAGAGAGCTAAATAAAATCACAGTCCGAAACCAGTATGCTCTTCCACTCATTCCTGACCTCCTCAACCAGGTCGCTGGTGCCCGATGGTTTTCTAAACTTGATCTCAGGGGAGCATACAACCTCATCCGCATTCGGGAGGGGGATGAGTGGAAAACCGCCTTCAATACGCCCCTCGGGCATTTTGAATACCTTGTTATGCCTTTTGGATTGTGTAACGCCCCCGCCATTTTTCAGGGGTACATGAACTCAGTGTTTCAGGATATCATGGGGGTGTTCGTGGTTGTATATCTAGACGACATTTTGATTTTTTCCTCCGACTTGCCGAGTCACCATACTCACGTTCAGACTGTGCTAGCTCGACTCAGACATAACAAGCTGTTTGCTAAACTCGAGAAATGTGTTTTCGGGGTACAAAAGATATCATTTTTGGGGTATATCATCACGCCATGCGACTTCCAGATGGATCCTGAAAAGGTGAAGGCCATCACGGAGTGGGCTCAGCCAGGGTCGTTGAAAGCCCTTCAACGCTTCCTCGGCTTCGCCAACTACTATCGCAAATTCATTAAAGACTTCTCCGTGGTGGCTAAACCTCTAACGGACCTCACCAGAAAGGGGGCAGATGTGAGGACCTGGTCTTCTGAGGCTCTGAGGGCCTTCAATACCCTAAAGGCGGCGTTCTCGTCTGCACCTGTCCTAGTACAACCGGATCTGTCCAGTCCTTTTGTGGTGGAGGTAGATGCCTCCGAGTTTGGTGTGGGAGCGGTACTGTCCCAAGGTCCCTCCACTCTCACCAACCTTAGACCGTGTGCCTATTTTTCTAGGAAGTTTTCGTCCACCGAACGGAACTATGATATAGGCAACCGGGAATTGCTGGCGATTAAGTGGGCTTTCGAAGAGTGGAGGCATTTTTTGGAAGGAGCCCATCACCAGATTACGGTACTCACTGACCATAAAAACCTCACTTATCTAGATTCCGCTAAGAGGTTAAATGCTCGGCAAGCCCGCTGGGCCTTGTTTTTCTCTCGGTTCAATTTTGTTGTTACCTATAGACCCGGTTCTAAGAATGTCAAGGCTGATGCCCTGTCTAGGAGTTTTGGTTCTCCGGAACCTTCCGAGCCGGAGCCTGAGAGCATTCTCTCCCCTGGGGTGGTCCTCGCTGCTGTCTCCTCCGACCTTTCACCTCTCATTCACGCCGCTCAACAATCTGCTCCTGAAGCCCTTCCGGAAGGCAAATTATTTGTCCCGTTGTCACTGAGATTGAAAGTGTTAGAGGAGACACATGCTTCAGTCCTAGCTGGACACCCCGGTATCAGGGGTACTCTGGAGTTAGCGGCCAGACTCTATTGGTGGCCGCACATGGCCAAGGATGTACGGGTATTTGTGTCCGCGTGCCCGGTTTGCGCAAGGGGGAAGAACCTCAGGAGACGTCCTGAGGGGCCTCTTCTGCCCTTGCCCATTCCGTCCAGGCCATGGTCCCATTTGTCCATGGATTTTATTACTGATCTGCCATCCTCGCTGGGGAATACGGTCATTTGGGTAATAGTTGACCGTTTCTCCAAAATGTCTCATTTTGTTCCACTTGGCAAGTTGCCTAACGCCAAACTTTTGTCTGAGATGTTCATCAAGGAGATTGTTCGGTTACATGGGATCCCCGAGGATATTGTGTCTGATAGAGGGGTTCAGTTCGTCGCTCGCTTCTGGCGAGCCTTCTGTAAAAATCTAAACGTTAATTTGTCCTTTTCCTCCGCTTTCCATCCCGAGAGTAACGGACAAACGGAACGGATGAACCAAGAACTTATCCAGTATCTGCGACTGTTTGTCTCTGATAACCAGCATCAGTGGGCCAACTACTTACCTCTCGCCGAATTTGCTATTAACAACCATGGTAACTCGTCGACCCAACTGTCACCTTTTTTTTGTAACTATGGGTTCCATCCCCGGTTCTCGCTTTCTACTCCTTTGGTCTCGAACAATCCGGCCGCCGACATATCCGCCGAAGAACTGTGCACAGTTTGGGCCCAGGTTCGTAAGAACCTTCAGGGTTCCCAAGAGAAACTGCGTAAATACGCAAATAAAAGACGTACTATCTCGGCACCTTTTGTGGTCGGGGAGCAGGTTTTATTATCATCTAAGAATCTGAGACTTAAGGTTCCCTCCCTGAAACTTGCTCCTCGGTTCATTGGCCCATTTACGGTTTCTCAGGTTATCAACCCGGTGTCATATAAGTTGGCACTTCCTGACCCCTGGAAGGTCCACAAGGTTTTTCACAAGAACTTGCTTAAGAAGTATGTGACTCCAGTTCTCCCCACCCAGAACCCGCCTCCTCCCTCTCTGGTACAGGGGGAACTGGAGTATGAAGTAGAAAGGCTTGTGGATGCCCGACGGGTTAGAGGTGGGCTGCAGTACCTGGTCCACTGGAGAGGATTTGGCCCTGAGGATAGGACGTGGGTCCCTGCCAGGGACGTTCATGCGCCACGCCTAGTCCAGGCATTCCACAGGGCTTTCCCGCTTAAGCCCGCACCTGGCCATGGGGGTCCGGTGTACCCCCGTAGAAGGGGGGGTACTGTCAGAACCGGCAACTCTCGGGGCCGCCGTGCCCGCACCACCGGTCCGGCCACCCGGGGTACAGGAGCGCGGCGCAGAGGTACCCCGGTTCTTGTGATCTCCCCGGGCCGCTGTAAGACTGGTCGCCGCCGGGTTGCTAGGGAGGCAGCTGGTGCTTCTAGTGTCCTGACTACCAGGCTGGCTTCCCTAGTAACTGTCTGTGCAGCTAGACTGGGGGCGTGTCCCCAGCACCGCCCTGATTAGCCCTGCTGCTGTCAGGCTCCCCGCCCCAATCAGCTTCTGGGGCGGGAGCGCTGACAGCATTTAAATAGGTGTGTTTTCCTCTCAGGCCTCGCCAGTGTTAGTTTGGTTCTCCAGCTGCACCCGCGTTTATCCTGACTGCTCTTGTGACCTCGGCTTTTCTGACACCTGCTTTTGGACTTGACTACGTTTTTGCCTGACCCCTCCGTACTGCGTACCCTCTTGTTGCCTACCCGGATTGTCTGACCATTCTACCGTTGCTTGTCTCAGTGTCTGTTTGTCTCCCGTGTCCCGCTCCCTAGTGAGGGTAGGGACCGTCGCCCAGTTGTCGCCCTGGGGGTTAGCCCAGGGGGGCAAGTAGGCAGGGACAGGGGTTGCGGGATATCTCAGGGAACCCCATATCCCGGACACTGTCCTGACACAGGCAGTGTGGTTGTTCCCACCAAGTTAAAAACTATACAAGATTTGGCCTGCCTGTCACTGCCTTCCGTTTACAGCATCTCTGCTGGGTGTAGTAGTTGGTGAATTAATACCCAGCCTTGCGCATAATTGTTTCCTGCCTCTGCAGTGCGTTACGTACGCGAAGTCAGCCTCCAACAGGGCAATCGAAATACAGTGTATATCACAGGCAGTGTGGTTCTTCCCAAAAACTTCCAAAAAATACAATATTAGGCCTGCCTATCACTGCCTTCAGTTTACTGCATCTCTGCTGGGGGTAGTAATTGGTGAATTAATACCCAGCCTTGCGCATAATTGTTGCCTGCCTCTGCAGTGCGTTACGTACGCGAAGTCAGCCTCTAACCACAGGCCAATAAGCGGCACATTTAATCACAGCGTTCTGTTTCTGCTAATCTCGTAATACACCATGCTGAGGGGTAGGCCTAAAGGACGTGGACGGGGGCGAGGACGCGGAGACCCAAGTCAGGGTGTGGGCACAGGCCGAGCTCCTGGTCCAGGTGTATCGCAGCCGACTGCTGCGGGATTAGGAGAGAGGCAAGTTTCAGGGGTCCCCAGATTCATCTCACAATTAATGAGTCCACGCGGTAGACCTTTATTAGAAAATGAGCAGTGTGAGCAGGTCCTGTCGTGGATGGCAGAAAGTGCATCCAGCAATCTATCGACCACCCAGTCTTCTACGCCGTCCACAGCTGCAACTCTGAATCCTCTGGCTGCTGCTCCTCCTTCCTCCCAGCCTCCTCACTCCATGAAAATGACACATTCTGAGGAGCAGGCAGACTCCCAGGAACTGTTCTCGGGCCCCTGCCCAGATTGGGCAGCAATGGTTCCTCTCCCACCAGAGAAGTTTATCGTGACCGATGCCCAACCTTTGGAAAGTTCCTGGGGTCCGGGGGATGAGGCTGGGGACTTCCGGCAACTGTCTCAAGAGCTTTCAGTGGGTGAGGAGGACAATGACGATGAGACACAGTTGTCTATCAGTGAGGTAGTAGTAAGGGCAGTAAGTCGGAGGGAGGAGCGCACAGAGGATTCGGAGGAAGAGCAGCTGGACGATGAGGTGACTGACCCCACCTGGTTTGCTAAGCCTACTGAGGACAGGTCTTCAGAGGGGGAGGCAAGTGCAGCAGCAGGGCAGGTTGGAAGAGGCAGTGCGGTGGCCAGGGGTAAAGGCAGGGCCAGACCGAATAATCCACCAACTGTTTCCCAAAGCGCCCCCTCACGCCATGCCACCCTGCAGAGGCCGAGGTGCTCAAAGGTGTGGCAGTTTTTCACTGAGAGTGCAGACGACCAACGAACTGTGGTGTGCAAGGTTTGTCACGCCAAGATCAGCCGGGGAGCCACCACCACCAGCATGCACAGGCATATGATGGCCAAGCACGCCACAAGGTGGGACGAAGGCCGTTCACTGCCTCCGGTTTGCACCACTGACTCTCCCCCTGTGCCCCAACCTGCCACTGAGATCCAACCCCCCTCTCAGGACACAGGCACGACTGTCTCCCGGCCTGCACCCACACGCTCACCTCCGCTGTCCTCAGCCCCATCCAGCAATGTCTCTCAGCGCAGCATCCAGCCGTCGCTAGCGCAAAAGTTTGAGCGCATGTACGCCGCCACGCACCTGCACGCTCAAGCGTTAAACGTGCACATAGCCAAATTGATCAGCCTGGAGATGCTGCCGTATAGGCTTGTGGAAACGGAGGCTTTCAAAAACATGATGGCGGCGGCGGCCCCGTGCTACTCGGTTCCCAGTCGCCACTACTTTTCCCGATGTGCCGTCCCAGCCCTGCACGACCACGTCTCCCGCAACATTGTACGCGCCCTCACCAACGCGGTTACTGGCAAGGTCCACTTAACAACGGACACGTGGACAAGCACAGGCGGTTGGCCACTTTATCTCCCTGACGGCACATTGGGTGAATTTAGTGGAGGCTGGGACCGAGTCAGAGCCTGGGACCGCTCACGTCCTACCCACCCCCAGAATTGCGAGCCCCAGCTCGGTGGTGGTATCTGCGGCGGTGTATGCTTCCTCCACTAAACCACCCTCCTCCTCCTCCTCCTCCTACGCAACCTCTGTCTCGCAATCAAGATGTGTCAGCAGCAGCACGTCGCCAGCAGTCGGTGTCGCGCGGGGTGGCAGCACAGCGGTGGGCAAGCGCCAGCAGGCCGTGCTGAAACTACTCGGCTTAGGAGAGAAGAGGCACACGGCCCACGAACTGCTGCGGGGTCTCACAGAGCAGACCGACCGCTGGCTTTCGCCGCTGAGCCTCCAATCGGGCATGGTCGTGTGTGACAACGGCCGTAACCTGGTGGCGGCTCTGCAGCTCGGCAGCCTCACGCATGTGCCATGCCTGGCCCACGTCTTTAATTTGGTGGTGCAGCGGTTTCTGAAAAGCTACCCACGCTTGTCAGACCTGCTCGGAAAGGTGCGCCGGCTCAGCGCACATTTCTGCAAGTCCAACACGGACGCTGCCACCCTGCGGACCCTGCAACATTGGTTTAATCTGCCAGTGCACCGACTGCTGTGCGATGTGCCCACACAGTGGAACTCTACGCTCCACATGTTGGCCAGGCTCTATGAGCAGCGTAGAGCTATGGTGGAATACCAACTCCAACATGGGCGGCGTAGTGGGAGTCAGCCTCCTCAATTCTTTACAGAAGAGTGGGCCTGGTTGCCAGGTCCTTGGGAACTTTGAGGAGTCTACCCAGACGGTGAGCGGCGATGCTGCAATCATTAGCATCACCATTCCTCTGCTATGCCCCCTGGGGAGGTCCCCCTTCAAAGCATAAAGACGCGTTGCGCTCGGAAACGGAGGCGGGGGAAGACAGTATGTCGCTGGATAGTCAGAGCACCCTCATGTCTATATCTCAGCACGTTGAGGAGGAGGGGGAGGAGCATGAGGAGGAGGGGGAAGAGACAGCTTGGCCCACTGCTGAGGGTACCCATGCAGCTTGCCTGTCATCCTTTCAGCGTGTATGGCCTGAGGAGGAGGAGTTTCCTGAAAGTGATCTTCCTAGTGAGGACAGCCATGTGTTGCGTACAGGTACCCTGGCACACATGGCTGACTTCATGTTAGGATGCCTTTCTCATGACCCTCGCGTTACACGCATTCTGGCCACTACAGATTACTGGGTGTACACAGTCCTCTACCCACGGTATAAGGAGAACCTTTCCACTCTCATACCCGAAGAGGAAAGCGGTTCGAGAGTGATGCTATACCACAGGACCCTGGCGGACAAACTGATGGTAAAATTCCCATCCGACAGCGCTAGTGGCAGAAGGCGCAGTTCCGAGGGCCAGGTAGCAGGGGAGGCGCGGAGATCAGGCAGCATGTACAGCGCAGGCAGGGGAACACTCTCCAAGGCCTTTGCCAGCTTTATGGCTCCCCAGCAAGACTGTGTCACCGCTCCCCAGTCAAGGCTAAGTCGGCGGGAGCACTGTGAAAGGATGGTGAGGGAGTACGTAGCCGATCGCACGACCAGCCTCCGTGACGCCTCTGCTCCCTACAACTACTGGGTGTCGAAGCTGGACACGTGGCCTGAACTCGCGCTGTATGCCCTGGAGGTGCTTGCTTGTCCTGCGGCTAGCATCTTGTCAGAGAGGGTGTTTAGTGCGGCTGGGGGAATCATCACGGATAAGCGCACCCGCCTGTCAACTGACAGTGCCGAAAGGGTTACACTCATAAAGATGAACAAAGCCTGGATTTCCCCAGACTTCTCTTCTCCACCAGCGGACAGCAGCGATACCTAAACAATACGTAGGCTGCACCCGTGGATGAACCCATTGTTCTCTATCACCATAAAAAACGGGGACCTTTTAGCTTCATTAATCTGTGTATTATATTCATCCTCCTCCTCCTGCTCCTCCTCCTGAAACCTCACGTAATCACGCAGAACGGGCAATTTTTCTTAAGCCCACAAGGCTCAGTCATATGACTTTTGTAAACAATGTTTATACGTTTCAATTCTCATTAAAGCCTTGAAACTTGCACCTGAACCAATTTTTATTTTAACTGGGCTGCCTCCAGGCCTAGTTACAAATTAAGCCACATTAAGCAAAGCGATTAATGGGTTTCACCTGCCTTCTTGGTTGGGCATGGGCAATTTTTCTGAGGTACATTAGTACTGTTGGTACACCAATTTTTTTGGGCCCTCGCCTACAGTGTAATCCTAGTAATTTTTATGGGCTTCGACTGCACTCATGCTACAGCAAGGTGTGTGGGGTTGGCCCACACTTTTGCTACATAAATGTAACTGGGGCCTTGTCTATACTGCAACTACTGAAATGTGAAAGAGACTGTTATCTCCCTAAACTGCTGCAACGGGAATGTTACTGTGGCCTGTCTTGACTGCTACTACTACTGAAATGGAACTAATACTGTGCTCCCCCTATACTGCTGCTTCGGAATTGTTACTGGGGCCTGTCTGGACTGCTACTACTACTGAAATGGAACTAATACTGTGCTCCCCCTATAATGCTGCTAGTGATATGTTACTGGGGCCTGTCCGTAATGCTACCGCTGAAATGTTACTAATTCTGGGCTCTGCCTATACCGCTGCTAATGCTATGTCACTGGGGTGTGGAAACGGAGGCTTCCCAAAGACATGATGGTGGCAAGGCCATTTCCCACCAACGCGGTTACTGTTAAGGTGCATATAACCACGGACACGTGGAGAGGACACGTAGTGCCCCAAAAAAATCCCCCTCCTCCTCCAACAATGAAAACATTCTTGCCAAATACCTTTGCATTGGTCCGTCTAGTGGCAGTCCAAGAATTTCACCTTTACTGACACAACAAGAGAGTCCCCCCGCCCACTTAATCCTGGCCACCTTCCGAAAACCAACTAAATAAAACCGCGCTACTTGGTCCGCTGTCGCCACCACATTCCCACCAACGTGGTTACTGTTAAGGTACATATTACCACTCTGACTGGGGCATGCACTGTGGGCCGAAGCACACCTGTATTGTATGTGACGTTAGCTCTGCTGAGCAGGGCACTGCAATGGGATACATTTATGTACCGCTGATGGGTTCCAGGGAGCCACCCATGCTGTGGGTCCACAGGGACTTCGCATTAGGGATTTGTACCTGCCAGTGTCTATGTATTAAAAACCCCGGTCAGACTGGGGCATGCAGTGTGGGCCGAAGCCCACCTGCATTTAATCTGACGTTACCTCAGCTGTGCTGGGCAATGCAATGGGATATATTTATGTACCGCCGGTGGCTTCCTGGGACCCACCTATGCTGTCGGTCCAGACGGAGTTGTAACTGCATGTGTCTACTTATAAAGAACGCCAGTCTGACTGGGGCATGCAGTGTGGGCCGAAGCCCACCTGCATTAAACCTGTAGTTACCTCAGCTGTGCTGGGCACTGCAATGGGATTTATATGTGTACCGTCGGTGGGTTCCAGGGAGCAACCCATGCTGTCGGTCCACACGGACTTCACAATAGGGAGTTGTACCTGCCTGTGTCTACTTATAAAAAACCCCAGTCTGACTGGGGCATGCAGTGTGGGCCGAAGCCCACCTGCATTTAATCTGACGTTAGCTTTGCTGTCCAGGGCACTGCAATGGGATATATTTATGTACTGTTGGTGGCTTCCTGGGACCCACCTATGCTGTCAGTCCACACGGAGTTGTAACTGCATGTGTCTACTTATAAAGAACCCCAGTCTGACTGGGGCATGCAGTGTGGGCCGAAGCCCACCTGCATTAAATCGGACGTTACCTCAGCTGTGCTGGGCACTGCAATGGGATTTGTTTATGTACCGCCGGTGGGTTCCAGGAAGCCACCCATGCTGTCGGTGCACACGGAATTCCCATTGTGGAGTTGTACCTGCCTGTGACTATTTATAAAAAACCCCGGTCTGACTGGGGCATGCAGTGTGGGCCGAAGCCCACCTGTATTTAATCTGACGTTAGCTCTACTATCCGGGGCACTGCATTGGGACAAACTACAGGAGCAATACAGCGCTAATGAGACATGCACAGCTACGCTAGCATTGGAGTCCGCTGTAGGCCCGCGATTGCTGAGGGTTTGTGCAGAGGTCTATGTCCTGGGTGCAGTGAAAGTCCGCTTCCTGCCTAGGATTGCTGAAGCTGGGGGCCGAGGCCTATGTCGTGGCCGCGGTGCAAGTCTGCCATGTTTGGCCGGTCAGATCAATTTTTGGTTCATGTCTTGGGTTTCCTAGGACCCACCTATGCTGTTGGTGCAAACTTAGCTCCCATCGCGGTGTTTGACCTGTCTGGCACAAAGACACTGACTGACTTGGGTAGGGGGCAGAGCGCAGACGGCTTTCCCCTTGCAGTGTAGATTGACCTATGCGACACCTTGACAGAATGAATAGTGTGTGGCACATTGCTATGCCCACGTGTGCAGCTCCTGATGGAGGTGGCACAGGATTGGATTTCTCATTGCTTCTGTACAGCATTGTGGGCTATCGCCCCGCTCCTTTTAAAGAGGGTCGCTGCCTGGCCCTGACAACCCTCTGCAGTGTGTGCCTGCAGTTCCTCCTCATGGCAGATGCACTTATAAATAGACATGAGGGTGGTGTGGCTATGAGGCCAGCATGTGGCATGAGGGCAGCTGAAGGCTGCGCAGGGACACTTTGGTGTGCGCTGTGGACACTGGGTCGTGCGGGGGTGGGGGGTGGGCAGCATGTAACCCAGGAGAAGTGGCAGCAGAGTGTCATGCAGGCAGTGATTGTGCTTTGTTGGAGGTAGTGTGGTGCTTAGCTAAGGTATGCCTTGCTAATGAGGGTTTTTCAGAAGTAAAAATTGTTGTGAGGAGGGGCCACTCTTGCCGCTATTGTGGCTGAATAGTGGGACCTGGGAACTTGAAATGCAGCCCAACATGTAGCCCCTCGCCTGCCCTATCCGTTTTTGTGTCGTTCCCATCACTTTCTCTAATTTCCCAGATTTTCACAAATGAAAACCTTAGCGAGCATCGTCGATATACAAAAATGCTCGAGTCGCCCATTGACTTCAATGGGGTTCGTTACTCGAGACGAACCCTCGAGCATCACAAAAAGTTCGACTCGAGTAACGAGCACCCGAGCATTTTGGTGCTCGCTCATCTCTATTAATAACCTTTAGTTAGACTGCCCTCTTGGGATTTGGCTGTCAGATGTAATAGCTAGAGATTATCAGTTTATGAGAAGTTGATAAAATGTAGTGGAACTTTAAGAATATATGGGCTAATAATAAGGATTGGGAACTGAGCCCTATACTTTGTATAGTACCACTTAAGGACCTCTGAACTTAGTATTTAAAGAATACTGGAGTTGTTTAATTTATGTGTGTTCTTGTCTAATGTACTTCGCCGTAATAATTTTATATTTTAGAAATAAAAGTGATATATTAAATAATTTTTCCCTTCGGAGAATTTTAACTTAAAACTCAAGTCCAAACACAGAAGTTTTACTACAATCCTCAATATTGAATTTGCAACACCAAGAAGAAAAAATTATTATGGATAATCGCAGGATCGATGGACATGCTAATGATATGCAAATGATAAAAAAAAGGGGGAAAAATATTCAAAACATATTGATTTATTCTGTATTGAGTATGAGCGCCATATGCAGAAATACACACACTTACATGCCTGGGCATGCTGTTAATGAGATAATGTTTTCCTGAGGAATGTTCTGCCAAATTGAATATACTCGGGCAAGCATATCATCACGATGTGCTGCTGGAAGCTCCCTTTGCAATTGCTGAACAATGACGTTCCAGATGTGTTCAATGAGAGACAAGTCCAGAGATGCTGCTGGCCATGTTAATACCTTTAGGCCATGCAGCCTGATCACAGGTGCAAAAACATATGGCCTGGCGTCGCTTTGAAAAACATCTCCTGGGACACTTCAGACAAATGGCTGCACGACTGATTCCACGACCAGATCAACGTAACACTGAGCTGTTAGCATACCTGTAATTAAGACTAGAGGGGTCCGACTACTGTACATTATGCCAGGCCACACCAAAATCCCAGGAGTAGGACTGCTGTGATGTTCCCTCTAGAAGGCATCTTCATGGCGTTGCCCACATGGTCTCCAGACAAATCTCTGGCTATCATTGTTTCTGAGACAAAAGGCGGACGCCTTACTTAAGATCTCAATTCCAGCCTCCATTACCATCTTACTCTGCACCAGGATAGTCTTTGTGAGTGGTGGTGTGAGGTCAATGGAACACTTGTCGCTGGATGTCTAGCTAATTATTCAGTGTTGTCATTGAGGTTCGCCATTCTCCCAAACACTGGAACACCCAACACTGAACAGTGCTGACATCTTGGCCTACATGTGTAGCATGTTCATCACACAATCATACCACAAGACGTCATCCAATTTTGTGAGATTTCATGTGGCTGAAAAAAAGCTTTCGATCTAGCTTTTGGACCATTGAAACTCCTCCCACATGCCACAGAGTTTAGTTTGAAAATGTGATTATTTGCATATCTTTGCAACATGTTCCAATTCCTCAATATGTATAACCTTATGACTTTTCTTTCTTGGTGTTGCAGTTTCAGTGTTTAGGCTTGTATGTTCACAGAACCTAATAAAGTCTTTCCACAGTTGTGTTAGGTCCCTCACAGACTATGGGCTTATTCAGACGAGCATGTTTATGTGCGTACATATGTCTGCACAAAACCACGCATCTATTAGAACCATTGGTTCCCTATGGTGTGTTCACATGTCTGTGTTTTACAGGTGTGCAAACTCATGTACCTGAAAAATATAGGACATGCGTGCACCATAGGTCCGGGGTGCGTGTCAATATTCCCTGCAGGGAGTCTCCTTGTCACTGGACACTTTGACAGCACTGTCACAGTGTTCAGTGACAAGGGGACTCCCTGCGGGGAGTAAAGAATCTACTGTCAAGGCCGTGACAGCTGTGGCTGAGGATTGCGAAGCTCTCCCATTGATTTCAATGGGGCCTGCTGCTGCTGGCGGCCCTATTGAAACCAATAGGATGCCGTACACCCGTGGTAAATTAAATAAATGGCCGAGCGCTGCCTGTGATTGGCTGAACGCGCTCAGGTGTCATTCAATGGGACACAGCCCTTTCAGCAGCAGGGATTTAAAATCCCCATCTGCTGAAGAACTTCATTACAGTGCAGGGAGAACAAGTGGCTAGACACGCTGAACCCCAGCAGCGGCGGACAGGTGAGTATATATTTTTTTTATTTTTTACTACAGCTAGGGATGATTTTCAGGGAAGGGCTTATATTTAAAGAAAAACACTGCAAGGGTTGACGGCAGGCCATTGCTTTCATTGCAGCAGCAGGCCGGTTACAGGGAATTCTAACTCTCACTCACAAGTATCAGTGCAGAACTCCAAAAACATCAACTTCAGCACATTTCAGATTTCTCTATATTGCTTACAGAATGTTATTAATTACTGTAGTAATATACTGTAAGACCTCATTAACAAGGGTACATTTGCACTCTGTATTGTGCATGTATTTTTTTACACACAAGATATGAGGAGCTGATAATCCCATTGACTTGCATTGGGGAATTCAGGTATGCATTACTTAGGTGCATGGGAAAAAACACACCATGTTCTATCTTTGTCCATATTAAGGAGCAAAATAGCCTATTCAGGTCAGTGGAATCCCGTAAATACTCAGTAAATGTATGGGATACATGCATATTAAATGTGCATTTACGCATGAAATCAATGCGGCCTTATTGTGTTTTTCTTGTTTGGATGAAAAACGTAATGAATACGTGCACAAAAAAATGCAATAAGGTCTTTCTTCAGACCAACATATTTGCACATGCTTTCGTACGCACAAAAATTGCCCGCGAAAAAGACAGAAAATAGAAACTATTTATTTCAGTTAACAGTCTGGAATGCTGCGTATTTCTAGCCCAAAATGGAATACGTGCGATCGAACTCTAAGGCCGCTTTCATGCAACCGGAGGAGGGGAAATAAAAAGCACGAGATTTGTGTTGTGAAATGCATAAATCTCGCACGAATATGAACCCCATTCTTTTCAATTGAGTCGTACATGAGCAATTTTTTTAAGCATCGTGGTGTGAGGAAAAAAAATCATGTGTAGTGGCCCAGCGAGTCCTACAGAACTCTCACACCAACGCTTGTCCTGCCACACTTGTCTGTGTGCCGCCCTTGGACATAGAAAATGCCATCTGTAGGAGAGACCCTGTTTCTCCCCTTCTCTCCACTAAGCCTAGAGCTTACCTCTGATGTCAGCTGGTGTCCTATTGGCTGATAGTCAACTTCAAACTCACTGGTGCAGAGTCCAAGGGCGGGAAAGTAGCCACACAAGTCCCTATGCATAAGTGGGAGGAGTCAAAAAAGTGTTGGAAAGAAAGGGAGAAGATAAAAGGAGGAGTCGATGAGCAGTTAAGGAGACGCAGCCAGGAGTGAGAGAGGAGAGATTGTAGTCAGGTCATGTCGTAGGAGGAGGTACGAGTAGAAGAAAGAGCAGACAGTATCTGCACGTTTCCTCCCAGGGTCGAGCAAAGTCTCATTCCGCTCCCTTGGTAATCCACGGCAGAGAGGAAGAGAACTTTTCTAAGGTCGGTCTTCTACTAAACAATGAGTCTAAAACTACCCGGTAAACTCAAAGCCAGGATTAGATAAATGGCCACTTTACACTCTGCTTCACCTACACTTTACTAAACCTAAATCAACCCTTTAGTTAGAACAACTAGTGGGGAAGTTGTCTTGCAAATCAGTTCAGAAAAAGGAAAGAGAGAGCACTGAAATCAGTTCTTAATCCCGTCAATATTGCTGTATTCTACTCCGTGTTCAATTCACTGCATACTGCTGTATCTGCTTGTACCATTTCAAAGCACCGTTGTGGAGATTGTATTTTCTACTGTTACAAAAATCAGCCTAGTAAATCTGCGAACTCCCAGATTACTATCACAAGCTACTAGACTTGTCTCAGTTATTTCTTTGGCATTCCATCCCGAGGGTCCAGTTGGAGTACTGGTGTCACGTATGACAAAACAGGCCTTCCTGTTACACACACTACGGTACATTCCTTGGGTCGCTGCACAACCCCCGAGCAGATCATTCATAACATCACTGTCTGGAGAGACCACAGAGCCACCCGTTATAACCCTTCTGCAAAAAGCTTGTGGTTCCCCTCACTTTGGCGCGCTGTGGCTCGGCCGTTGCACATGCAATGTCCCACCTTTGCATGGCCCATTGTTTTCAATGGGGTCGGCAAAGCATTGCACAGTGTGTGAGGCGATGTTACTTTCCACTGAGCTGATGCTACTTGCCACCATGTGAAAACCCCAGTGATACAAAGCGTTTTCATGTGAAAACAGCTTCACATCCCTGTAGGCATTCCCTTCGTCACAGCCGCAGCCGAGGATCCCGGAATTCTCCCATTGCGTTCAATGGGTCTGGTACTGCTACTTCTGGCCCTATTTAAAACAATGGGCGATATCGCAGAAAGACAGAACATGCTGCAAATTTTTTTTTTTTTCACGCAACATCACGTGAGCGAAAAAATTGGAAATGGGAATTAAACCAATCATTAGTTTCATAATCATGCATTCACTCTCTGGCATTGCACAATTTTATCGCCAGTGTGAAACCATCCTTCGTGTTTACATGCTGTTAGGATGTTTTCTGTTAAAAGTACATTTACTCTGACTAACCATGTTCTCCCGCTTTTTCTTCCAGCCTGCAACATCTATGCATTCTGTGGGGCGTTATTTGGGATAACTTCAATGATGACTTTACTGGCTGTTGCTATTGATCGTTACCTCGTTATAACCAAACCATTACAATCCATACAATGGTCATCAAAAAAGCGGACTGTGCACGTCATTGTTCTCGTCTGGTTTTATTCCTTATTGTGGAGCATGGCACCACTGCTGGGCTGGAGTAAGTGCAAGCACTTGGACATATCTTTGAGAATACATATAGACATTGAATGATGGCCAAGAGGCAGTCAGACAGATTAACCCATTTTTGTTAAATCTTTCGACTGTTCTAAACTAAAAGCAGATTTCATCTTATGCAATATTACTTAAGATTATAAGACTAAATGTCTAAGACCGTATTGCTCACAATGATTTTCGAGTTTATAGTGTGGTTTTTACCTGATCTAAACGCCCATTTACACGTAATAATTATTGCTCAAAATTAGTTCAAATGACCAAAAATGAGCGATAATTGTTACATGTAAATGCGGGCATCGTGCACTTTTCATTTGAACAATGATTTTACGGTGAACTTAAAATACATTGTTCAGCCACTGGAGATAAAGTATCTCTTAACAGACCGCATGCTGTTTATCTCCACGAGAGTCATCAGATAACATTGTAACCTGACGGCAGCCACGATGAGAACAATGCAGCTGTTTAAACAGCTGGGCGTGTGATTAATCACATGCTGGGCTCTGCAAACCGCTCATGAAGGCCCTTTTACATGCAAATGAAGATAATAAAGATTTAATGGCCATTAATACTTTATGCAAATACATCTCTAAATCTTTCAATCTTTCAGTAGTTTGAAAGATTATCTTTGTGTGTAAATGGGCTTTTAGGCTAGGTTCCATCACTGCTGTGGGTTCCATTTTACTGCTCTATTATGGGAGCAGAAAAACAGATTTTGCTGGCAAATGGATCCTTCTTATAACAGAATCAAACTGTGCCAAAATGGAACCCATTTACTATATTGTGGTCCGCTTGGTTTCTATCCAGCTGTCCAATATTTCCCAGATGAATGGTACGCCATTTTTGCGGAAATATATAACAAAGGCTACAAATAGAGCCTTCAATGCTGATGTGAACATGGCTCTATTCATGTTGTGTTACTTCAAGGAACATTGAGATGTAAGCTATCAAAAAAGGGGGATTAGGTATAATTAAACAGTACCTTCCGATGTGGTGCCACCCTACATACAGTAATAAAAAAAATGGGTAAAATTAGGGGGAAAAGGCAGTTGGGTTTATAAAAATATATTACTTTTATTAAAAGAATCTAAAAAAACATTTGTCAATGAAGTTGGGATTTCATGAGTAGTGCTATCCATTGTGATTTGCCAAGCAATAAATCGTCTAATTTTTTGCAAAATCAAATCAGGTCATCCTGACCCGATTTTTAGCAAAAACTGTTTTGCTAAAGAGAGGTAAGTGTATGCGCACACATGTGTTCTCTATGAATGCGGTTCAGTTTTTAGCACTGTTGCCTTTCAGTGCTGGGGCTTTAGGTTCAAATCCCATCAAAGATACCCTTCTGCAGGGACATTGAAAAACTCCACTCTGATGTTGTTCTTGGCCAAATTTGAGCCTAGAACTACAGCAAAACAAAGCAGCTGTCTGCTCTGCTCCAGAGAAGAACAACAAGAACAAACACAAAGAACAAACTCTATCCAGATATTGCCATTGGTCAGTTTTAAACAAATGTCTGTGAAGCTGATTTTTATTCCCATTGATTATTATTTTTTGAAAATCAGGTTGGGTACTCCTGACCTAAATATCTCAAAAATCTCAACACTAATCATGAGTAACACCATCAGCATAATCATACCATGATCAACAATCCACCAATATAAATTATCTTGTAGAAAGCCCATCCAAGGACGGAAACTCCATTTATATAAATCCATGCTCACAAAAGCTATTCATTGCCGGCAGGCCATACTTGTTCATTTTTTTTCCTAATTATACTGTTATGAAATGTAACACACTAACAGGCATTTAGAGTCTGAAATGTAGCTCTTGGTTTTTTGCAATTTCTCTGAGCATTGCACAATCGGACTTTGCGGTGAATTTGCCAGAATCTCCACTCCTGCGAAGATTGTCAACAGTCTTGAATTTTTTTCCACTTGTGAATGAAATAATGGACTTCAAATTTCTTGGAAATTGCCTTATAAGTTATAACCCTTCCCAGATTGATGGGCAGCAACACTTGCTTCTCAAGGACGATTGCTGGTTTCTTTGGCTTTGTTAACACACCCCGAATGCTCCAAACCAGCAAGCTGCCAAAACAACTGCTTTTATAGAGGTGGTCGCACTTGAATAATAAATCAAGGTTATTTAATTAGCAGAAGCTAGCTACTACGGTACTTACCCATTTAGTTCCTATGAAGACAGTAAAGGTGCACTTAATTTTTTACACATCTTCTGCATTTTGGGCTGGTAATTTGTCATGTATTCATCTGAGATTGCATTTACCCAATTTTAAGACCTTTTTATGTCCTGATATGTAAAACCATATAATTCAAAGAGGGTGTACTTCATTGTTCTCATGCTTGTCCTCAGATAATTGTGATACTAATTCAACTTAGAAGAATATCGTCTTGAATGTTCATGACCTCACACCATGGCATCAATCTAGTTTAGGAGAATATCATGCTGAACGCCTGTCTCCTTAGTCCAGCTTCAAAGTGATGAAGCATGTGCCTGCATAAGCTATCTGTTTTTTACAAGTTGAGCCACATTAATAGAGGTCCAAAATGTAGAAAACATATGGGGTATTGGTAAATGTTTACTTTTTGCTAGTTCTTGAATATATAACTTGAACACAGACAGATAATATGGACAGCTAAACTCTATGGGAGTGATGAAAACAGCTGAGCACTGCAAATGCATGTTTCCAGCACTGAAAAAGAGTTTAAAGGGTGCAGTTAAACACATGCTTGACTGTAGTTCATTGGAAAACTATTTAATTCCGCGTTCAGTTGGCTGGCGGAGGGTCCCCCCATGTGAACCCTACTTTAGTAATTTGACACCCTTTCCCATTTCTCTAAAATGTATCCAGTGGATTAGTATTACTGTACCTATGTGCTATTAGAGATCTAGGAGTTGTGGCTAATGATACATGTTCAGAAAGGGACAACTGCAATCATATGCATAATTTAAATTTCTAATACTTTTTTTTACAGTTAATGAAAATCAGTAAACTAATCTCTAATTTGGAGTCACAGATATACTACAATTTGTAGATTATTTTAAAATTACAACTGCTGTTAACAAAATCTTGGTATTTTTCACAGAGGCGTAGTACACCACCCCTTAGATCAGAATCTTATCTGCATGAACTCCCACCAATCCCAAGAAGAGGATCCCACTCCCCCATTTCCTCTGTACCTCTGCCTTCAGTGGTGGCTCCCCCACCAAGCTAACATTTATCACTAATATTATATGTTTGAAAGCCCCCTTATTGAGCGAGTACCCCAAGAATGTCAGCTGTTAATTTTCTGCAACCCAGCATTCACAGAGCAACTGGTTACCTGCTCTTCCTCTAGTCTTGACTTGCGGCTGCCAGAGCTCAGCATAATCAGACTGAAAGACTCACAAAAAGGAGAAAAGTGCTGCTGAGTCTCCACTGTAAAAAAAACTAAAACCTTTCTGCTACAGCAACCGTCATTGTAGCCGAGCTGGACACAAAGAGTGCCTCTACCCTGTCAGTGATGTGATCTAAAGCAGACAATTGCTGCCATCATGGCAGAGGTGTTTTGTGTATCAGGCTCGGCTGGGGTGGCTGCAGTAGCAGAAATAAGTTGATTTATTTAGTGTGGAAACTTAGTTGTGCTCTTCTCCTGTGTAAGTCTCCGGCAGCTGCAAGTCAGGACTCCTAGAAGAAGCAACGGTCTTACACCAGACAAGTGTAGCTAAAACAGTGTGGCACATCATACTGAGGGCTGCAGGATCAAAGTAGAATCAGCCATTTTATTTAGTGTGGAAGGAAATAGTGTTGTGTCTGACTATGCGGGGCCCAGATGGCTGCTGCATAAGTTAACATTGCAGTGAATAGTGATACTATACATTAGCTCCTTCTTTCTCTTGGGAACTAGCTGGCACCTCCTCCTCCTTCTCTCCTTATTGCGCCCGGGGCACATGCCCTACCTGCCCACCAGCTACACCACTCGTTTGCAGCAACATGTGTTCTGGGAAACTGTCACAATAAGCTGTTGGTCATAATTGCTTCTCTGAGCACTTCATTGACATCCAGCTTAGGGACATCTCAATTCTTGCATTAAGTTTGGGTTATTTTCAGATTTCTCCTACTTGCTGGAGGTGATTGAGACATTATCTTATGGAACTGATTCAAGTTGAGTTTCATTTTCTAACAAAAAAAACCTGAAAGATATAGAAGGAATGTTATGTCTGATCAGAGTACATTTTTCTTTGTGAACATTGATTTCAATACATCAGTTAACCCTAAAACATGACATATGTTAAATTTATATTCTATTACCTCTTGTATTTAATGTGTTAATTGTTTATTTCTGTTAGGTTCCTATGTGCCTGAAGGTTTAATGATATCATGTACATGGGATTATATGACATCTACACCTGCAAACAAAAGTTACACTATGATGCTGTGCTGCTTTGTCTTCTTCATCCCACTTATTATGATATTTCACTGCTATTTACTCATGTTCCTGGCAATCAGAAGTACTAGTAGGTAAGATACTTGTATACTTACATAGTAACTAATCTTCTATGAGGTTTATGATATGTTCATGACTGGGCAAGTTTATCAGTAATGTCTTCTAAGGCTAAAAACACATTCATTCAACGGATTCCAACAATATGAAGTGTATGGGAACAGCCCAACTGTTACTAGAGGAATGATGGATTAAGTAGGTTAGATTTCAACATGACCCATTCTTTATCGTTTTGGAATACATGGGAAATAAGAGGTGGCGGTAACAACGTGTATATATATATATATATATATATATATATATATATATACACACACACACACACACGACAGCAACATATATACTGTAACATATATGTCTGTTTTATCTGGAACTTGTATGCTTCGAAACGTGTTACAATATCGGGACTAATACAATTCTTTCACACTACTTATATCCCCATTGTTGGGTTCTCCAACCTTCTTTGTTAGAACTTTTGTGAACATGGCAGCTGAGTAGAGGATGTTAAAATCTGCATTTGTACACATGGTCACTCGCCCCTGTTGCCGACTTTCAAAATCTAGCTCATATGATCCTACTTCAGAAGATGGATTGGAATTAATTGCATGCTTTTCTAATGTAGCAGCTGCTAGGACAGGAGTTATCCAGATATGAAAGACTAGAAGGATTTACTAGACATTATGGTAATGGTGTATCTTTAAGGAGCCTTGTGTACCATTACTAAGAAAAGGACCCTCTAAGGGGTTGTCCCACTTTTAGCTATTCATGGCCTATCCTCAAATTAGGTCATCAATAGCAGATCAGTGGGGGTCTGCCACTCTTGACTTGGTAATCAGCTATTACCCACAGACTGGTATTTGTGTGTACAAAGCAGTTTTTTCTGTGGAAGCAGACAGCTCCATACCTTACACAGTGGCCTTGGCTGATATTGCATG
Organism: Eleutherodactylus coqui; assembly: GCF_035609145.1. Classification (NCBI taxonomy): domain Eukaryota; kingdom Metazoa; phylum Chordata; class Amphibia; order Anura; family Eleutherodactylidae; genus Eleutherodactylus; species Eleutherodactylus coqui. The sequence goes on along the minus strand of NC_089843.1, from coordinate 173,951,714 downwards.
TTGAGATCTTGTTTAATGGAATAGAACTCAGCATGCAATACCAGCTGGGGCCACTGCACAATGTAAGGAGCTTGTCTGCTTCCACAGAAAACCAGCTCCATGAACACAGTTACCAGCCCAGTGGAAAAGTTGATCGCCAGGGGTCATGGACATTGGATTGCCACTGATCTGCTATTGATAATTTATCCTAAAGATAGATTAGTAGTGAAAACTTATTAATAGGCTTAGAATCTTTATACATTATAAAACTTACTAATAGGCTTAGCACTGATTGAACTATTTCAGTACAGTCATGGACGGAGAAGGGGTCAATTTCTTGAAGTCTAATCTTCCAGATTATCAGAGAAGTAAACTATTCCCAACAATATGCTGTTAGTAGGTAGAAGTGCTTTTAATTAGGATCTGAAGCCATAGCTGAAACCAAAGCCCAGATGCTGCAATGTATTTAAGTAAGGTAATAACTGAATGTTCATCCTCAGGAATGTTCAGAAGATTGCATCATGTGGACGGCAAACCGTATTGTCATCGTCTATGAAGAAGGAGTGGAAAATGGCAAAGATTGCGTTTGTCATTATAATTGTCTATGTGTTGTCTTGGTCTCCTTACGCCTGTGTCACGCTGATTGCATGGGCTGGGTAAGCAAAATTAAAGATATTTACAAAGTATTTTAATACAGACGATAAAACTTTTCTCACTACTGAAAAGTCTTTCACTTTTATACACCCGCCTGTTTCATTGTAGTGAGGCTGGTCATGCAGTAAATAGTGAATAGTCAAAGACCGGAGAAGAATCCAGCACTTTCATTAAACATTCCTATTTATAATAGCATAATAAGCTCAGTTGGTCTAACAGAGCATGTGGATCCACTTATACGTTTGAGTTTACATTTTTTGTTCACAGCATACTAGACTTTGTAACATGAAAGACACTTAAAGCTAAAACCATTATGAAGCAATGAAAGAGTTTGAACTTTGAAAGATATTTCAACCTTATTTGAGGACCTACAGCTTTTAGCGCTGATGTATATTTTTCCCTGCGAGATATGTTTAAAAAAATGTGTAATAAATCTGTTTAATTCATGGCTTTGAAATATCTAGTGCTTAAGCACAGAATCCCCAAGGCTTCACAGTTTAACACTACCTCCAATTGTCTGCTCCCACTGGCTAAGTGCTCAAATGTCCTCTTTCAGGAGAGTTTCCATTAGGTTAACTAATACAGATGTCAAACTAACTGGCCTGTAGTTCTCAGCTTTTTCTCTACTACCTTTCTTATGGAAGGGTACAATAGATGCCATTCTCCAGTCATTATCACCACCTATTAGAAGGAACTTTTAAAATAAATGAGTTAAGAATTCCAATCTGTGATTACTGGAGCTCTAAGAACTCCAGGGTGGATTCTATCTGGACTAGAGATGAGCGAGCACCAAAATGCTCGGGTGCTCATTACTCGAGCCGAGCTTTTGGTAATGCTCAAGAGCTTGTTTCGGGTAACGAACGTCATTTAAGTCAATGGCAGACTCGAGCATTTTTCAAGGTGACCCATGCTCTGCATTGTTTTCAATGGAGCCGCGACTGCTGCCGGCGGCTCCATTGAAAACAATGGTCTGCCGGCACCCCTGAATTGTTTTTCAGGGAAGGGCTTTACATATAAGCCCTTCCCTGAAAAACAATTTTAGTGTAATAATTTTTTTCTTTTACACTAAAATGATTGTTTTTTAGGGAAGGGCTTATGTTTAAAGCCCTTCCCTGAAAAACAATCACCGGGTGACGGCAGCAGGATCCTCCACCGCAGCTGTCATGTGTGACAGCTGCAGTAGAGAGTTGAAGAATTCCTCTGCTGCATCTGTCACAGATGTGGCAGATGTAGCAGCAGGGAATTCTTTTTACTAGCATGCGGCAGATGTGTTCTTCATCCCCGCGGGGGAGACAGCAGCGGCGGAGAGGTAAGTTTATTTATTTGTTTTTTACACTAAAATGATTGTTTTTTTAGGGAAGGGCTTATGTTTAAAGCCCTTCCATGAAAAACAATTCAGGGGTGCCGGCAGACCATTGTTTTCAATGGTGCCGCTGGCAGCAGCCGCGGCTCTATTGAAAACATGTGGGGAGGAGAGGGTGAAATTTTTTGAGCACCCGTGCTCGGCTCAAGTAACGAGTACATCAAGCAGGCTAATGCTTGAACGAGCATGCTAGCTCATTTCTAATCTGGATCCATCACATTAACCAACTTTAGACGTGCAAGTTCAGCTACAAGATCAGCCTCCAAAGAGTATAAATGGTAACCTGAAATAAATTCCTTAGGGATATAGTTCCTTTTCTAATAGATATGGTCCTGATTAATTTTTCATTGTGTCTTGTGTGTCTTTCATAGCAAAATTCTGTAAGTGAATTTCTAGTGTTCCATTTTCTTGGCTCTCTCTATGCACGGTCTAGCTTTCTACCTCTAATATCTATCTTGTGTTAATTAATTTTGAAAGATCTGATAAAAAATTTACGAATCATGTACTGATTTCTTATCCATTTCTATTACAGCCATGGGAAATATTTAACACCATATTCCAAGACCGTCCCTGCAGTTATAGCTAAAGCCTCTGCCATTTATAATCCTATTATATACGGAATAATACATCCAAAGTACAGGTAAATCTTTTTTCACATCAGATTACATATACCGCTATTGAAAGGAAATGTATCACCTATATTTATTTTACTAATTAAAATTAGATAGTGAAACATTTTCAATTTTTCTTAAGTTTTTATTTGCCGATTGTAGATTTCCTATTCTATTACCTGTAAATGACTATGGGGGGCGGCCATCTAACCTTTGCTGCAGAGACATGCTTTACAGCAGCTTCATGCGCACAATGTACGGGAGCTGACCAACTGATTTCTATGGGAGGCTATGCTAAGCATATTGTGTGACCTCTGCAGTGGTCATTGTGCAGGGAGAAGGAAAAGATAAACTGACCATTACCCGTTGGGAAGGGTGGATCTTGGGTTATCCATATACAAGTGTTAACTTGCATTGTAATTGCACATTGACTGCTGAAAAGTGTTCTCTACAGAAAAAGACATTTCAGACTATTATAAGGCTAAGGGCTCCTTCACACTGGTTATAAAATCGTGCGATGTGAGAGTGAAAACGCATAATTATGAAACCAGTGATTTTCAATGGTTTCATTCCCACTTGCAATGTGAAAAAAAAAAGACAGCATGTCCTATCTTTCTGCGATGTCGCCCATTTCTTTCAATGGGAGAACTCTGCGATCCTCTGCAGTGATATGAGGCTGAATATAAAGAAGAGTTCTATTGCACTCCCAGCAAAAGTGAAATGGGCTGTACTCACTCGGGAGAGGGGAGGAAGCCAGTGTACATCGGGTTCCTGCCCTCTCTTGTTCCAGGAAGGCCTTGTATAATAATGCTGTAGGTCCTGCGTCCTATGCCCGGTATAACCAGGCCCACAGCCAATCCGTACGATCAGAATGACTGTTTATTAAAGAGGTACTTGGATACTTGAAAGAGGCTTGTTTTGCTGAAACGTGTTGTATGTACATAGGACTCTCCAGGTGGAGAGTCCTTCTGTTACCTTCCTGGACCAAGAGAGGGGGAAGTTATTTACCCGATGTACACTGGGTTCCTCCCCTCTCTCGAGTTTGTACAACCCATTTAACTTTTGCTTGGAGCGCTATAGAACTCTTCTTTATATTCATTGTGGACCCCCATCATGTGTTGATTGGGGGTTTATTTTTGTTCATTATTGCAGCTCTCCACTGGGTGGATCGCAAGTGGATTGGACAGTCTCCCTCAATTATTACTTTATTGTTCTCACCTCCCAAGGCATGATATGCAGTGATATGAGGCTGTTTTCACATGAAAACTCCTTGCATCCACAGGGCTTTCACGGCCCGATAACACCCTTGCCAGTATGAAGGAGCCCTTAGTGGTCAGTGTAAAAATTGCAGGATATTAAGATGTTTTTTAAGTGCAGATCAAAAATATAACCCCAAAATGTTAAGTATATCTATATATATATAAAAACAAAAGCCCTCACTGACTCACTGACTCACTGACTCACTGACTCACTGACTCACTCACTCACTCAATCACTGACTCGTCAAAAGTTCTCCAACTTCCCTATGTCGTAGAAACATGAATTTTGGCACAAGCATAGATTATCTCCAAAATAGGAAAAGTAATTGGGTCCCAACTCTATTATTCAATTCTAGCACAAAAAAATTAGCGTCCAAATTTTACGTACGGAATCTAAATCTCTCACTTCCCAATGTCATAGAAACTTAAAATTTCGCACGGGCATTGAATATGTCATAAATAGGAAAAGCTAATGGGTCCCAACTCAATTATTATATTCTATGCACAAAAGAATTAGCGTCCAAATTCTACATACGGAATGTAATTTTCTCACTTTCCGGTGTCATAGAAACGTGAAATTTGGCACGACCATTGATTATGTCATAAATAGGGAAAGCTAATGGGTCCCAACTTGATTGTTCAATTCTGTGCGCAAAAGAATTAGCGTCCAAATTTTACGTACGGAATGTAATTTTCTCACTTTCCGGTGTCATAGAAACGTGAAATTTGGCACGAGCATTGATTATGTCATATGTAGGAAAAGCTAATTGGTCCCAACTCAATTATTCAATTCTATGCGCAAAAGAATTAGCGTCCAAATTTTACGTACGGAATGTAATTTTCTCACTTTCCAGTGTCATAGAAACGTAAAATTTGGCACGAGCATTTATTATGTAATAAATAAGAAAAGCTAATGGGTCCCAACTTGATTATTCAATTCTATGCGCAAAAGAATTAGCGTTGAAATTTTACGTACATAATCTAAATCTCTCACTTCCCAAAGTTATAGAAGCATGAAATTTGCCATAAGCATTGAATATGTCATAAATAGGAAAATTTAATGGGTCCCAACTCGATTATTCAATTCTAGTGCAAAAGAACTAGCGTCCAAATTTTATGTACGGAATCTAATTCTCTCACTTCTTGGTGTCATGGAAACATAAAATTTGGAACGAGCATTGATTATGTCATAAATAGGAAAAGCTAATGGGTCCCAACTTGATTATTCAATTCTATGCATAAAAGAATTAGCGTCCAAATTCTACGTACGGAATGTAATTTTCTCACTTTCCGGTGGCATAGAAACGTGAAATTTGGCACGAGCATTGATTAGGTCATAAATAGGAAAAGCTAATGGGTCCCAACTCGATTGTTCAATTCTATGCGCAAAAGAATTAGCATCCAAATTTTACGTACGGAATCTAATTCTCTCACTTCTTGGTGTCATAGAAACATAAAATTTGGAACGAGCATTGATTATGTCATAAATAGGAAAAGCTAATGGTCCCAACTTGATTATTCAATTCTATGCGCAAAAAAATTGTCGTCGAAATTTTACGTAATACTCTAAATCTCTCACTTCCCAAAGTTATAGAAACATGAAATTTGCCATAAGCATTGAATATGTCATAAATAGGAAAAGTTAATGGGTCCCAATTCGATTATTCAATTCTAGCACAAAAGAACTAGCGTCCAAATTTTACGTACGGAATCTAATTCTCTCACTTCTTGGTGTCATAGAAACATAAAATTTGGAACGAGAATTGATTATGTCATAAATAGGAAAAGCTAATGGGTCTCAACTCAATTATTCAATTCTATGCGCAAAAGAATTAGCGTCCAAATTTTACGTATGGAATGTAATTTTCTCACTTTTCGGTGTCATAGAAACGTGAAATTTGGCACAAGCATTGATTATGTAATAAATAGGAAAAGCTAATGGGTCCCAACTCGATTGTTCAATTCTATGCGCAAAAGAATTAGCGTCGAAATTTTACATACATAATCTAAATCTCTCACTTCCCAAAGTTATAGAAACATGAAATTTGCCATAAGCATTGAATATGTCATAAATAGGAAAAGTTAATGGGTCCCAACTCGATTATTCAATTCTAGCGCAAAAGAACTAGCGTCCAAATTCTACGTGCGGAATGTAATTTTCTCACTTTCCGGTGTCATAGAAACGTGAAATTTGGCACGAGCACTGATTATGTCATAAGTAGGAAAAGCTAATAGGTCCCAACTCGATTATTCAATTCTATGTGCAAAAGAATTAGCATCCAAATTTTACATACATAATCTAAATCTCTCACTTCCCAAAGTTATAGAAACATGAAATTTGCCATAAGCATTGAATATGTCATAAATAGGAAAAGCTAATGGGTCCCAACTTGATTATTCAATTCTAGTGCAAAAGAATTAGCGTCCATATTTTACGTACAAAATCTAATTCTCTCACTTCCCGATGTCATAGAAACTTGAAATTTGGCACGGGCATTGATTATGTCATAAATAGGAAAAGTTAATGGGTCCCAACTCGATTATTCAATTCTAAGTGCAAAAGTATTAGCGTCCAAATTTTACGTATGGAATCTAAAGTAACCATGACTTCATAAGATTTTCCATGTGAACACCAGATAAACACCAGAGAGCTGGATTCCAATGGCTGTGGAGAGGCAAGTAAGTTCACCTTATTTTAATACAGAGGGTCGTATTGAAGCAGGACTATCCAATAACCGACTGGACAACCCCTTTAATTAAAGTCTCTTCGAGACGCCACTGGCAAGGCATCAAAATTCTGCGCATAACAATCAAGCCACAAACAGTTACACAAAATAGACTTGTGCAAAGCTGGGCCATCCTGCTAGTATTATTTTTTTTTTTGCTGTCCACTTTGATTCACTACAGCCTGTATTTAAAGCACATTAATCTTCAACACAATAAATGGAAGTATAAACTGTTTAGGACCAAATTGGCTATTCAAGATGGGTACTATAGCTCATCTGACAGCTGTTTCCACTGAGTCTCTTAAACACATGAATGTTCTGCTCAGCTGTACATTTGTGTGTTTTGGGAGCCAAGCTGTAGCCAGATAACTCTGACAGGCTATCTTTCAGTAAACAAACAATCGGAAATGGAAATTCAATGTCTCTGATTCTTCCTTTTCCTGACATCATGTGATGTTAGAGGAAAGTTGAACCATCCCCAGATACATGAGTGTTATTCACCCCTGTCATTATCAGTTGGTTTGAATGACTAAACTCTAATGTACTCTGTCAAGAAAAAAAAATCAAGTAGTTTGTTGCAAAACTCTGCATGCAGTGACATCTACAGTAGATATGCAAGTGATTAAAGTTGTGTCGTGATAAGGCTATTGGTCTTGCCACCTGAGGCCCTAAAAGTGGTTCCACCCTTGGCCTATAAAGAGGCTCTCCAAGGCTGTGTGCAGTGAACCTTTTTCCACTTCTATAGATCTTGTTGACCAATAGACATGTTCTAGGGATGTTCTCACCAGACTGTTAAGAGGTGTTAGGACTAGTGGATGCCTCCATTTTCAGCGGTTTCCTGAACAAATCTGGACTGCTAGGGAGTGGAACTGGAATGTCTTCAGTGACAAATCCAAGTTTAGTTTGGGTACCGATGGCCATTTTCGTGTCTTAAGACCTAGGGGTGAGCACCTCAATCATGTCTTTGCTGTGGAGCAGCAGACTCCTGGTGTGATGGTCTGGGGGGCCATCACATGCAACAGTCGGTCACCTTTCATAATGGTACGAGAGACAATGGTATGCTCAGCACATCCTACAGCCACATGCATTGCCTCTCATTGCATGGCTTTTAAGGGGCATTTCCCAGCAGGAGAATACTTAGCCACACACAGCAAGGGTGTCACAGGAATGCCTTCATAATATTGTCATGCTTTTATGGCCTTGCTCAGTTGCTAGTTTTATTTACAGTGACCCTTACTACCTTACGTCAACAGTTTAAAATGTTATCAAGAAATTTTCTGCTCATGGTATAGTCAAGAACCTTTCAGGATGTGGTGCAAAGAAGGATAGAAGCCTTCAAAATGTGGCAAAGAAACTTTGTACAACATCCAAAGAATTTTGGTTTGAGCTACAGACATCTGGACTGATGTCTCTACCATAAGATACATACTAATCAAAAAAGGGTTCTCTGAGCAAAGGCCAAAAGAGGACCCCACTGCTTGAAGAAATGCTTACTAAAGTGCAGCTGAAAAAAACGACTGTTTTAGACTGGTTAAAGGGGTTGTCCCGCGCCGAAACGGTTTTTTTTTTTTTTTTCAATAGCCCCCCCCCGTTCGGCGCGAGACAAACCCGATGCAGGGGTTAAAAAAGAAGACGGGATAGTGCTTACCTGAATCCCCGCGCTCCGGTGACTTCTTACTTACCTGGTGAAGATGGCCGCCGGGATCTTCTCCCTCGGTGGACCGCAGGTCTTCTGTGCGGTCCATTGCCGATTCCAGCCTCCTGATTGGCTGGAATCGGTACGTGACGGGGCGGAGCTACAAGGAGCCGCTCTCCGGCACGAGCGGCCCCATTCAGAAAAGAAGAAGACAGGACTGCGCAAGCGCATCTAATCCGGCGATTAGACGCTGAAAATTAGACGGCACCATGGAGACGAGGACGCTAGCAATGGAACAGGTAAGTGAATAACTTCTGATAACTTCTGTATGGCTCATAATTAAAGGGGTTGTCCCGCGGCAGCAAGTGGGTCTATACACTTCTGTATGGCCATATTAATGCACTTTGTAATGTACATTGTGCATTAATTATGAGCCATACAGAAGTTATCAAAAGTTATTCACTTACCTGTTCCGTTGCTGGCGTCCTCGTCTCCATGGTTGCCGTCTAATTTTTGCCGTCTAATGGCCAAATTAGACGCGCTTGCGCAGTCCGGGTCTTCTTCGTTTCTCCGTGTAGCTCCGTGTAGCTCCGCCCCGTCACGTGCCGATTCCAGCCAATCAGGAGGCTGGAATCGGCAATGGACCGCACAGAAGCCCTGCGGTCCACCGAGGGAGAAGATGCCGGCGGCCATCTTCAGCCGGTAAGTAAGAAGTCACCGGAGCGCGGGGATTCAGGTAAGCGCTGTCCGGTGTTCTTTTTTAACCCCTGCATCGGGGTTGTCTCGCGCCGAACGGGGGGGGGTGTTGAAAAAAAAAACCCGTTTCGGCGCGGGACAACCCCTTTAATGCACAATGTACATTACGAAGTGCATTAATATGGCCATACAGAAGTGTATAACCCCACTTGCTTTCGCGGGACAACCCCTTTAACATCCTAATCTCAATCCAGTTGAAAATCTTTGGAGAAAATCAAGATTGGCTATTTCGAAAAGGAACCTGGTAAACCTGCAAGAGCTTGAGCGAATTGTAGTCGAAGAGTACAAGAAACTACCAGCAGACAGGTGACAGAAGCTCACCCATAGCTCCAAACACCTTTGGAGGTTATCGCAGTTGCAAATGGGTTGTGCAACTAAGTATTAGGGAAGGCAACGTTTCGACCAATATATGGTCTTTTTCAAGCCTATAAATCAACATAAAACAATACACACAGTGAATGTTACATAACATACAACATAAAAATGCATATATATGTACAAATGTATATGTATAAGACATAATTACAAAAGATAAAATGCATACCGCTAGTCATGTGAAACAAGGTGGTGAATCCATGTTCCAGGATGCCCACCATTCACCAAAGCTGGCCTTTATATAGTGCAGATTCAACAGGAAGCCCAATTGGTAACAGCCCACATCGCACCTGACCTCCGGGGTTAAAGCCATCAACTTCCGGGGTCAGTGCCATTAAACCACTATGTAGAAAATTTTGGGTATCAGCCAATACATATGCCCTGTGTGCCAGGTCTTTATATGGCGTCCGGGAACAAATAACGCACTGCACATGCGCGGAGACGTCATGCCTCATCGAGTCACGGCGTCAGGGCGTCATCACGTGACTACGCAATCCCGGAAGAGTAGCGCGCTTGTGGGCTGTTCCCAATTGGGCTTCCTGTTGAATCTGCACTATATAAAGGCCAGCTTTGGTGAATGGTGGGCATCCTGGAACATGGATTTACCACCTTGTTTCACATGACTAGCGGTATGCATTTTATCTCTTGTAATTATGTCTTATACATATGCATTTGTACATATATATGCATTTTTATGTTGTATGTTAAAACAATACACACAGTGAATGTTACATATGTTGATTTATAGGCTTGAAAAAGGCCATTCATTGCTCGAAACGTTGCCTTTTTTTAAAATGATGAAACAATAAAAGTTTAACTTTTATGATTCTTTGAAGCACCTTTTATGCTGCTACCTCTCCTCTACACACTTGCTTGATCTTGGATTGATGGTCTACAATCTGAAGGTTAGCTTGGCATGTTTGTGCGTCTTTTTTGATGCAAAAGAATCTCTCTTTTTTTTTCTCTCCCTCCGGTTTGACCTGTTCATCCGGGGTTGATGTGAGTGCTGCTGACACATTACTTACTTGAATAAGTATTAGGAAAGGGTGGCTTTGTCATATACTATGTTTATTTTTTATTTCTTTTTAGAAAATACTGCATGTATATTGACAAGTACATTTGGTTGAATGTATTTGGACATGCTATTGAAATATTCAAAGTTAGTACATATCCACCTATTTCTGAAGGCATTAGCTTTTTTATACTAAACAATTGTGTCAATAATGTTGACCACAACTAACTCTAACATGTAATAATGTTTCTGTAGTAATTTTCCCCACTACTTATCCTTTGTGTAGAATGCCAAAAAGGTTGTAGTGGTTCTGGAATGACTGCCTTGCTGACAAATCAGGTGCTCGTTTTGGAGAGGTTTCTACATCTTCTGGCTCAGTGGGTGTGGTATTAGGTTTGACATGCTTAGTCGCATCTATGGGTAATTACTAGGGCTATTTTACCTGGGCTGACACTGAGCTCAACTGTGGTTGATTTTCAGTCTCTGTCTGGTTGAACTAGCATTCAGAGCCCTGGTCCTGGATCGTTCAGTTACCTGCTGCATCTCAAGCTAAGTTCTGTGCTTGTTTTCATTTCTAGTTTTGGTTTTTCTTGTGGTATTTCCCTTTCCCACATGGGGTCAATTAGAGGCTGAGGCACGCGGTCGGGGCCGTCCTTATTGGGGCAATTGCCCTGCACTCAGGCAGGGCCCCTTCCCTGTGTTAGGTTATATGGGGACAGTATTTCCCATATTTTGGTTTTATCCCTGTTTTGTTAGTCATTCATTTGCACTTGTGGGATATCTGCTGGTGACAGATCCAGCACGTCCTGGTTGGACATAACACAGAAAATATACATTAGCTCTAATTAACTGGTTTTCGGTAGTAGCATAGAATGCTTAGGGAAAGCAGCAGCACATGAGAACCCCAGGCATAGCAGTTGTAAATATAACATCTTACTTAAGTGTTAAGTCTCTAAATGAAGCTGCCAGTACAGCACAAATCTCTCAGCTTAATTCATTATTGATTGACTTTTTATCACATAGTGATTCAGACAGCCTTTTTGTACATTATAACCTACTTTTTGGTGCTTGGAACATAATACAAAGATGCTTGGACTCGCACAGAAGTCTCCACAAAGTCTATTATCATGACTCTTACCTGGAGCCTTATGTTTCTACACTTTGATTGTCTCAGCATCAAAAAAATACTCTTCTCTGTAGATATTTGTGTAAGATGACACACATATAAGACCTTGTGTTTTGTGAGAGGAGTTCTAGTTTTTATAGAAACCAATTTGATACATTATATGTACTTAAAACTTTCATCAATTCGGGGGAGGGATGGAAATAAACAGCAATTTAACAGTTTTTTTGTTTTCACTGTCTGTGGGATGCACTTTACAGTGTTCATCATCTGGTAAATAATGTTAATTTTGTTATATGGGTTGTTATAAATATGACAATACCAAATATAGGCTTTATTGCTTTTGAAAAATAAAAACTTTTTACAAAAGGATTTTCTTGTGTCACCACATTTTAAGACCAGTTTTTTTTTTTTTATATTTCCACTGACAGCTTATGAAGGCTTTTTTGTATGACTTAGAGTTCTCATTTGTATTATTTGGGAGTAATATATGATTATTACTTTTCTTTCCTGTTTTAGGGTGGCTTAATACAAGCGTGTACATGTGCCGTACATAGATGCACACAAAAGTGCGCACCCACATACTACATACATACATAAACACGTGTGAATGCAGGTGCCCGCATTGCTTTCAATGGAGCTGCGGCTGCTGCCGGCGGCTTCATTGAAGGCAATGGTCTGCCAGCACCCCTTAATTGTTTTTCAGGGAAGAGCTTTAAATATAAGCTCTTCCCTAAAAACAACAATTTTAGTGTAAAAAAAAATATATATATACTTACCTGTCTGCCGCTGCCGTGTCCCCTGCGGGGATGAACACATCTGCCACATGCGGAAGATGTTTTCTTCGTCCCCTCTCAACCAATCACAGGCAGCTCTCACCTGTCATTCATTCAGCGAGAGCTGCCTGTAATTGGCTGTGCGCCTCAGCTAATCACAAGCAGCTCTTTCAGCATATGGGGATTTTAATTCCCCGTCTGCTGAAAGAACTGCATTGCAGAGCTGGGGATGGCGCAGAGAGGATGCGGCTGAGCCCCGGCAGCTGAAGATAGGAGAGTATGTGGTTTTTATTATTTTTAACACTACTTTGCCTGGTTTTTCAGGGAAGGGCTTATCTTTAAAGCCCTTCCCTGAAAAACATTTCCAGGGTGCTGGCAGCTGGATCCTCTATATTTATATTTTATATAAGTATATTTTTATTGATTTTCTTTTTTACACTAAAATAGTTGTTTTTCAGGGAAGAGCTTATATTTAAAGCTCTTCCCTGAAAAACAATTAAAGGGTGCCGGCAGACCATTGCCTTCAATGGAGCCGCCGGCAGCAGCCGCGGCTCCATTGAAGACAATGCGTGCATTCCCTATGGTGCACGCATGTCCTATCTTTACAGGCGCACGCCTGTAAAACATGGACATGTGAACACACCATAGGGAATGCATTGGATGCAATAGACGCGTGTTTTTGTGCGTACGTATGCACGCACAAAAACACACTCGTGTGAAGCCACCCTCAGGGAATTGAGGTGAACAGAAAAGGCTACTTTGGAATTTTTTAGTTAGCTTTTATGATGATTACATTGCTGGATAAATTACATTTTTTAGTTGATACGGATGTATTTGTACAGATTTACAGTTTTATTTTGTCCATTTTATTACTCAAAAAAAATCGAGCAAGGGGAAAGCTTTTTTATTTTCTGCATAAAACCACAGAGTAAATGCATTGGTCAGCATTGACTGCAGCATCTTAGTGTTAAATGGAGCAGGGAAGTGATTCGATGAGGAAGTGCTCATCTTCTCGCTCCTTTTTTTGAAGAAAAAAATAAAAAAAACCCTGTATGTGAAAGGGAGCAAGTATTGACCAGTAAGATGGTGTAATAAGATGAACCAAAGTTCCTATTACCTTCCCCAGGATGATTTAAAGTTACACAGTTACAGGAGAAGGATCCATTTCTGTCCTGTCTCCCTGCACGCTGCCTGCTTATCTTCCATTGCTCCGTTCTCCTCCTGTACTCAGGCTGAAGTCAGAGCTGCAAGTATATGCAGCTCTGACTTCAACCTTGCGTACCTCCAGTTAGATTGCAGCGAGAGTGCTGTTCCTGGTCTTGTTTTAAAACCAAAATTTTTCAAAACTAGACTAGGCAAAATCTAACCAGATCTACACTATTCAGAATTGGCTTTTCCCAGCTACACTGCAGAACACGCAGTAACTGTTGAACTGCAATGAGCTTTTCAATCAAAACTGACTGTCCCAGATACCCTCCACAGCGACCAGGCCACAATTATGGAAACCGTTGAACTGGCAGTTCTATGATGTTTCATTAACTCCCTTAGACGTGAATAGGAGTTACAGTAATAGCATAGCACAGCAAGCTACACTGTTTCCGCAACTCAGAAGTTATAAAACGTTTTCATTATCACAGCATTCCCATCTTGGCAACAATTTGTGCTTAAATGTATTTGTAGTCTAATTGTTACATATAGTTTGTGATTTTGCCATTATGATTAAAATTGTATTTCTTCAGTCTAATAATTACAGGTCATTTCTTTCTAGAGAAACTATTCACAAGACTGTGCCATGTCTTCGGTTCCTCATTAAACTACCAAGAAAAGACAGTATGTCTACAGGCACTTTTAACTCTTCACTTAAAGGATCGGTCTACAGCCGTCCACCCCAAGCTTCAAGGAAAAAGAACAGCTGCATTTCTACAGTATCTACTGCAGAAACGGTGAGTTCAACTTTTTGAATCACACCATCTAGTCAACAAGCAAAAACAAACAAGGTCCGCAGCAGCATAAGTGGTAGCAAATAAAACCAAAGCTTTTATTCCTCCATTGTAAAAGAAGCTGCAACGTTTCGATCTATGGTAAGACCTTTGTCAAGCATATCTGGCATACAGACTACACCGCCTATATATAGCAGCCAAATTAAAATCAAACATATAACAGCTGATAGACAACTAATACCTTATCAACACGTGTAACACTCGTCCATGGCTACCGGAGACTGCAGCGTCTGGCATTGCTTACGGTGCATGTGCGGGAGAATCCGAGTCCCGCGAGATTAGAATCTGGTAAGAGATTTATAAATGATGTTTTTAACTCTACCACTCCAGGGTCCGTAAGCTGAAACAAACGGCACTCTGGGCGTTTTAGGAGAGAGTTGACTAGAGATGAACTTCTAATTAATAGAGTACATGTTCCTAAAACACCCAGAGTGCCGTTGGTTTCAACTTACGGACCCTGGAGTGGTAGAGTTAAAAACATCATTTATAAACACTGGTCACTGATTACTAGTTGCTGTGATGATATTCCTGAACTTGCTCGACCACCCATGTTGGCCTATAGAAGGAGCCGTAATATACAGGATAGGTTAGTTAGACCATTGGTAGCTCCAAGTGGAGGTTGGTCAGTTGTTGGATCCGGACTCCTACTGCAGCGTGCATTTACTGCAAATATAATACTACAAGAACAAAGCCTCCATTTTAGTGTCTTTTGAGTGTACTCTCCAGCAGTTTTGCGGACAAGTCAATTATATTTTCCTTCGCTATCACAGTACAGGGTTAGTGTTACGGCACTCTAACCCCCGAGCGCCAGGTGGGGTGCCCTGATCTTCCCGCACCCCACTGTCCCTGCCTACTTGCCTCGGCCCTGGCTAACCCCAGGCGGACAACTGGGCGGCGGTCCCTGCGCTGGCTAGGGACCTGGCGACTACCTAGATGGAACTACTAACAGGGGACAGAGTGCCGACAGAAGAGGCAGGTGGAACAGACCAACAAAACTTACTAAGCAGAGTAAGGCTGGAGATGGAGCTCACAGGCAAACTGACAGGATACTGACGAGCAACTAGAGCAGACTGAGACAGACCTGACTAGAGGCTAGCAGAACCAATAACTGGCAGTGAGCCAGTTACCGAAGGGACAAAAGGTTTCAATAGCGACTTATGGAATACCCTGTGAAACCTCCATGTGGCTGGCAACCCCAGCTCGTAGGCGAGTGGGTTCACCACACGTGTGATGGCAAACGGGCCCCACGTAACGTGGCGCCAGCTTCAAGGACGGGACCCGCAATTTGAGATTTTTAGAAGACAGGTATACCTTCTGTCCCACCCTGTAAGGTTCAGACACAGACAGACTCTTCCCACTATGCAACTGCATACGGGCCCCCGCTGCCTCCAAGTTTCTCTGTACCTCTTTCCATACCCCCCGAAGCGTATCTGGGGCGACATCAGCTGCAGGACAGACCGACGGAGTAGGGACTGCTGTAAGAAAGCGAGGATGCTGACCGTATACACAAAAAAATGGAGACACCCCAGTGGAAGAACAAAGGCGGTTGTTTAGTGCAAACTCTGCCAACGGCAGGAACTCTGCCCACTGATGAGCCTTTTCGCTAGCAAACAACCGTAAATATTGCACTAAATCTTGGTTCTTCCGCTCAGTCTGACCATTAGTCTGCGGGTGGAACGCTGAAGAGAAGGAAAGCGACGTTCCCAGGTTTCTGCAGAAGGCACGCCAAAACTGCGACACAAACTGAACCCCGCGATCAGATACAATATTTTGGGGAACCCCATGTAGGCGAATTATTTCATGGCGAACTCTTTTGCCGAGGGTAGCTTTTTTAACGCCACAAAATGTGCAATCTTTGAGAACTGGTCGACCACCACTAAGATAGTGGTGCACTTCTGGGATTCTGATAGGTCAGTGATGAAATCTACTGATAGGTGCGGCCATGGACTGGAAGGAACCGGTAGCGGTCTCAGGGGACCCTCCGGAGGACGCCGCCGACTCTTATTGCGAGCACAGACCGAGCAACCCCTCACAAAGTTGCGGATCTCCTGAGACATGCCTCGCCACCAGAAGTGTCTGGAACAAAGCTCCAGGGTCCCCTGGAACCCTGGATGCCCGTCGAGAACCGACGAGTGAGACTCATCCATGACTCTAGGGCGTAGGGTCTCTGGCACAAACCATCTGCCCTCCGGCACCCCCGAAGGAGCGTCCTGCTGAGCATCCTGTAGTTGAGGGACGAAGTTAGACTCCACAGCTGCCACCTCCTTGCCGGGGGCTAAGATGTTCTCGGGAGTCATGGTCTCACTATCCGGTACCCCGAAACTCCGTGACAGGGCGTCCGCCTTCACGTTCTTCTCTCCTGGGATATATGTCACGACGAAATTAAACCTGGCGAAGAACAACGCCCACCTGGCTTGACGAGCTGTGAGTCTTTTCGCATTGGCGAGATATAGCAGATTCTTGTGATCAGTATATACGGTAATTGGGTGTCTAGCACCCTCAAGATGGTGTCGCCACTCTTCCAGAGCCCATTTGATAGCCAATAATTCGCGGTTACCCAAGTCGTAGTTGCGCTCTGCGGAATTGAACTTCCGCGAAAAGAACGCACATGGGCTATACCCAGACCTCCCACTGACTTCCTGCGACAATACTGCTCCTGTCCCCACTTCAGACGCGTCTACCTCAATAAAAAAGGGTAGTAGTGCGTCCGGCTGTATTAGCACCGGGGCAGTCGTGAATGCCTTTTTTAGATGGCTAAAGGCCTCAAGGGCTGCAGGCGACCACTTACCCAAGTCGGCCCCCTTCTTAGTCAGGTCGGTCAGAGGTTGAGCAATAACTGAATAATTCCTAATGAATTTGCGGTAAAAATTTGCAAAACCTAAGAACCGCTGGAGAGCCTTGAGGTTGTCTGGTCTGACCCATTGGGAGATTGCTGCTACTTTATCAGACTCCATCTGAATCTCCGTGGGTGAGATTACATAGCCAAGGAAGGATACTTGTTTAGAACCAAATGTACATTTCTCTAACTTGACAAAAAGTTGATACTCGCGCAAACGGGTCAGGACCAACCTCAGGTGCTGCACATGTGAGTCCCAGTCAGGCGAGTACACCAGAATGTCGTCAAGATAGATGACCAGAAATACCCCCAGGAAGTCATGGAAGACCGCGTTCATAAAACCCTGAAACACAGCGGGGGCATTACAAAGTCCAAAAGGCATGACCAGACATTCAAAATGTCCTAATGGGGTGTTGAACGCCGTCTTCCATTCATCTCCCTCTCTAATGCGAATTAAATTGTAAGCCCCCCGCAAGTCCAGTTTGGAGAACCAGTGGGCCCCCACCACCTGATTCAACAAGTCAGGAATTAGGGGCAAGGAGCATTGGTTCTTCACAGTGATTTTATTCAAGGCCCGATAATCCACACAAGGCCTTAGTGTCCCGTCCTTCTTCTCTACAAAGAAAAGACCTGCCCCGGCAGGGGACCTGGACGGCCGGATATGTCGGTTGGCCAGAGCCTCCGAGACATAGGACTTGAGGGCTTCATGCTCACGGCCTGACAAATTGAAAATGGCTCCCTTAGGGATGGGACTGTCGGGAATCAGATCAATACCACAGTCCCACTCCCTATGAGGAGGCAGAGCCTTAGACAGTTTTTTGGAGAATACATCCTGAAAGTCTGACAAATACTCCGGAATGAGCACCGTATCTGTGGAGCACACAGCTATGGTAGACAGGTGATTATAACAGGATGATCCCCAATGAGTCAATTCCCGGGTGGACCAATCAAATTGGGGATTGTGCAGTGCCAACCAGGGCATACCAAGCACCACATCAACCAACATTTTTTCCATAACCAGGAAAGACAGTTCTTCCGAGTGGAGGATCCCCACCGTGAACTGTAATGATGGGGTCCTCCATCGTACCAGGCCTGTAGAGAGGGGGGTAGCATCAATACTGGTAAAATGAATTGGCGTCTTCAGCGCCACAAATTCCGCCATCAGAGAACGGACAAAACACAGACTTATCAAGTTGGCGGCTGCTCCAGAATCAATAAACGCCCGCCCTGATCGGGAAAAGTCCCGGAATCTAACCTGACACGGTACCAAAAGTTTAGGAAGTACCTGAAGTCCTAGGCGATCCTCCCTGCAATCGCCTAGGACTCAGAGTTTTCTGCCGGTTCCGGCTGCGAGCGTTGAGACCTCAGTGGGCAGGTTATCACCCGATGTCCAGCTTTCCCGCAGTAGAGGCAGAGACGATGCAACAAACGGATCCGGCGTCGCTCTTCGGGGTCCAGCGGATCCACCTCCATTGGCTCGGGGACAGGGACTGGTAAGGAGGAAGAGGGACCAGGGCAACCGACTTCTCTGACTCTATGGGTCTGCCTGTCCTGCCTCCTAGACCTGAGCCTTCTATCTGCCCTCACCGCTAGCTCCATAGCCTCCCTTAAGGACCCGGGAACGGGATGGGAAATTAACAGGTCTTTAACTGCGTCCGAGAGGCCCTGTAGAAAAATGTCTTTCAGCGCGCTATCGTTCCATGTCGTATCCCCCGCATAGCGTCTGAAGTTGGAGCAATAGTCCTCCACACAAGACGACCCCTGGCGCAGCGCCAACAACCGCGAAACCGCCAACCCCGCTCGGTCCGGTTCGTCGAAGATACCCCCGAGTTCCTGAAAAAAGGAGTCCACAGACTGCAGGCAGGAGGAACCCTCGGGGATGGAAAAGGCCCATGTCTGGGCAGAGCCCCGCAGCAGGGACATTATCAGCCCGACCCTCTGAGCCTCCGACCCGGAAGAACGGGGACGCATCCGAAAAAACAGGCGACACGCCTGTCGGAAAACAAAAAACTTGTTCCTCTCCCCAGAAAACACCTCGGGAAGAGGGCACTTGGGTTCGGGGCTGGTTGAGGCGTCCGACCTCTGCGACACCCCCCGCTGCTCCTGGGCCACCATGCGGGCGGATAAATCCTGGATCACAGGCACCAGGGCCTGCAGCTGGTTCGTGAGGGAACTGATCGCCTCCATGACAAACAGGTTTTAAGGGCCAGTTATTATGTTACGGCACTCTGCCCCCCGAGCGCCAGGTGGGGTGCCCTGATCTTCCCGCACCCCACTGTCCCTGCCTACTTGCCTCGGCCCTGGCTAACCCCAGGCGGACAACTGGGCGGCGGTCCCTGCGCTGGCTAGGGACCTGGCGACTACCTAGATGGAACTACTAACAGGGGACAGAGTGCCGACAGAAGAGGCAGGTGGAACAGACCAACAAAACTTACTAAGCAGAGTAAGGCTGGAGATGGAGCTCACAGGCAAACTGACAGGATACTGACGAGCAACTAGAGCAGACTGAGACAGACCTGACTAGAGGCTAGCAGAACCAATAACTGGCAGTGAGCTCAGGTCACTGCCAGCCTTTTAACTTAAAGCCTCTGCCCAGGGGCGGAGAGTGGGAGGTGCAGACTCTCCCACTGTTGCATATGGAAGGTGGAGGAGAGCGGGCGGCACCCTACGGGCGGACACGCCCACGCCGCTGCACGCTGGCTGCTCCATGCCGCCGGGAGAGCCCCGACAGCAGAGCTCCGGGATGCCGGAGCCAACATCGGAGCGCCCAACGCCGGCCGCGGGACCCAGCGCCACCCTGCATGGTAACAGTTGGTCTGTCATCACTTCACCAACCAGCCAATGGGACTGTGTGCGGGAGAGAGCAGTGCCATCTAAGAAAGCAGGCCATTAGCCCACTAATCTAAGGGTCTAAGGTGTTAAAATTAATTATTTTGACTCTCCCTACTCCGATCTTACTCTGACAGGACGGAGAGATAGTATTTTTATAATACAGAGCCTAGTAAAATTTGTTTTTACACCACATTTTCTGTGAGTTCCGAATTTGGTTGTCATAAAGATCACACGATTAGGACCTGAACCAATGAGTTCCAAATGCTGTCACCTGGAGCAAAGATCGTTAGTAGGATTGGGTTCTGAGTGTTGGGATTACTATGGAGGACACAATCAGCAGCAGAAGGGATGTAAACAAATTTCTACAAAATGGCAAACAAATCTGGATGTATATTTACAGAGGGGGTCCTTAAGTAGTCAATGTTTAAATGATTCTGCTTGTAAGGCTTTGTAGGTTAGGAGAAGCATTGAATTTGGCCATGCCCAATCAACATGGTGCTGGGGAAGTCCTACCCCATATGCCATAAATGTTGGGGAAATTCATGGCGATTGGTTTATAACAGAGTGAGAATGTATGTGTTCATACACCATGTACCTGCCATGGGCATGTCGGAAGAGACTAGATAAAAGGGGCAACTTTATAAGCCCTAAAAATAGTTGGGGCGTATGCTCTCAGCCTAGTATGCTAGAAGAAGAAAACTTGGCACACTCCATTGCAGACGAGTAAGCAACTGAAGTGTGTGATCCTGTGCTACAGCAAAGAATAAAGGGGTTGTGAGGTAGTCCCCAACACCATATTGCAAGTCTTAAGGAGGTTCTACTGGATTTGGCAGAGAAGCATCAGAAATGTTTATATTTGGGACACCTCTAATCAACGAAGTTGGCAATATTTGCAAATGAACTGTAATTGTAATGTTATAAGAGACTGTGCTTCGCAGCTGCATGTGAGAAATTGCCTTGTCTACTCTAAAAGGAGACTTAACTGTACAGTATGCTTAGTGCCTCAAGTATGCCCAAATGAACTATGTCTGCACCATCTTACAATAGCTACTCTGCTGTGCCACCCTAAACTTACAAACTGGGGAGGTTTGCCATCCAGCCATGATTTTACATGACTTTAATCAGTTTCTCACTATTTGGTTTGCCTCTTCTACTTGCGTGTATGCTCCCCAAAATACATCTTGGAAGGACCTCACTGACAGAATATCTAACAGCATTATTTTTGCTTCTATAGAGCTTTGAGTTCTCAAGCAGCACAGTAAAACTTCCCTGGACTTAAATTTTCTGCTCTAGAGAAATAGTTCAAACTCACATAAAATATACAGGGTATGGTGCCAAGTTCTATAAGTCATGTCAAGATGAAAAAGTTGAAGTGTTTGCTGAACACACTGAGAAGTCAGTTGGCACTGTAGATAATAAAAAATTCCTTTTTTGTTTTCATGTATTTCATATTGATGTGTATTCAGGAATCCACATACATCATGCTTTAATTTTCTATAGAGTTGTAAGAAAAAGTGAACCCTCTGGAATGGCCTGGATTTTTGCACCGATTACTAATAAGAAGGGGTCTGATTGTCTAAAACTGTGACATGGATAACAAAAACTAATAACACACAAACAGTTGTGGCGACAATGTTTTAGGACACCTTCTCACATGGCGGAATTCCACGGTGGCCAAATCAGCACCCAATCAGTACAGACTTGGTTGCGTTTTCACTTACGGAACAGCTGCGATATTCAACTCTTGTACTTCAAGGGTTGAATCTCGCAATGTGATTCTGCAGATATGCTGTGGATTCCGAATCCAGTGCACCACACTATACTGAATTACAACTCATACTGGCAAAGCAGTGGATTACTCTGTATTACCACAGTGTGCCACATGCTGAGGCTGCCTGGGGTGTCATGCCGGTGTGGCACACTGTGGTAATACAGGGCAATCCACTGCTTTGCCAGTATGGGTTGTAATCTGGTATAGTGTGACGCACTTATCTATGGCTGACATCTTTGGTATCGGTACACGTGTGCAGACTATTTTGTCTGCAGTCACCCCTCCCCCAATTTGGTTTGATGTGTGTGGCTGCATTTTAATCTGCACTGAACAATTGCTGTCCCATTGCAATCTGGCCCTCTGCATGCTATCAAGGAACATAGCGATTGAGCCTGTTCTGCAACGTATCAGGGAATGCACATTTGGCTTCCTATTCTGTGGGTTATGTCTTTGTACATTTTTTCTTCCACCTTTGTGATTTTGCCATCACTATTGCAAGCGATAATTATTGCAGTACAGAAGTACTTTTACAATGTATTACCATAGCTTTTCTCATTTAACTCGTTCCAATCCACTGTCTGACCTCTGAAGACATTACGATTTAAGGCTGTACAGCTCAGATGTTGGAAGACATCTGTCGGAGTTCTCTTACTGTATATTGCCAGCCTCTCTGCTGTCGGAGCCTATCCAACGTGTCCCCTCATGCAGTACTGGCTTTAGCCAGCATATAGCGCCATTGTATAACAGCAGAAAAACAGTAAGCCCCCTAGGAAAACCGGGATACAAATTGGATTGGAAAGGGTTGAGCTCCCTAGTAACAGAAAAAATCCTTTTTGAGGACATACCCCTTGCTTCCAAAAAAAAGCAATAGAAGTGCTCAAAAGAGCTGTGTGTACTGCAGTATGTTACCAATAACTATCGCTCATCACACAAAATACAAGCCATCACAGAACTCTATCCATGGAAAAATTTTAAAGTTAGTTATTCAAAAAGTTTGAATGCAGCGATGCAAGAAAAAATATTCCAAAAGGGGTTTTAATTGTGCAAAAGTACAAAAAAACAAAAAAAAATTAATGATTTCAGTATCATCATAATCATATCGACCTGCAGGAAAAAAAGGATAATTTATGTTGTATGATTAACATTGTAAAAAAGAAATAAAAACCACAATGACAGAACTAGTGTTTACTCTCTGCCCTCCAGAAAAAAATATAACTAGAAGCCTTACAATACAATATATGTACCCTAAAAATGGTACCAATGAAAAACTACAATTCAACATGCAAGAAAACAAACCCTCATATGGCCATGTTGATGGAGAAATTGAAGCGGAGATTAGAATCCCCCCAAAAATTGTTGCGTCCTTATTGCTAAAATAAGTGATGTCATTAAGGGGTTAATTGGCAGGCAGTATTGTCAGTAAAGGCCCATTTACACGTAAGCCATAGAAGAGTTTTCGCTCACTTTTCGATTGTTGCTTATTTTTAGGGCTCAATTAGATGGGTGTTTTTTTTCTGCTCGTTACCTGCGTTTGTGATTAGCATCTATTAGAAGCAATGCTTTTCAATGGCAGCGGTCACATGCCCCGATTTTTTTTCCTGCGCACAAAAATGTGCAGCAGTAAGTATAGAGCAGCGATTTGAAAACGCAAATACCTTTGGCATTCCTTATATTTTGGATGTGCAACCTTGGATGTTATCAGATCCAGCAGTTTCACCTTGTGGTTAACAGGGCCAGTGACAGCAGCGGCGGCCCCATTGACATACAGAGAAGATCGTGATCCTTTGCCACAGCTGTGACAGCTGTGGCCGAGGATTTCTTCATCTCCGCGGGGAGTGCCCTTGTCACTGAACACTGTGAATGCTATCCCATTGAATTCAATGGAGACGGCGCTACAGCCGGCTCCATTGAAAGCAATGGGCTGCCAGCAAGCCCTGCAGTGATTTTTGGGGAAGGGCTTTAAATATAAGCCCTTCCCTGAAAATCCTCCCTAAAATGTGTAAAAAATTAAAAAAATATATACTCACCTCTGCAGCTGCCAGGGCTCAGGAGCGTCCAGCTGTTTCTTCTCCTGAACTGCTCTGAAATCTCCACCTGCTGAAAGGGCTCCCTCTGATTGGCTGAGCACTGTGACCAATCAGAGGCAGCACTCAACCATTGAATGATAACTGAGCATTGCCTGTGATTGGTCCCTGTGCTCAGCCAATCAACAGCAGTACTCAGCCATTCATTGAATCGAAGATCGTGATCTTCTCTGCATGTGAATGGGGGCGCCGCTGCCGGCCCCATTGACCATAAGGTGAAACCCCTGGATATGACAGCATCCAGGGGTTTCACATAAGAGGAATCCCCTGCTGCCGCCGTCACAGCGGCAGAAGAGGATAGGGTGCAGCATAGTTTATGTGCGCATAAACGCAGCCAAGTGAGTTTTTTCGGCATGACGCCCGCTTGGGTCACATGAATTTTTATGCGTTTGTGTTCTGTACAAAAAAATGCGCAGCTAACAAACGCCCGTCTAACTTTGCCCTTATGGAGTATTGTAAAATTAAAGCACACACTACTATAACTCCTTAAGCAGTCTGATTTTTTTCAGTCCTAACATTAGCAATGACTATTGACCCTTTTACACAGGACAATTCGTTCAGAATCACACACTCCCGCAGGACTCTGAACGATAGTCTCATGTAAACTAATGCAGGAACTGAAAGACAATTAATCAGTTTATGCATGCAAAAAATTGAACAACGCGCCGTTCAGTACAGTGGCATAGCAAGGTCAGGTGGTACCCGGTGCGGAGAATTTTTGTCACCCCCAACTTACCCAATTTGGATATTATTAAAAGAAGGGAAAAAAGATACTTATAGTGGCAAGTGTAATTTTCTGATTTACTTGAAATCGCATCATCAAGATCATTTCCTTTCGCTACTTTATTTCAAGTGACAAGATGGCTAAGTCAGAGAGCCGAGCCTGACTTATAGTGGGTGCGGGACAGATGTGAGCCAGACGCGAGAAAGACAGACAGATACATACATGCGTAAAGAAAGCAGAGCTGCAGCATGCTCGTCTTGTGGGCGGTATCGCCCCCTCCCAGCACTATGAGCAGGCCATGAGTTCACTCAGTTAGCCCCTCTCCTCCGTGTAAGCCCTGCTGACTACTCTCATTACCCGCTACTCCCTTCTGCCTCTGCTATCATCCCCCTCACTGATAGCACGTGGGGTGGGTCGCACCTGCCGCACCCCCTTTCTATGCCACTGGTTTGGTGTAAACAGCACTCTTCACTTTTGAATGACTGTTTGCTTACAGTGAATGGAGGCAGATGGGGGAGAACGCTCACGGACGCTCCTCCTCCATGCCGGCCACGCTGTGAGTGATGCCAACCATACTCTCTCCTGTGTACGGCACAGGAACTTCACTGGAACGAGCTGCAGGGCATCATTTGTCCAACAGTAAAAGGACCATAGGAGTACATACTTTTTTAAAATGGCATCTTTTATTTTAATGTTTAGTCCTTTTCCCAGCTGAAGTGAATTGTTACCAAGCAGTCAATAATAGAGATGAGCGAGGACAAAAATGCTCGGGTGCTCGTTGCTCGAGTCGAACTTTCAGCGATGCTCGAGAGCTCGTTTCGAGTAACGAACCCCATTGAAGTCAATGGGCGACTCGAGCATTTTTGTATATGACCGATGCTCCGCATAGGTCTTCACTTGTGAAACTCTGGAAAACATTCAAAAGTCATGGAAACACCACAGAAACGGATAGGGAAGGGAAGGGGCAGCACGCAGGACTGCATCTCAGGCTCCCAGGTCTCACTATTAAGCCACAATAGGGGCTAGAGTCTGCCCCTCCCCCTAACAATTTTTACTTCGGACAAACCCTCATTAGCAAGGCACATCTTAGCTAAGCACCACACTACCTGCAACCAAGGACAATCACTGCCTGTGGGTCACACCGCTGTTTCTTCTCCTGGGTTACATGCTGCCCAACCCCCCGCACGACCCTGCATCCACAGCGCACACAAAAGTTTCCCTGTGCAGCCTTCAGCTGCCCTCATGCCACACATTAGCTTCATAGCTACACCACCCTCATGTCTATTTCTCAGTGTGTCTGCAATGAGGAGGAACCGGAGGCACACACTGCAGAGGATTGGCAGGGCCAGACAGTGACCCCCTTCGAAAGGGGTGGGCGATAGCCCACAATGCTGTTGAGAATCGATGATAAATTGACATACGATCATCATTCCAATCCCATGCCACCTCCGTCGCAAAAATGTCACAAGCCACAAACGTGGGCATAAAGGGGATTCAGGTGCCAGCCCAGCACTTCTACACATCTCCACAATGCAGCAATACTCGGTGTGGGAAGTATGTGAGCGGGCCCTGGGTCCGGCTCGGTCCCAGCAAACACCTTGTGTGGCCCAAGGTGCTGTGAGTGACATAGCAATGGGGAATCCATGTATCCACACACTACTCATTGTGTTTGGGTGTCGGATACCTCATCGACAACACCAGGGGAAAGCCATCTGCACTCTGCACCCTACCCAAGTCAGTCAGTGTCTTTGTGCCAGACAGGTAAAACACCGCTATGGGAAGTCTGTGTGCACCCACAGCATGGGTGTGTCCAAGAAACTCAAAGACAGTACACATAAAGAAATCAGAGTGCCCAAACATGGCAGACTTTCACTGCACCGAGGACATAGGTCTCTGCACAAACCCTCAGGAATCGCGGGCATAGAGCGGACTCCGATGCTAGTGCAGCTGTGAACATCTCATTAGCGCTGTATCGCTCCTCTTGTTTGTCCCAAAGCAGTGCCCCGGATAGCTGTGGTAACGCGAGAGAAAATACATGTTGGCCTCGGCCCACAATCCATGCCCTAGTCAGTCAGTGGTTTTTTTAGTGCCAGGCAGCTAAAACACCGCAATGGGAAGTCTGTGTGCACCCACAGCATGGGTGGGTCCAAGGAACCCAAAGACAGTACACATAAAGAAATCAGAGTGCCCAAACATGGCAGACTTTCATTGCGCCGAGGACATAGGCCTCTGCACAAACCCTCAGCAATCGCGGGCAAAAAGCAGACTCCGATGCTAGCACAGCTGTGAACGTCTCATTAGCGCTGTATCGCTCCTCTTGTTTGTCCCAAACAAGCTTCTCAGATAACTGTGGTAACACAAGAGAAAATACATGTTGGCCTCGGCCCACAATCCATGCCCTAGTCAGTCAGTGTTTTTTTTTTTTGTGCCAGGCAGGTAAAAGACCGCAATGGGAAGTCTGTGTGCACCCACAGCATGGGTGGGTCCAAGGACCCCAAAGACAGTACACATAAAGAAATCAGAGTGCCCAAACATGGCAGACTTTCACTGCGCCGAGGACATAGGCCTCTGCACAAACCCTCAGGAATCGCGGGCATAGAGTGAACTCCAATGCTAGTGCAGCTGTGAACGTCTCAATAGCGCTGTATCGCTCCTCTTGTTTGTCCCAAAGCAGTGGCCCCGGATAGCTGTGGTAACGCAAGAGAAAATACATGATGCCCAGTGCTGATCCCCTGACCGCAAGCAGGAGGAGGAGGTGGCCTTACAAGGACAAGAAACCATGACCAGGACCCGCTGTAGCCTGTGTGGGAAGTATGTGAGCGGGCCCTTGGTCAGGCTTGGTCCCAGCAAACACCTTGTGTGGCCGAATGTGCTGCAAGTGACATAGCAATGAGGAATCCATGTGTCCACACACTACTCATTCTGTTTGGGTGTAGGATACCTCATCCACAATGCAAGGGGAAAGCCATCTGCACTCTGCACCATAACCAAGTCAGTCAGTGTCTTTGTGCCAGACAGGTAAAACACAGCTATGGGAAGTCTGTGTGCACCCACAGCATGGGTGGGTCCAAGGAATTTAAAGACAGTACACATAAAGAAATCAGAGTGCCCAAACATGGCAGACTTTCACTGCGCCGAGGACATAGGCCTCTGCACAAACCCTCAGCAATCACGGGCATAGAGCGGACTCCGATGCTAGTGCAGCTGTGAACGTCTCATTAGTGCAGTATCGCTCATCTTGTTTGTCCCAATGCAGTGCCCCGGATAGCTGTGGTAACGAAAGAGAAAATAAATATTGGCCTCGGGCCACAATCCATGCCCTAGTCAGCCAGTGTTTTTGGGCCAGATAGGTAGAGCACCGCGATGGGAAGACTTACTGCACCCATAGTATACACAGACCCCTGTAATATTCCTGTAGCAAAGGTATAAGCAGACCCCAGTAACATTTCTATTGCAGAAGTATAGGCAGACCCCTGTAGCATTTATGTAGCAGCAGTATAGGCAGATCCCTGTAACATTTCTGTAGCAGTAGTATAGGCAGACCCCTGTAACATTTACGTGGCAGAAGTATAGGCAGACCCCAGTAACATTTCTGTGGCAGAACTATAGGCAGACCCCTGTAACATTTATATGGCAGCAGTATAGGCAGATCCCTGTAACATTTCTGTAGCAGAAGTATAGGCAGATCCCTGTAACATTTCTGTAGCAGAAGTATAGGCAGACCCCTGTAACATTTCTGTAGCAGCAGTATAGGCAGACCCCTGTAGCATTTATGTAGCAGCAGTATAGGCAGACCCCAGTACCATTTCTCTAGTAGAAGTATAGGCAGACTCCAGTAACATTTTTGTAGCAGACGTATAGGCAGACCCCTGTAACATTTCTGTAGCAGAAGTATAGGCAGACCCCTGTAACATTAACGTGGCAGAAGTATAGGCAGACCCCAGTAACATTTTTGTAGCAGAAGTATACGCAGACCCCTGTAACATTTATGTAACAGCAGTATAGGCAGACCCCTGTAAAATTTCTGTAGCAGACGTATAGGCAGACCCCTGTAACATTTCTGTAGCAGAAGTATAGGCAGACCCCTGTAGCAGCAGTATAGGCAGACCCCAGTAACATTTTTGTAGCAGCAGTATAGGCAGACCCCAGTACCATTTCTCTAGTAGAAGTATAGGCAGACCCCAGTAACATTTCTGTAGTAGAAGTATAGGCAGACCCCTGTAACATTTACGTGGCAGAAGTATAGACAGACCCCAGTAACATTTTTGTAGCAGAAGTATACGCAGACCCCTGTAACATTTATGTAGCAGCAGTATAGGCAGACCCCTGTAACATTTATGTAGCAGAAGTATAGGCAGACCCCTGTAACATTTACGTAGCAGAAGTATAGGCAGACCCCAGTAACATTTTTGTAGCAGAAGTGTACGCAGACCCCTGTAACATTTATGTAGTAGCGCAGCTGTGAACGTCTCATTAGTGCAGTATCGCTCATCTTGTTTGTCCCAATGCAGTGCCCCGGATAGCTGTGGTAACGAAAGAGAAAATAAATATTGGCCTCGGGCCACAATCCATGCCCTAGTCAGCCAGTGTTTTTGGGCCAGATAGGTAGAGCACCACGATGGGAAGACTTACTGCACCCATAGTATACACAGACCCCTGTAATATTCCTGTAGCAAAGGTATAAGCAGACCCCAGTAACATTTCTATTGCAGAAGTATAGGCAGACCCCTGTAGCATTTATGTAGCAGCAGTATAGGCAGATCCCTGTAACATTTCTGTAGCAGAAGTATAGGCAGACCCCTGTAACATTTACGTGGCAGAAGTATAGGCAGACGCCAGTAACATTTCTGTGGCAGAAGTATAGGCAGACCCCTGTAACATTTATATGGCAGCAGTATAGGCAGATCCCTGTAACATTTCTGTAGCAGAAGTATAGGCAGATCCCTGTAACATTTCTGTAGCAGAAGTATAGGCAGACCCCTGTAACATTTCTGTAGCAGCAGTATAGGCAGACCCCTGTAGCATTTATGTAGCAGCAGTATAGGCAGACCCCAGTACCATTTCTCTAGTAGAAGTATAGGCAGACTCCAGTAACATTTTTGTAGCAGACGTATAGGCAGACCCCTGTAACATTTCTGTAGCAGAAGTATAGGCAGACCCCTGTAACATTAACGTGGCAGAAGTATAGGCAGACCCCAGTAACATTTTTGTAGCAGAAGTATACGCAGACCCCTGTAACATTTATGTAACAGCAGTATAGGCAGACCCCTGTAGCAGCAGTATAGGCAGACCCCTGTAACATTTTTGTAGCAGCGGTATAGGCAGACTCCAGTACCATTTCTGTAGCAGCAGTTTAGGCAGACCCCAGTACCATTTCTCTAGTAGAAGTATAGGCAGACCCCTGTAACATTTACGTGGCAGAAGTATAGACAGACCCCAGTAACATTTTTGTAGCAGAAGTATACGCAGACCCCTGTAACATTTATGTAGCAGCAGTATAGGCAGACCCCTGTAACATTTATGTAGCAGAAGTATAGGCAGACCCCTGTAACATTTACGTAGCAGAAGTATAGGCAGACCCCAGTAACATTTTTGTAGCAGAAGTGTACGCAGACCCCTGTAACATTTATGTAGTAGCATATAGGCAGACCCCTGTAACATTTATGTAGCAGAAGTATAGGCAGACCCCTGTAACATTTACGTAGCAGAAGTATAGGCAGACCCCTGTAACATTTACGTAGCAGAAGTATAGGCAGACCCCAGTAACATTTTTGTAGCAGAAGTATACGCAGACCCCTGTAACATTTATGTAGCAGCAGTATAGGCAGACCCCTGTAACATTTATGTAGCAGAAGTATAGGCAGACCCCTGTAACATTTACGTAGCAGAAGTATAGGCAGACTCCAGTAACATTTTTGTAGCAGAAGTGTACGCCGACCCCTGTAACATTTATGTAGTAGCAGTATAGGCAGACCCCTGTAACATTTACGTAGCAGAAGTATAGGCAGACCCCAGTAACATTTTTGTAGCAGAAGTGTACGCAGACCCCTGTAACATTTATGTAGTAGCAGTATAGGCAGACCCCTGTAACATTTATGAAGCAGAAGTATAGGCAGACCCCTGTAACATTTACGTAGCAGAAGTATAGGCAGACCCCAGTAACATTTTTGAAGAAGAAGTAAACGCAGACCCCTGTACCATTTATGTAGCAGAAGTATAGGCAGACCCCTGTAACATTTCTGTAGCAGAAGTATAGGCAGACCCCTGTAACATTTATGTGGCAGAAGTATAGGCAGACCCCTGTAACATTTCTGTGGCAGAAGTATAGGCAGACCCCTGTAACATTTATATGGCAGCAGTATTGGCAGACCCCTGTAACATTTCTGTAGCAGAAGTATAGGCAGACCCCTGTAGCATTTCTGTGGCAGAAGTATAGGCAGACCCCAGTAACATTTCAGTTGCTGAAGTATAGGCAGACCCCTGTAACATTATTGTGGCAGAAGTATAGGCAGGCAGATGCCAGTAAAATTTCTGTATCAAGAGTATAGGCCAACCCCTGAAACATTGGGGTACCATGAGTGTAGGCGAAGGCCAGAAAAATTAGTTGGATAAGAGTATAGGTGAAGGCCAGAAAAATTAGTGTACCAGCAGTACAAATGTACACCTGAAAAATTGCTCAACCAAGAGGGCAGGTGAAACCCATAAATATTTTTTGAAAGATGCAGCTTGCTGTTGCGTAATTTGTAACAGAGCCTGGAGGCAGCCCTGTTTAAAAAAAAATGGTTCATGTTAAAGTTTCAATATCCAAGCTTTGTTCATCTTTATGAGTGTAAGCATGTCGGCACTGGCAGGTGACCGGCGGGTACGCTTATCCGTGATGATTCCCCCAGCCGCACTAAACACCCTCTCTGACAAGACGCTAGCGGCAGAGCAAGCCAGCACCTCCAGGGCATACAGCGCAAGTTCATGCCACATGTCCAGCTTTGACACCCAATAGTTGTATAGAGCTGAGGCATCACGAAGGACGGTGATACGATCTGCTACGTACTCCTTCACCATCTTTTTACAGTGCTCCCTCCGACTCAGCCTTGACTGGGAGTGGTGACGCAGTCTTGCTGGGGAGCCATAAAGCTGGCAAAGGCCTTGAAGAGTTTTCCCCTGCCTGCGCTGAACATGCTGCCTGATCTCCACGACTCCCCTGCTACTTGGCCCTCGGAACTGCGCCTTCTGCTGCTAGCGCTGTCAGATAGGAAGTTTAGCATCACTTTTTCTCCCAGGACCCTGTGGTATTGCATAACTTCGTACCCCTTTCCTCTTCGGGAATGAGAGTGGAAAGGTTCTCCTTGTACGGTGGGTCAATAAGGGTGTACACCCAGTAATCCGTGTTGGCCAGAATGCGTCTAACGTGAGGGTCACGAGAAAGGCAGCCTAACATGAAGTCAGCCATGTGTGCCAGGTGTGAGACGGTGACCGGCAAGGTGCTGGAGGGCAGGTATGTGTCGCCTAGGATGCTCTCCTATGCTGCCTTGGGGAGCGCTTGGGCAGATACGTGCCACCGAGCAGCCTGGGCTCGGTGGAGGAAGCCGGTAGTATAGTGTTAGTAGCATTAAGCCACTAACACGTTGTAGTATGTAAGTGGCTCCAAGCCACATAATCCGGGCCGGCTTTTCCTGGAGTGACCAAAGTGAAGGGTGGGATGGTCACTCCCACGTACCAGGTGGGGCTGGTACCAGGCCATATAAAGCCTGGGCCTACAGGGCCTAGAGAGAGCTGAGACCTCTGCAGGTCTGAGAGTCCTGGCTGGCTGTGTGCAGGAGCCATTTGTTTACCAGTACGTAGACAGGGACGCTACACGTTTAGTAAGTGCTCGGACGAGCAGGATTTACGTTATGTTTGCCTGATGTTAAGGCCTGTATTTTGCTTTTGTTTTGCTTGGAAATAAACCCAGGCAAAGCCTGGACTAAAGACTTTATCGCAAGTGTCACTGTCTCTGACTGCTTATGCCGAGGTTGCTACCGATCCTAAACGCTAATCCCTCACATATGGTGTTTGGATGCGGGCAGCGGTCTTAAAGAGACATACACCAATTAATGGACATTTTGCTGCAGCAGCTGGAGAACCGTTGCTAAGGGCAACCGCCCAACAGAGATTGACGAGAGAGTGCTGTGACCCCCATGTCCTGGGTGAAAGCTGCAATGGCGCAGCAATCAGACACTGCCAAGATGGAAGAACTGATAAAGCAGCTGGTGCAAATGAACATGCAGCAACAACAAACTTTTGCTCAGCAGCAACAAATGAACGTGCAGCAACAGCAAACGTTTGCTCAGCAGCAACAAATGATGGCGACCCAGCAAAGGGTCCATGAGGAGGCCATGAGAGCTCAGGCCGAAACTAATGCTCTCCTGGTGGAAGCCAACCGTTTAGCCTCACAGGAGCAACAACGAGCTAACCAGCAGCTGCAAGAGCAAGTCCTGGCGGTGGCGCAAAGTGTGCAGAGGACATCTGGTTCGCTCCCCACCACCCGTACCGCGGTACAGGCGGCCTTACAAAAGATGACACCCACCGATGACATCGAGGCCTATCTCGCGGTCTTTGAGAGAGTGGCCGAGAGGGAGAAGTTACCGGCGCCTCAGTGGGCTGAGGTAGTAGCGCCTTTCCTGACGGGAGAACCCCAAAAGGCCTATTTTGACCTTGGCGAGCAGGATGCCAAGGATTATAATAAACTCAAGGGTGAGATCCTGGCATGCTTGGGCGTGAATACCCATGTGCGGGCCCGGCGGGTGCACAACTGGACTTTTGCTGACCACCTGCCAGCTCACTCTCAGATGTATGACCTGTTCCACCTGGTGAGAAAGTGGCTGCAACCGGAGGAGTCGACCCCAGCAGAGATCGTACAAAAAGTGGTTCTGGACAAGTGCATCCGCTCGTTGCCCCCCGCAATTCAGCGCTGGGTGGGACAAGGGGGTCCCCAGGATGTGGACCAACTCGTGAGCCTCGTCGAGAGGTTTAAAGCCACGGAGGACTTACTGCAAGCCGTGCCTCCTCGACGTTCCAACCCCGGGAACAGCAAGTCGGCCGGAGCTCCTGGTAAGACTGTTCCGTATGTAAGGGGTGTCAAAAGTGTCCCAAAGGGAGGCGGCTCAGAGGGGGATCGGTTGGGACAGAAGAGGAGTCCCAACTGGACAGTCCGGTCCCGGGTAGAACCCCAAGGGGACCGGGGCCCCATACTATGTTGGCGCTGTTGTGAGCCCGGGCATATTGCCGCCAACCGTCCACTTACCGTGGAACCCATGGACTGTGACTCTGCCCGGCGGAGGTCGATGTTCGCACGGCCAGTATGTTCTGCAGAGACTGTGTCAGAGACTGATCGACCATTATGTCACCTAAAGGTGAATGACTTTGCGGTGACAGCTCTACTGGACTCAGGGAGCTTGGTTACGCTGGTGCACTCCAGCCTGGTCGATCCCACAACTGTCACCGGCCGTCGCATGGGAGTGGTGTGTGTGCATGGGGACACCAAGGAATATCCTATTGCCCTTGTAAGACTTGAGACTCCGTGTGGACTTGCCACCCATGAGGTGGGCGTCGTAAAATCCTTAATGCACACCGTGATCCTCGGGAGAGACTTTCCCCTATTTTGGGACTTGTGGCGACACCGAGGGTCGTCTGCAAATAAGGTTCATGATAATGCAAATGTGTATGATGTGTGTCCAGAACCGTTTGACCCTGAGGGTACGGTTCCAGCAGTAGGGGTGACCCAAGAGAATGGGGATAACTTTCCCTTAACAGTACTAGCGGGTGAGACAGAGGTACAGGATGAAGTGGTTGCTATGCCTGACTTAGAGGCTTCACGTGCCAATTTCGGAACTGAGCAGCTCCGAGACCCCACCTTAGTAAAGGCGAGGGAAAATGTTAAAGTACTAAATGGGGAGCCTCAATTCCCAGGGGCTGATACTGTGTTTCCACACCTGGCAGTCAATCAAGAATTGTTGTATCAGGTTGACAAGGTCCGTGGGGAGGTTGTGGAACAGCTGGTGGTACCTCAGTCTTATCGTAGGATGGTCTTAGACCTGGCGCACAAGCATGTGCTGGGAGGTCATCTCGGGAGCGAAAAGACTAGGGAACGCATCCTTCAGCGGTTTTTCTGGCCGGGGGTACATGGTGATGTAAAACGTTACTGTTAGTCGTGCCCAGAGTGTCAAATAACAGCTCCTATGCCCCATTACCGGAGCCCCTTAGTGCCCTTGCCCATCATAGAGGTGCCGTTTGAGCGGATCGCTATGGACCTAGTTGGGCCGTTGGTAAAGTCTGCCCGGGGTCACCAACATATATTAGTGGTTGTAGACTATGCCACCCGTTACCCCGAAGCCGTTCCTTTACGCAATACGTCATCCAAGGGTATTGCAAAGAAACTACTTCACATGTTCTCCTGCACGGGCATACCAAAAGAGATCCTGACGGACCAAGGAACCCCCTTTATGTCAAAGGTCATGAAGGAATTGTGTAAGCTGCTGAATATTAAGCACTTATGGACGTCTGTGTACCACCCACAGATGGATGGTCTGGTTGAGAGATTTAATAAGACCCTAAAAAGCATGCTAAAAAAGGTAGTCAATAAGCATGGGAAGGACTGGGACTGTCTGCTGCCATATTTAATGTTCTCAATCCGTGAAGTCCCACAATCCTCCACTGGGTTCTCTCCCTTTGAATTAGTTTATGGTAGACATCCCCGAGGGCTCCTTGATGTAGCTAAGGAGACCTGGGAGCACGAGTCCACCCCCTACAGGAGTGTTATTGAACACATCTCCCTCATGCAAGATCGAATTGCGGCGGTCATGCCCATTGTTAGAGAACATTTACAGCAGGCTCAAGAAGCCCAAAGCCGGGTATATAACAGGTCCGCCAAGGTGAGAACCTTCAACCCTGGGGATCGGGTACTAGTGTTGGTGCCCACCCTAGAAAGTAAATTCCTAGCAAAATGGCAAGGGCCCTATGAAATAATTGAGAAAGTCGGAGAGGTAAATTATAAGGTATACCAGCCAGGTAGGCGTAAACCAGAACAGTTGTACCATGTAAACCTAATTAAGCCATGGAAGGACAGAGAAGCCCTGACTGCAGTGAGCACCCCCCATGGTGGGGTCCCAGAGGTGTGTGTATCAGGGTCCCTGTCCAAATCCCAACAACAAGAGTCGAGGGAATTTATACAACGTAATTCAGATGTGTTCTCTGATATACCAGGGCGTACTGGTGTCATAAAACACGACATTATAACTGAACCAGG
Source organism: Eleutherodactylus coqui (assembly GCF_035609145.1). Lineage (NCBI taxonomy): Eukaryota > Metazoa > Chordata > Amphibia > Anura > Eleutherodactylidae > Eleutherodactylus > Eleutherodactylus coqui. Next base: position 173,915,916 of record NC_089843.1, on the reverse strand, counting down.
GGTAAAGGTTCAGTTGAAACCGTACAGGGTTCCAGAAGCCCGCAGACGAGCCATCTCAGAGGAGGTCAAGAAAATGCTAGACCTTGGAGTAATTGAGGAGTCGAAAAGCGAATGGTCCAGCCCTATCGAGCTGATACCAAAACCTGATGGCTCTCTGCGCTTCTGTAACAACTTCCGGAAGCTAAATGACGTGTCAAAATTTGACGCATACCCAATGCCGAGAGTGGACGAGTTAATTGAGAGACTGGGTCATGCCAGGTACTTTTCCACTCTCGACCTTACTAAAGGCTACTGGCAGGTTCCCCTTACAGAGAGCGCGAAAGAAAAGACTGCGTTTGCCACACCAGAAGGGTTGTTTCAGTACATCTGCCTACCCTTCGGTTTGCATGGAGCCCCAGCAACCTTCCAAAGATTGATGGATATCATACTCAAACCCCATCGTCAATATGCGTCAGCATATTTAGATGATATAATCATCTTTAGCGAAGACTGGGACAGCCATCTACCCAAGGTACAGGCAGTACTGAACTCCCTTAGAAAAGCAGGGCTCACAGCAAACCCAAAGAAGTGCGCCCTGGGTCTTGAAGAAGCACGATACCTGAAGTATATAATAGGTAGGGGTATTATAAAACCCCAGGTCAATAAAGTTGAAGCCGTTCAGAACTGGCCACAACCCACAACTAAAAAGCAGGTGAGAGCCTTTTTAGGCATTGTAGGGTACTATAGGCGGTTCGTGCAAAACTTTGCTAGCATAGCAGCGCCCCTAACAGACTTGACCAAGAACAGTAAGTCAGTCATGGTCAAGTGGAACCCTGACGCAGAAAAGGCGTTCCAAGAATTAAAACGGGCCCTCTGTAGACATCCAGTGTTAGTCACACCCAATTTCAAAAGAGAATTTATTGTCCAAACAGACGCATCCGATGTGGGACTGGGAGCAGTTCTGTCCCAAGAAGTAGAGGGAGAGGAACATCCCGTGATATATCTGAGCAGGAAGCTCACGCCACCGGAAAAAAATTACAGTATCGTTGAGCGGGAGTGCCTAGCCATCAAGTGGGCTCTGGAATCCCTAAAATACTACCTGCTAGGTCGGCACTTCAGGCTGATCACAGACCACTCCTCCTTAACCTGGATGTCACAGGCAAAAGAAAGAAATGCCAGAGTCACTAGATGGTTCCTGACCCTTCAAAATTTTAGCTTTTCGGTAGAGCACAGGGCCGGAGAGCTACAGGGCAATGCTGATGCCTTATCAAGGACGCATTGCATGACGGCGAAAGGTGTCCGACCCCACAGGCTCGAACAGAGGGGGAGGGTATGTGAGACGGTGACCGGCAAGGTGCTGGAGGGCAGGTATGTGTCGCCTAGGATGCTCTCCTATGCTGCCTTGGGGAGCGCTTGGGCAGATACGTGCCACCGAGCAGCCTGGGCTCGGTGGAGGAAGCCGGCTGTATAGTGTTAGTAGCATTAAGCCACTAACACGTTGTAGTATGTAAGTGGCTCCAAGCCACATAATCCGGGCCGGCTTTTCCTGGAGTGACCAAAGTGAAGGGTGGGATGGTCACTCCCACGTACCAGGTGGGGCTGGTACCAGGCCATATAAAGCCTGGGCCTAGAGAGAGCTGAGACCTCTGCAGGTCTGAGAGTCCTGGCTGGCTGTGTGCAGGAGCCATTTGTTTACCAGTACGTAGACAGGGACGCTACACGTTTAGTAAGTGCTCGGACGAGCAGGATTTACGTTATGTTTGCCTGATGTTAAGGCCTGTATTTTGCTTTTGTTTTGCTTGGAAATAAACCCAGGCAAAGCCTGGACTAAAGACTTTATCGCAAGTGTCACTGTCTCTGACTGCTTATGCCCAGGTTGCTACTGATCCTAAACGCTAATCCCTCACACAGGGTACCAGTATGCAAGACATGGCTGTCCTCGCTAGGAAGATGACTTTCAGGATCCTCCTCCTCCACAGCCCATACACGCTGAACAGATGAGAGGCAAGCAGCATGGGTACCCTCTGCAGAGTGCCCAGCTGTCTCTTCCCCCTCCTCCCCCTCCTCCTCCTCCTCCAAAACGCGCTGAGATATAGACATGAGGGTGGTCTGGCTATCAAGCGACATACTGTCATCCCCCTTCTCCTGTTCCAACCGCAAAGCGTCGGCCTTTATGCCTTGCAGCAAACTTCTCAGCAGGCATAGCAGCGGGATGGTAACGCTAATGATTGCAGCATCGCCGCTCACCATCTGGGTAGACTCCTCAAAGTTTCCGAGGACCTGGCAGATGTCTGCCATGCAGGCCCACTCCTCGGTAAAGAATTGGGGAGGCTGACTACCACTACGCCGCCCATGTTGGAGTTGGTATTCCACTATTGCTCTACACTGCTCATAGAGCCTGGCCAACATGTGCAGCATAGAATTCCACCTTGTGGACACGTCGCACAGCAGTCAGTGCACTGGCAGATTAAACCGATGTTGCAGGGTCCTCAGGGTGGCAGCGTCCCTGGTGGACTTGCGGAAAAGTGTGCAGACGCGACGAACCTTGCAGAGCTGGTCAGACAAGTGCGGGTAGTTTTTCAGAAACCGCTGAACCACCAGATTGAAGACGTGGGCCAGGCATAGCACGTGTGTGAGGCTGCCGAGCTGCAGAGACGCCACCAGGTTACAGCCGTTGTCACACACGACCATGCCCGGTTGAAGGCTCAGTGGCGAAAGCCAGAGGTCGGTCTGCTTTGTCAGACCCTGCAACAGTTCGGGAGCCGTGTGCCTCTTGTCACCTAAGCTGAGTAGTTTCAGCACGGCCTGTTGATGCTTGCCCACCTCTGTGCTGTCACGCCGCGCCAGACCGACTGCTGGCGACGTGCTCCTCACACTTCTTAATTGAGAGGTAGAGGTTGCGTAGGAGGAGGAGGAGGAGGGGGAGGGTTTAGAGGAGGTGGCATAGACCGCCGCAGATACCAGCACTGAGGAAGGACCCGCTATTCTGGGTGTGGGTGGGTAGGACGTGAGCGGTCCCAGGCTCTGACTCGGTCCCAGCCTCCACCAAATTCACCCAATGTGCCGTCAGAGATATATAGTGGCCCTGCCAGCCAGTACTTGTCCACGTGTCCATGGTTAAGTGGACCTTCCCAGTAACCACGTTGGTGAGGGCACGATTGATGTTGCGGGAGACATGCTGGTGTAGGGCTGGGACGGCACACCGGGAAAAATAGTGGCGACGGGGGACCGAGTAGCGCGGGACCGCCACCGCCATCATGTTTTTGAAAGCCTCTGTTACCACAAGCCTGTACGGCAGCATCAGGCTGATTAATTTGGCAATGTGCACGTTTAAAGCTTGTGCGTGCGGGTGCGTGGCGGCATATTTGCGCTTTCGCTCCAACGCTTGTGCTAACGACAGCTGAATGCTGCGCTGAGAGACATTGCTGGATGGGGTCGAGGACAGTGGAGGTGAGGGTGTGGGTGCAGGCCAGGAGGCGCTCTTGCCTGTGTCCTGAGAGTGGGGTTGGATCTGAGCGGCAAGTTGGGGCACAGGGGAAGAGGCAGTGGTGCGACCTGGAGGCGGTGAACGCCCTTTGTCCCACCTTGTGGGGTGCTTGGCCATCATATGCCTGCGCATGCTGGTGGTGGTGAGGCTGGTAGTGGTGACTCCCTGGCTGATCTTGGTGCGACACAGGTTGCACACCACTGTTCGTCGGTCGTTCGCGCTCTCACTTAAAAACATCCACACCTTTGAACACCTAGCCCTCTGCACGGTGTGCTTTGGGAAACAGTTGGGGGATTCTTCGCTCTGGCCCTGCCTCTACTCCTGGCCACCCCACTGCCTCTTCCAACCTGTCCTGCTGCTGCACTTGCCTCCCCCTCTGAAGACCTGTCCTCAGTAGGCTTAGCAAACCAGGTGGGGTCAGTCACCTCATCGTCCAGCTGCTCTTCCTCCGAATCCTCTGTGTGCTCCTCCCTCGGACTTACTGTCCTTACTACTACCTCACTTATAGACAACTGTGTCTCATCATCATCATCCTCCTCACCCACTGAAAGCTCTTGAAACAGTTGCCGTAAGTCCCCAGCCTCATCACCCAGACCCCAGGAACTTTCCAAAGGTTGGGCATCAGTCACAACAAACTCCTCAGGTGAGAGAGGAACTATTTTTTCCCACTCAAGGCAGGGACCCAAGAACAGTTCCTGGGAGTCTGCCTGCTTCTCAGAATATGTCATTTTCATGGAGTGAGGAGGCTGGGAGGAAGAAGGAGCAGCAGCCAGAGGATTCAGAGTTGCAGCAGTGGACTGCGTAGAAGACTGGGTGGCCGATACATTGCTGGATGCATTTTCTGCCATCCATGACAGGACCTGCTCACACTGCTCTGTTTGTAATAAAGGTCTACCACGTGGACCCATAAATTGAAGCTGGGGACCCCAGAAACTTGCCTCTCTCCTAATCCCGCAGCAGCCGGCTGTGATTCCCCTGGACCAGGAACTTGGCCTGTGCCCACACCCTCACTTGGACCTCCGCGTCCTTGTCCGCATTCACGTCCACGTCCTCGACCCCTACCCCTACCCCTCATCATGGCAGATTACGAATAGCGCAGGGGCCAAATAAATCACCCCACTGTACAGCACTAACAACTGGGCCTTAATTCACCGCACACAGAGACTTGTAGATAGCGGAGGCTCTATGCTGTGACTAGGTAATAAGTAACCTGCTGTCTCGCGCTGATACCTTGGGGTAATTTACTGCTCGCAGAGACTTGTAGATTATAGAGGCTGTGTGGAGTGGGAGAAGACTGTAAAGCCAGTGGATAGTGCTGGTAACTGCGGCGATCTCAACCCCACCAACGGAAATGGTATTGTGGGACGTTCTGCACAGCGGCTGAGCTGAAATACTTTGCAGTGGCCCCGGTAATATTACAGTACTGTTTAGCGGTGAGACCGCGGTCTAATTCACTGCAGACACAGACTGGTGTAAATAATTATGGAATTATTTGAGTACACTTTCACGCTGACAGCGGTATTGTAACGCAAACTGCAGGCAGAAAAAAATTATATGGAAGGCTGCAAACAGGCCTAGCTGTGAAATACTGAAGCACTACAACTCCCAGCAGGCACCCAGTAAAATGCAGATGCTGAGATGCAGCCCAATGAAGGATTTAAAAAAAAAAAAGAATACAGGCTGTATACTGTGTATATCACTTTCCCTCTAAAAGTGGCTGTGTTGGCCCTAGGCTAAGAAGGACCGTTGGGGTTCTTGTAGACAGGATCCTACACTACCACTGTCCCTATCTCAGCAGCACTTTCCCTATACTCTGTATAATTGACTGCAGACTGAGAACGCTATAGCTGTAATAGCCTGCACAGCCCGAGATGAAAAAAAAGAAAATTTTTTTGCCAGCAGCCACAACAGTAAAATGCAGACAATCAGATGTGGCCCTAAGAAGGACCGTTCGGGTTCTTGAAGACAGGAACCTACACCACCACTTTCCCTATCTCAGCAGCACTTTCCCTAATCTCTCCCAGAGTGTGTCTGAGGCGAGCCGCGGGCGGGACTGCTTTAAGTACTGGGCAGTCACTTGATCTTGCCAGCCACTCTCTGCAGGGGGGTGAGATAGGGCTGGCACGTCACAGGAGGAAGTTGTAATGCCTTCCCTGCATGTCTATTGGCTAGAAAATGGCGCTAAACATGCAGGGAAGAAAATGGAATTGACTCGAGTACCGCGTGGTGCTTGTGTCGAGTAACGAGCATCTCGAGCACCCTAATGCTTGAACGAGCATCAAGCTCGGATGAGTGCGCTCGCTCATCTCTAGTCAATAAGTATTTTTGATACTGAATGATTTCCTTTTTCTTTTTTTTTATGAAGATGCCATATTATAATTGCATTGACCTGAATTTCAGCTCCAGGCTAAATAAACTCTTATTACACAGTTTGCAGATTAGTGAATCTGCTTCATAGATTGAAACGCAGACTTGTTGGCTTCTAGGAGAGACCATTTCTTGAAGATGCTCTTGTCTGCTATAATTACTCAACAGCTGCTCGCTGCGAGCTAAAGAGTACATATATTATGATATGCAAGCATGGATGTGTTAAAAATAAACATGTTCCAGTTTAGACAGATTGTGCTGTGATTTTTGGCTTTATAGGAGAAGACATCAAGTCAAATGTAATTAAAATTGCAGCTAATTTTGTTACAGCAGCATTACATATTGGGGTTAAATACACTTTATATAAATGTCTATAGAAAAAGTCACCAGGACAGCAAACCCAATAACTTGGCCCATTTATTCACTCATTGCAACATTTCAATTCTCTTGGACCTTTTTGAAGCAATCAATAATGCCAGTGCATTAAACCACATACATACACACACACATATATATACACACACACACACATACATATATATAAATACACACACACATACATATATATAAATATACACATACATATATACGCGCACACATCCAAATTTCAGTTATAGAATTACTACAAAATTCATAAGAATAACGTTAATAAAAATAAGTGTTTGCATTCATAAGGCCGGCTCCATACGACTGGATTTGCATTGCAGAACCTGGGACGGGTTTCCGCCTCCGGGTTTTGCGGCAAATACCTTCCATAGCATGCTATGGCAAAGCGCTTTTTCCTGCACATGAGTGAAAATCAATTGCAATTTTCTGCTTGGGGGAAAAAAAATGCAGCGTGCTTAATTTTTGAGCCAATTACACCCGGACGGCTTCTATTGAAGTCACTGGGGGCTATGCGATCCCGCGGATTCTGTATCATCGCTAGGCGATAACTCAGGAAAAGTAGGAATTGAAAAGAAAATGTTAATCTTTATTGCACATGTCCATCCCAAGTAAAGAATCAAAGACTAAATGAGAGGTACGGGCTGTGAGGTATGGCCTTAGTCCCATGTGGTTTTGCAACACTGCTGTGTAGTTTGTAAGTGGAAGGTTAAAGGCTTTTCAGCATCTAGGAAAGCTGAGTGTTACAGGGGCTTTGAAGCAGGCTTCAGAAAGACTGTCACATCCCCTGGGGGGTCTGTAATGTACACCAGCCCCTTGCTAAACCAGAGTAGGAAATATTTATGTAGTGTCCCAGAACATCATTCTTGACCCCCTCTATAATTGGCATACATGTCTGTCTTATGTGGATGTACTGTGCAAAACTGTCATGTCTATTTTCTGTATGTGTGTTGCACAGCTGCAGCGTTTGAAGGGCTAACTCCTTTAAAATCATTGTCTGTGAGCCTTGCTGCATGTTGAATGTATCTATCTTGCTGTGTCATGTGGTACAAGTGAAGAGATAAATGGGGGTGTATGACAGCAGGAAGGAGGTTGATGATCTTCCCTCTCAACATGCTGTTGGAGGCCCCACAGTGATGCAGGGAAGCACTTTCAGCTTCCCTGTATTGAAAATGGAGAAGAAGGAGAGGCTCCTTATGAGCAGCTGAGGATCTTCCCTCTTCCCCGATCAGCTGGAGAAACCACAGGGGCGCAGGGAGACATCTCAGATTTCTTTGAACCTAATATGGAGGATAAGGAGAGACCACCTAACCGTATGTGAAGCGCAAGAGAGTGAGCCTAAATGTTTTGTCCCCAAAAGTCCCATTACTAGAGTTTTCTATGACAAGATCAGTGCAGAAGTCTACTAAACCTCTGAAGATAATCTTAAATCTGATTTATGATTCCTATACTGCCATCTGAAGTCTAGATCACCATATAGTGGTACACCTTTAACTGACACCCAAATCTATGAGAGCGGGGTGATAATTACTGCCATTCTGTGGCCATTGACTTTCATGTCAAGTTGTTTGAATAATACTAATTTGCCTGCGCTGTAAAGCCTACCTGCTGACGTTTGTTGTATCATGTTTAAAAGTCACTAGTAAAGCTTTACCGGACCTCTATCATTCCGGAGGAAACGAGGTACTATACACTTGTCCACTGTTATTTATCCCCTGTGTATGAATGCCGATGTGTGTAATGGTGGCGTTACAAACTGACAACTACTACTCCTCTCATCTTGAGGACTACTAGCCCTATCCTTTGCTGTGGTAACTCCCTGTGGGAACAGGAGTTGGTAAGTGCCACCGTGACAAGTCAACACACTACACCCTACCAACTCCAGCCATATGTTCGGCTAGAGAGCCACATCTTTTCCTCCAGGAACTCGCTCAGGGAATGTTTCAACCTTTGGCAGCCTTCACACCCCAGAAACTTCTCCGCCCCTTTTTGAAACCAGCCAGACCTAATATTTTTGGAGCCAAACTCTAACAAAGGAAATTCGCTCAAACAAAGAGGAATTTGGAAATTGTGACTGATCTGTTCGTCACAGCCCGCCAACAAAAATATTTTACGCAATGTCACGTCACCACGAATCCGACGCATGGACTCCTATCCTTGCAAAACTCTCAGAGACCCCAAAACTGCATATCTGGGAAGATATGGAACTGAACACATTCATGTGTGTGCTCAGACTGTATGTTAAATCATGAGAAGAGACTTTGCCGTCATATTTTCATTGTAGATCCCACCCACGTGAAGTGATGAAGGAAATGTGGATTTCACTGCCCATGCGCATTGATGTAAGCCAGACCCTCCATGTGGGCTGGAAGGAACTAAATGGGAGTTATCGCCCCGAGGGTATAAAAAACGCACATGGACTTGTGCTTAGCGTCAGCCCCTTAGAGTGCATCATGTGTGCGCACTGTCCTATAATTCCGTGTGACTCCTTACATAGAATGGTAACACTCTTAAGGCTCACACTCATTTGCGATAGAAAAAAAATCGCAGCGATATCGCAGGTGCGAACTTGCATTTTTTTGTGCGATTGCACTGCTTTTTTGTTCTCTGAAAACTCACATCGCATGGTAGGAGTATTTAATGCCTCTCTTACGTTTTTTATGGTCTTGCTTTTGTCCAAACTTCCTCCGTACTGCTGACGTACTGCTGTTTCCTTGTAAAAGCCCGCCCTTCCCATTAGTCACTATTCCACACAGAAAACAGCACCATCGCACCACATTCTCGCACGCGTTATGCATTTTGCGATGCGATATTACAGCACTTCATTGACTTACATGGGCGAGAAGAAAATAGCACATCGCAAAGAAATAGGACCATAGCATGCGAGAAAAAAACGCAACCTCACAGATGTGAAAACATTGCAAATGAGCACAGCTACATTAGACTCAATGCATTTTAATGTCATACAAAAAAAAACGCAGCCTCGCAACATCGCAAAAACACAAAAACCCTATCACAAATGAGTTTAAGCCCTTACTTTAATCCTTTTATTTTAATATTGTGTGCGAATATCTTATGTGCGAATATCTTATGTATGTCTCTTGCTTATTACCTTGTAACATCATTTTTGTATTTTTCTGTATATAAGCACTGCTACTTTCTAAATTTTTTTAGAATTAATCTTTCAATGAATTAGTGAACCTCATCAGTGTTAACATGAAACCATATCTCCAAAGACATACTTGTGGGTAATTAGCATTCGGGTCGAACACCCATGAACGTTGGTGGTTGTAGCGTGTAGTTTGTGTAGGCATTGTAGAGCTCTGGAGTGCGTTGGAACAATCAGGTGGATGATTTGAGTTTTCACTTCGCATGCGTGCGACTTCAAATTTGCAATCTCAGCGATATTGGGCACGGGGCTAAGCAGATTGCTGTAGAATTGTGGCAGAAGGTGACGGTTGCTTCTCCGGTTGACGTGCAGAGTTCCAGAAAGTTGGGTACCAGTAACTTCACAATCTAAGCCTCCCCTCATCTACGTGATACATGCAGAAGCCAGCCGGGCACAGGGTCGGATCCCACATCAAAAATCCAACCTGGTCATGTGCAGCTGGCCTAACAGTGTTTTAACCCCTTAGTGACCAAGCATATTTGCATCTTTATGACCAGGCTAAATTTTGGAAATCTGACACTTGTCACTTTTACATAGAATAACTCCGTAAAGGTTTTGCATATCCAAGTAATTCTGACTTCTATTTTGCCGCATATTGTACTTCATTTAGGTGGTAAAAATAGATCATAGGTCTAATACTGTGAAATATTAGTTATGAACTTTCCTTTAAGTTTTTTGTATTGTGTTGCATAAAATGCCCAATAAATGTTCCTTTAACCCCTTAACAACACAGGACAAAAATTTACGTCCTGCACATTTGGGGTGTGTATGGAGGGAGATCGCAGGGTGATCTCACTCCATATAACACAGGCACCAGCGGTTTTATTACAGCCGACACTCGGCAGCAACAGCTCCAATAAGCCGCGCAGCTCATCAAAGCTGTAAACCCTTTAAATACCGCCAATTTGGACAGCAACATTTAAATCCCCTGACCAATGTTCCGGGGTCCAGTACAGCCCTCTGCGATGAGATCACAGGGAGCTGTGGAGTTGTCATGGCAGCTGAGAGCCTTTTGAAAAGCCTCAGGGCTGTCTTAGCAGAATGCCGTTCAAGCCGTGCCTGTGGGGTAGCTTGATAGATTGCCTGCCCGCTCGCATAATACTGCAGGAACAATTAAGCCACCGCAAGTTCTTGTTCCCTCTGTTTGAAAAGTTTTACTAATTATTTTTTTTTAAAAGTCATAAAAGTTTAAAAAAGAATTTAGAATCTAAATAAAACCAAAAATACATATTTGATATTATGCATCCGTAAATGTCCAATCTATCAAGGTAACGCATTATTTACCCCCCACAGTGAACGTCAGAAAAAAATAAGGAACACCAGAATTGAGCTTCTTCGGTCACCCTGTCTCCAAGAAAAAAAAATGTAATTAAAATCTACAGGACAACCCACAGAAAATAAGATGTTACACAACTATGTCAACGAAAAACTAAAAACGTTATAGCTGTCTGAAGATGGCAGCACAACATAATTTTAAAAAATTAATTATCTTTGAAAAAAAAATAAAAGTAGTACAGCAAAAGAAAAAAACATATAAATTTGGTATCGTAGTATTCGTACTGACCCATAGAATAAAGTTATCAGGTCATCTTTGCTGCAGTGTGTATGCCGTAGAAACAAGATGCACCCAAAGATGGCGGAATTACTTCCATGAAATGTTTCATGTAGCTACAAATACAATTTGAGAATGAATATTGGTACAGTCCTCCCTGCAAATGTGTTGCAGTTAATCAATATTTGAGATGCCTTACATGCGCAAAGACTGGGGAAGGCAATGTGAAACCACCCCGCAAAAACAGTCTGCCAAGAAAATGTCACAATGTGACGTCCCCCTAGGAGTCAGTCGTGACTTGGTGCTTGTACCAGGCGACTTTACCTTACCTTTTTGGGTCATTGCCTTGTTACATCACCGATTTTCATCCACCTTAGAGTTAATTTTTCTATGATAGATTGTAAGGCATACAAGCCTTGAGGCAACAAAAGGGCCCCAAATCATGATGCTCCCTCCACCATGCTTCATCATTGGGATAAGGATTCGGTGTTTGTGTGTAGTGTCAATTTTCTCTTGATTCCACCAAAAAAAGAATTGTACATTTGTGCTAAAAGGTTCCACTTTCCTCTTATTTATCCATAGAATATTTTCTTAGAAGCATTACAGAACATTTAGGCTGTTTAAGGTCATTTTTAGACAGGCCTCAATGGTTTTTGTTTTTCACAGTACTGGCTTTTTCATCATCTTGTCCTATAAACAGCAACAGCTTAGGCTTTCCATCTCTCCGTTCTGTTTTTGAAACAGAAAGGCGGAATCAAAAACGGAATTGAACTGATTCCTTTTTACCACTATTGATTTCTGTGGAGGTTTTTTCAGAAACGGAAAACAAACCAAAAAGCTTTGCTTTTGCTTCCATTCCATCAGCCCTGCAGACAAGCATCAATAATGATTCATACTCTTTCTAGCAACCACAGTAGCTACTATAGGGAAAGCACCAAGCAGAAAAACATTAAAATAATCCGTAGGACAAATATGTTGAAAATCAACCAATTGCATGCTTGTTTATATTTTCATGTCCTTTGTAAAAAATGAAACTAGAATTCGATAACTTTCAACAAGTAGCCTTTGTCTACATGTGTCTCATTAAAGCCAAGGGCATAAAATACTTTGTGGCTGCTATGAGGCCCTTGGACTGAGGGGGCCCGGTAATCCTATCCCCTTTGCTACTGGATAATGAGAACCTCTGGACTTTCTTCTTGTTAGAAAATAAGGAAATTGGGGATTGGCACACGAGTCCTGAAAAGGATGTGGAGGAGGAAATATAATGTCCCAGGGACAAAAAAAATAAATAAAAAATCTGAACATAATGGAGTTTGTTTATTATGGGATCTCTCTACTATTGGTTGTGTCAAAATTGATGCACTGAATTTTTTTTAACCCAGGTTCCTAAAAAAATAAAAATAAATAAGACACATCTCTATTGTGTGTCAGTTAACCAAAAAGGGATTCAAAGAACACCAGAGGGAATCCATGTATCATGCAGCACCCCTTCAGGCCCCCTACTGGGCACAACACGGTGTGCCAGGTTTCCTGGAGAGTATCTTTATTAAAATAGGTTCTTCACCTCTTATCGCAGTTCTTTACTGTCTATTGCCACATTGGGGAGGAAGGAAGATTTTTGTCTTTGGGAGTGGGCATGGGGTGGGGAGAGTTGCCCGAACATCAGAAACTGAACAAGTTCTTGCCTTGAAAACACTTTTTTTCATGACTATGTTATAAATAAGTTACCAGTGGGAGCTTGTATTAACAACTTACAAGGTTACACCTCAACGTTTTTACAACTGATATGGTACGCTTCAGTGACTGCATATCCATAGTAGGTAGAAAGTGTAATCCTTAGCCAACATCTCCACTAAAATGTATTATTAATTAAAGGGAAAAAGTACATGCATGCTTCTTCCTAACAGTTATTTTACTTTCAGGTATTAAGTGATGTGGAACAAGAAGCTGTCTACAAGAATATGTGTTGTCAAAGAAGCAGTTCCTTTTCTTCAAACCAAAAGCATGAACAAAAGGGAGAGATTCTTTTGAAGACGCGGAGCTGCAATGCGTTAGCTGAACAAAAGGTATAAATGATAGGTTAACTAACGGCTTCTTTGTTAAGTTTAACTTCCTAGTGCTAAGGAGAAAGCTGTATTTTTTAAAGACTGTTTAAAAGAAGTTTAGAGACCCATAATATGTTAATTCATATGTGATCACTTCATAGAAGGTCACATTGCTTGAAACATTCCAAACACTACACATTAAAAATGCAACTTTTTTTTGAGGGGGGGGACCTCTCTGATATAGGGAAGGCACTCTGGATAGGTATTTGACTGGCAATGGTGGTAACCTTTAGGGTTCTCCCTTAGCAGCCTTCACTCACCAGGAATTCACTCTTTGGGTGGACTCTGACACAACCAGGCAATGGCTCAGCACTCTTAAGGGCAATACTCTACATTGCTGGCTTTGTCTACTCACTTGCCCACTGCTACAGCTCTGCCCTGCTTAGCATACGGCTTCAGACCCTCTGCAACAAACATACACTATGCAAATGTGCTTGCTCTGCCAATGCATCAACCATTAAAGGTGCATTTACACCACAAAAATGATCACTGAAAAGATGGTTTTTGAGCGATCATTTTGCATAAACTAATATTTGGTACTAATACCTATTAGTACCAATTAATAGCATGTGAGCCGCCAGGAGCTGTATTGAGGGAACAGATCACCCACTGTTCCCTGAATACATTCCCTTTGTTCTGCTGAGACAATGTAATCAGCGCTCCCCGGGCAGAACACAGTGTGCGGTCCATCTTATCAGCTGTTCTGCCAAAGGATGGATTTCATGCAGAACTGAAATTCATTGTTCGGCAAAAAAGTGAAGGATGGGCACATTTACACCCAATGATTATCGCTCAAAAGATGGCTTTTGAGTGAATTTGGAGCGATAATCATTGTGTCTAAATGGGCCTTAAGTCACACTGACCTCTTTGAATGGATCTGTTCAGATAAGGGGAGAGAGCCTGGTGCCCTTGTTCTAGGTCTGGCTGTTGGTCATTTAGCTGCTCAATTCCCCTGCTGCAGCAGTCATTGTGGCAATCCCTTCCTTTGAGCTCGTCACCAGGCACATTTCTCTCGGAGGAGCTAGTGAGCACTTGCAGTACTATACAGATCCATGAGTCTTTGTGGCTTGGAGTGTACATATGTGTCTGCAGCTACTTCCCAGGCACATGAATGGTTCACCAACAGGAATATAGCTGCAAATGTACCTTGCGTTGCAAAGGCTCATGGATTGGTACATGAGATCAGCAGAAGTTTGGTGATTTTGACACTGGGGACATGTGATCAATCTGTGGATTCATAGAATGGAACATACAATATATTTTTAATAGTCAGCCTATTAATGAAAAATGTTAAGAAGAACATTAATCTATATATAAAAAGGTGAAAGCCCTCACTGACTGACTCGCCACTAATTCTCTAACTTCCCGATGTCATACAAACATGACATTTGGCAGGCGCATTCTTTAAGTCCTAAGTAGGTAAAGGAAAGGGGCACAGCTTGATTATTCAATGCTAAGTGTAAAAGTATTAGCACCCCTTTGTAATGTAACTTCCTGGGGTCGAACAAACATGAAATTTGCCATGACCATTCATTAGGTCCTACATAAGAAAAGTAAAGGGGTCACAACTTGATTATTCTGTGCTAAATGCAACAATATTGGCACCGCAATGTAATGTATCTAATCTAATTTTCTAACTTCCCGGAGACATACAAATATTAAGTTTGGCAGTACCATTCTTTAGGTCCTAAATAGGAAAAGTAAAGGGGTCACAACTCAATTATTCAATTCTAAGCGCAAAAGTAAGTGCACCTCTATGTAATGTAAGGTTCGGTGTCGTACAAGCGGGAAATTTGGCACGAGCATTCCCTAGGTCCACATAGGAAAATAATGGCATCACAACTCGATTATTCAATGCTAATTGCAAAAGTAAGTGCATCCCTATGTAATGTAACATCCCAGTGTCATACAAGTGTGAAATTTGGCGCAAGCATTCTTTAAATCCTAAGTGAGGAGAGTGGGAGGGGTGGCACATTCTGCAGAGGGACATTGGTACATGAAGCCTGAGCAGACTCTAATGCTCCTCTATGTGCATACATATTTTAACCATGACTTCATAAAATTTTCTGTGGAACAACACATAAACACCTGTGTCAAATTAACTTGGGCGAAGCAAGATATATCAGCTAGTAGATAAATAAAGCTTAGTTATGGGCCTCAGACAATACTGCTAACTTTGTTTGTGGCATGAATTCACCAAGGTTGTAAAAAAAATTAATTTAAGATTTGACCCAAGTTGACATAATAGCTTTACACAGTTGCTGAACATTTGTTTGCTGCACCCACACCACCACATCCCAAGGTGACATTGGACTGAGATCTGGAGACTGGAGTACAAATAGACCAATGTGTAATGCAATTTCAAACTTATAATCGATCCAAGAATAACAGAAATCAAACTCAGTGGGTGCCAAGTTCTGTTCTTGATTTATTGCAAATTTGAACGATTATGATGTACATACCTCACTTATTTAACAGCGTCAAGGGCCCAATAAAAGTTTAGTATACAAACAACTGGAGTACAAAGAAGTAATTGAAATACGTTCTCTGCTGGTTTACAAGCTTTCACACCCAGCAGTAATATATCCTCAGTAGAATATCTATCCCTATTAACAGACCACGTGTTACATAGATATTTGATTGTGATGCAGCTTCTCTTGGCTTGTGCTCAACTGCAAAATGGCCGCTGGTTACATTGTTCTAATGTTATATATAGTTAGGTCATGTGATGCAAGCATCTAATGAAACCACTGCCCATATGCAAGATGGAGAACACATTTGGTGATAGCGGCAAGGTGCACTACCTGCTGCTTAGCTGCATGTTGACATCTGCAGTAGGTATTATGTGAATTTCGATTTTCCCACAATTTTTGCCAGAAATTAGTTGGACTAACCCGATTTGATTTTGCCCGGCCACTAGTCATAAATGGATGTATATGGCCAACAAAACAGATGCAGTAATTAAAATGATGCTCAACTACTATAAACCACTTTCTGACATCTGCTGTACATATATAGTGTAAAATACAGTTGATCAGAGACACCATAGAGCCCGGCCATTTAACCATTTCGATACTGCTGTCAGTGCCGACAGTAATATTTTATTGGCTGGACATAGAGGGGCTCCCTCTCTCCCCTAATGAGGTCACATAATACTGTTAAGTTGCCATGGCAGCCTGTGGCCTTGTGAAGGCTCCTAGGCCTGTCATGGATTTATTCATACTAAGCCCTGCATGGAACAGGATTTAATAGAAAGTTATTCTAAATAGAAAACAATGCAATACTGAAGTATTGCAGTATATCAAACAGGCAATTGGATGGATTGCAAGTTCAAGTCCCTTAGTGGGACAATTTTTTTTATTATATATTGTCAAATTCTCACCACCACCACCACCAAAAAAAACTGGCAATTTAAAGATCGGCACAATGTAACAAGTGGTTTCTCCAAAAGCAACACAAAATGCCACCTTTAATGACTACTGCAGTACCAGAATTATTCAACCCCTGAACAGAATTCCTCATAAGAGTACATATTTGCAAATCAGGTGTTTTCTCAAGTACACCTGATGCAACTAATCAAAGGCTTCATTAGTTGGATTAGGTGTGTTTGAGATAAAATACCGGGACCGGCTAGGGCTTTGTTGACCAACCTGATTGAAATATGACCAAGTCCAACAAGCTGAGATCATTGTCTTGTACAAAAAAGGAAAAAAAAATAGCAAAATTCAAACTTAAAGGAACACTGGCTATAATACCTGGACATGGCAGAAAGAGGAGGCTATCACATTGGGTGTTTTGCTTCCTTCCGGCACTGGAAAGCTGTGGCATATGGAGGTCAAAATGGATTTTAAAAAGTAACAGGAAATCCTAGGAGAAAGACAAATCATGGCTTTTGTGAGGAAGCTGAAGCTTGGGAGTCATTCGATCTTCCAAAATGATAACAATCCCAAGCACATCTCAAAGTCCACCAAGACATGGTTTCTGAAGACATCCTGGAAGATTCTGGTGTGCCTGTCACAACTGCCTGACTTGAATCCATAGAAAATATTTGGTGGGATTTGAAGACGACTGTTACAGCACCCAAACCATGAATGTTAGTGAGGTCGGTGCCCACGAGAAATTGACTCAGAATAGGAAGGAACGCTATCATAAGCTAGTGTCTGGCTATGCATTATTCTAATAAAGTATGGTTTATTAACCTACAGCTATATTGTATTATTTCAACATTTTTCCCTTAGCCGTGGAGTGCGGAGCTTATATTTTTTTCTTTTCAAACTTCCATATGAAATCACAGGAGTGATAATAGTTTGAATTACTCTCAGACTCTTAAGATTAGGATAAACAAATTCCTCCAATAACTAACTATTACCCAAAGCATCTAATTATCTTGAGCTCTGGGTGTAACTAGTGTATTGTTCTGAGAACACCTTCACCCTTGTTTGATATTGTTCTTCACCAGAGAAAGCTTTGTTATCTTGTAGTAAAATGAATTCATGATTCATTCCTAATGCCCTTAATCAGGGGAATACGTAAAGGCCCCCCCCCCCCCCCCCCAAAGAAGTTCCCTCAAGGTAATATAGAGCACTTAGAGCCAAGTCATTTCACATAACCTTTCAGACACGCTGGCTTAAAGGCTCAGTCGCAATTACCACCCCTGTGACCTCTAGAGCTACGCCACTGCTCTCAATGAAAAATAAGTCCTTAACTCTATATATTGCTATACAGGCCCAATCTTCTCCATATCCGACAAATGACTCTTCACTTCATTATATTTTGTGCTTAACTTTCTGACAAATTTCTGTATTTTTTGTTGCACTGAAGAACAAAGTATTTGATTGTTGTGAAAGATAGACCAAACAATTGCTGAGATGACACGTGCTCAGGTAAGCAGGTAAAACTCCATCTTTGTGCAAGATTTCCTCGATACTAGATGTCAAAGCACCATCTGGCATATAGATTCTGTACATTCTAAGCACCCCATTAAGTCTAGATTTACATACATGTATTTACAGAGTTTTTCCAGGCGCATTTGCAAAGGAAAAGCACATATTGAACTAATTACACCAATTGCCCACTTCAATGAATGGGAGTATGGTTGCGTGAGTAAAAGCGTACAATAAAAAAACACATTCATGCGATGCAAATGCGCTTAAGTCCATGTGACCCCAGCCCAAGATGTGCTATCAGATCAACTGAGCATGCATGTTTATTTCAATAGAGAAAAAGCTACTGCCAGACACCTCTGGCATTGTTTATCTCCCATCACAACACAGGAACAAGATGTTCAATCCCCGTTTCTCCAGATTGCAGATATTGAGATCTAGTTTGACTACAAATATACCACACACACACGCACACACACACACTATATTGTCAGGGGCATAATTATAAAGTCACCAAGATGTGTCAACATTAATGTAATGCATAGGTTTCACAGTAGCAGGAAGAACACCCAGATGTATAATTATTTCGTCACAGGTATCTGCTGTTGGGGAGAGTCAGGACAACTCAAGCACATTTGATAGTTGGCTGATTCCACTGAAATAGCATCTTTGGATGATTTAGGTCTAATGTGAATGAGCACTTTAAAGCTGACTATGGCCATTGATTTTGGTTGGTAGATCCCACGAATGTCATCATGATCTGCAGACAGTCTGAAGTAGAAAAGTAGACCTATGCATTACATTAATTCGTCACAGTAAGGGTTCTCAGGTAGTCTCTAAAACGTAACCTTTATTCAAAGTCTCGAATAAAAAGGATTTGTTTACTCTAAATCCTAGCTTACAGACACACAAACAAAAAAGAATAATATAAAATATAACCCCTATCAACTAATGGGGAAAGAATAACCAATGAGCCACCTTTGATAAAGTGTCTGGTAACAATAATACTGGGAGATCAAGAATTCCAAATTCTTCCCAGGATACTCGTCTCAAAATAACTTGAGATTGAAAATAATCAAGTTTGGCTCAATGGAACTAGACGTAATGTTCCCACCTTCGTGAACAGATACTACAGCAATTCAATAAGATGAATGCTGTCAATTTCATCAACATGCCATGGCTGTGTTGAGAACCAGTGTGCCATTCAAACAGGGGGGGAAGACTATACTAACAAGGAGCAATACTTTTCAGTAGTTGGCATTGGTGCTAAACCTCTAACTATACTATGTAATAACTTGTAATAACTATATCAGTGGCTTACTACAACATTTGGGAAAATGACAAAGTTACCAATCCCTGTAATGTTGCTGAACAAACAAATATAACACCTATAAAACTAAATACCTCCTTATTACAGCTATTACATATTGTGGTCTTTAGATGTTTAAGGCCGCCTGCAGACGAGCGGGTCGGATCTGGCGGCGAGGATTCTCGCCGCGGGACCCGACCCCAGCGCCTGCAGGGAGGAGCGCGTACTTACCTGCGCCCGGCAGCCCCGGCTCTTTCATGTGCCGGCTGCCGGGCAGCTGGCGCATGCACAGACCGGAGCCGGCGGCCAGGTGAGTGATTGGTGAGGGTTGTGACCAATCTGAGGCAGCCCATTCAGCATGTGGGGATTTTAAGTCCCCGGCTGCTGAATACTACACAGAGCAGTTCAGAACTGCCGGCCGGCCGCGGCTGAACTCCGGCTGCAGGGACAAGGTGAGTATATGTATATATATATATATATATTTTTATTTTTTTTTTACACATTTTAGAATGATTTTCAGGGAAGGGCTTATATTTTTAAGCCCTTCCCGAAAATTCATCCCGCGCTCGCCGGCAGCCCATTGCTTTCAATGGAGCCGGCTGTATTGCCGACTCCATTGAATTCAATGGGCTAACATCGTTCTTCTCTGCCACAGCTGTTACAGCTTTGGCAGAGGAGAATGATCTTTGTAGTATATGTTCTCAATGGGGTCGGCGCTGCTGCCACCGCCCCATTGAGCGCATATATAGAACACAAGGAATCGCAGATAGGTGCGATCTGCGATTCCTCGTGTCCTATAATTTATCGGACATCTGCATAAAAAGCAGCCATGTGACCGATCCCATTGCGAAGCAATGGTTCTATATATGCGCAGATCGCATGCGCATGGGCAAATCGCGCGAAACAACGCCCGTCTGACCGAGGCCTAAGACTGCACTTTATAATATTATTGTGCTTTCAATTTCATGAATTCTCAAATATTTTGAAAAATCCTGATATGTCTGGTATCAAACTAATTATACATATATTTCTGCCATCTAGATTATGCCAATCATGCATACGCTAGACCATCCACTTAAGTGGTCTGAGAAAACGAACACACAAGAGATTCTTCTATCAAATTCACTTAACACAGTTACCTATCCACTTGGCTTAGAATCCATTGTTAAAGATAATATTGTAAGTAATCCAAGATTGTGGAATAATGACACAAGCAGAAGTCTAGACTGGATCATTCATGCCACAATCCCACGGATCGTCATCATCCCTACCTCAGAAAGTAGCATCTCGGAACTGCAGGAGGATGCGGACAACAACTGTGATGAAAGAAGTGTAAAAGAGTTGGACGATGATGATTTCTTCAACTTTAAGTTTGACACAAGTTTATTGGACTTTGAAGGACTGTCGCCAACTGCTGACCTTTTTGAAGTGGTTGAGAAGTTTTTGTCATGAAAGTACAAAATCTAGATTACAAATTCCCGTCTGTTATATATAGTTTATATGCAATAGGTTAAACTCACCATGCTAAAATGATCTTGCTAGTACTGCACAAAATATAGAGTCTTAGTATTCAGGTCAGGAGTAGAAGGTTAAGGCATTGGCTGTGTAAGCATTAGCAATATCTCATCCGTATGATGTTGCTGGAGACACGAGGAAATTGTTGCTTTGATACGACTACAATATCTCTGTTGACATATAGCCTTATCCTAGAGGCAACAAAATACAGCTGTTACCAAAATCTTAGAAATTCTGAAAAACCAAGCAACTCTAGTTGTGGCATGTCGGAACTAAAATTCCTTGTGTCGGTGTATTATGTTGCAACCTGTCTAAGAAAATGGATTTTATGAATTCGCACTTGGAAAAACATTGCTTGACCGATTTGAAACAATGTTTTAATGCATCGGTAAGTTTAACTAAATTAGCCCCCCGTGCTTATCGGGCACCCAAAATGTCGCATATAGATTTAACTACCCAGCAAATAATTGACAAATCTTTTTTGACCATGTGATTTATATGATTTTCACCATATTTTTCCTTAGCTCCTGAGATCTGATCATTGTAGTTTATTTCATTTCATTTGCACTGAACTGATAATTCCATGTATAAAAAAAAGAAAATTACAAAAGGCGGTCATATTTACTCATACATACAAGGCAGGCACAAACATTTCCAGGCAGCATGCAGAAAAAGGTAAAGTGCTATATGCGAGATATAGCATGGGTGCAAAGTACTGATTTGCAGCTAGTCACATACCTACCAAATATTATATGAGGAGTAAAACCAGCAGAACAAACACGTTTCTACTAGAGATGAGCGAGCATACTCACTAAGGGAAACTACTCGAGCGAGTAGTGCCTTATGTGAGTACCTGCCCGCTCGGCTGCCGGTGCGGGTGATCGGTGAGTTGCGGGAGTGAGCAGGGGGGAGGGGGGAGAGAGTGAGATCTCCCCTCCGTTCCTCCCCGCTCTCCTCCGCCGCTCCCCGCCGGCAGACGAATCTTTAGAGACGAGCGGGCAGGCACTCGCATAAGGCACTACTCGATCGAGTAGTTTGCCTTAGCGAGTATGCTCGCTCATCTCTAGTTTCTACACTTCAGACACCAGGAGCCACACCTGCAGCCTGGTCCTCTCCCTACAGTTCACCTATTGGCTGTGCTCGCATAGCAACCTAAATACTCACCGCAGTCATCCAGCATGTGATGCCCCAGCAATTACTGAAGAGTTTTTTTCCTCGAAACGCATTTGCTCTGCTGGTTTTACTCATATAATAAAAACTTTATATCTTACCATCATCACCATTTTTTAGAGTCGCGCCTTGAGCCATTTTTCTCTTGCTCATATTGTGTACTTCTTGACCTGTCTTGTACAGGTACACGTCTGGCCGGTAGCACCTTGCTAGTACAATTATACCACTATTCAAAAACGAACTTTATACATCCACCCATGGAATAGCTCCACCACTTTCCTTTTACCCTATAGCCTATTGGTGACATCCATAGTACTAGGCTGTCCCGCACCCTATACATCCTATACATTATAGGCTGTCCCTCACTGACACCCAGGACTTCCCCAATATCTCAAAGCCAGACTGCTTCTGCAAAAGAAACAAATATGAGGTTATATTTGTTATATTTTGGCCAAAAATATGCAAACTCACAACCCACGTCAAGGACTCATATCTTGTGAGTGACTCCATTATAATCAATGGGCTCCATTGTAATCAATGGACTCCATTATAATCAATGGATTCTTGTGACTCCATTATGATCAATGGGCTCTATTCAGCACTGTTCAGTTACATCACAAGACAGATCCCATTTGGCCCTTTTCTGCTCCCCTACTGGAGCAGGAAACCGGAACCCCTGAGGGCAGATGGAAAACCGCCCTAAGTGTACCACACTATGCAACGACTTCCCGGCTTCCCCAGCATCTCAGGGCCAGACTGTGGATATATTTTTCCTACACAAAGATAAAGATGAAGAGTTTGAGTCTGCCTGTGATAGTTTTATGGCGCCCCTTAGAGAGCAATATACGCAAGAGGACTTGGTGGACATCTGTTTTAATAAATATTTGTATTCTCCAGAATATAACAATTCTGAAGCACCTTTTTATATACCTCTGTATTGTGTTCGCCTGTTACCCCTACTACAAATTTATGAATAAATTGACATCTGCATGTTATCTGTTCAAGGGGCAGTGTTCAATCAGTGCTAACTGTGCCAAGCAGTGCAGGGACACACCCCTTTGAGAAGAAAAATGGTGACACCTACTTGTCAATTTATTCATAAATTTCTAGGAGAAATAACAGAACGACAAAGAAAAACAAACAGAATCACTCGTGGGGAATGTGAGCATCTACTAAAACAGACAGGTCAGTATTACTAGCAGATCCTCCTTAGGCCACTTTCACACGGCTGAGATAAATCGCACAAGAGTTGTGCGTTACGAGACACACGAATATGAACCCCATTCTTTTGAATGACCTATATTTTCGCGTTCCTCGGAATGCATCGCCAATGAGACAGGAAAAAATATCACATGGCGTGCAATTTGCACGCAAATGCGATGAGAGGTCTCCCACTGAAAACAATGGGAAACTCTTGCTGATCCTACAATGTGGCTGAAGTGATGGGAGGCATGTGGGACAGAAAAATCTCTCACATTGGTTAGTAAATCGCACATAGACGATATTGGGCCAGGTTTCACGGCCCGATATCGTGCTCGCCCATGTGTAGGATGCCTTAGATGAATACATTGATGCCTTGTACAAAGCATCAGACTGTCATGAACAGCAGCAAGCATGATCATTTATTAGAGGGGACCTCTGCTCGCCTCTTTAGCAGCTGAGTGCTTTCAATGTTCCAAATTCTTTCCAATCACCTTCCATCCAAATGATTCTACCTACATGAACAAATATACCTCTATTGCAATAGCCAGCAGTGAAAGCCGAGGTCATATGGAATAGCCAGTAAAAGCACATCTATCCAAAGCTCTACATGATCCTGGATATGCACTGCTCTATATACTGCATCTATCACTGTATATGTTAACTATGGAGTGAATGAATGTGTGTAAACATAGAAGCTGAATATACCAAAATCTCAATAAATCAAAGCGATTTTTCTCAAGAATTGTCCTTTTGCCTGGTTGACAGTACATAAGCAGATTTATAAAAACTCATCTTTAAAGGAATTGTCCCACTTCTAGTTTTCAGACAGCTCTGTACATTGCACAGTGGGCAAGTGGCAGGCTGAATCCTATTGAAGTGAACTCGACTCTGCCTGCAATACCAACCCTGGCCACTGTGCTATATACTAGGCGGTTTACAAACAGCTAGAAGAGGGACCATCCCTTTAATTCTCTTTTCTACAAAGTCAGCTTCCTGAAACCCACAAAAATCTGTAAAACAAAATATGTAAATGTTAGAGTTGAACTATTTTTTATAATAGTGTAATGAGTTTATATTAAAAGTGGTAAGCCATTTTTAAATCTTTCCCCCTAAAGTATGTCTATTATGTCATTGGATTATAAGCAGAATGTATATAGAAAATCTGTGTGTTGTATGTCTATATACATACACACACACAACCCCAATTCCAAAAATGTTGGGACATAAAAATGTAATCAAAAAGTAAAAAACAAACAAAAAAGCAATGATTTGGAAATCTCAGAACAATATTTTATTCACAATAGAAGACTGAATAGATATCAGAAGGTGAAAGGGAGACACTTTTCCATTTCATTAAAAAACATAAAAAAATTAAGAAGTTGATGGCAGCAACACATCTCATAAAAGTTTACAGCAGTATTAACATCCAGGAAGTGAGGAGACTGATTGAGTTTTGGGAGAGGAATGTTGTCCCATTCTTGTCTGATGTAGGATTCTAGCTGCTCAACAGTCCTGGGTCTTTGGGATTTTACATTTTATAATGCACTAAATATGTTCTATTGGTGAAAGGTCTGGACTGCAGGCGGCTGGTTCAGCCGCCGGACTCTTCTTTTGTGAAGCTAGTTATTGTGATGGATGCAGTATGTGGTTTAGTATTGTCTTGCTGAAATGTTCAAGGCCTTCCCAGAAAGAGACATTATCTAAATTTTGTTCTAAACCTCTATATACTGCTCAGCATTGATAGTGCCTTTCAAAATGTGTAAGCTGCCCGTGCCATAGGCACTAATGCAGCCTCATCCCAACAGAGGTGCAGGCTTTTGGACTGTGCACTGACAAGCTGGATGATCCATCCCCTCTTGAGTCCACAGGGCACAGTGTCCATGGTTTCGGAAAAGAATTTAAAATTTTGATTCATCTGTCCACAGAACAGTTTTGTATTTTGCCTCAGTCCATTTTAAATGAGCTTTGGCCCAGAGAAGACGCCGGCGTTTCAGGATTGTGTTGATGACATTTGGCTTCTTCTTTACATGATACAGCTTTAATTTGCATCAGTGAATTGCACAGCAAACTGTGTTCAGAAACAATGATTTCTGCAAGTATTCCTGAGCCCATACAGTGATTTGTATTACAGAATCATGCCTGTTTTTAATGCAGTGCTGCCTGAGGGCCCGTAAACCTCGAGCATCCAATATTGACCGTCAGCCTTGTTCCTTGTGCACATGAACTTCTCCAGATTCCCTGAAGTTTTTGACAATACTGTGTACTGTAGATGATGGGATATTCAAAGTCTTTGCAATTTTTTAATTGAAAAATATTTTTCTGAAATTGCTCCACAATTTTTTTTTTAAAGTATTCCACGCATTGGTGAATATCTGACCATCTTTGCCTCTAAGAGACTCAGCTGGAGGGTCAGTTCTCTACTAAGTCACATGGCTGTGTATAAAAAGCATGTTAGAGAGGCAGTACATGCGAATGCAAAATCGACTACTATAATACCATAAATGGAAGACTGGGAGAAGGAGGGGGATGCAACTGCAGTTTTTCCCTTTGTAGTTTAATGTCACAGCATGGAGAGAAGAAGGAAGGTTGAGCAGCGGGAAGGGGGGGTGGGGGGTGGCAAGCCCACTTACCAGCAAAAAATTTCTGCAGCTGCCCCATATATCTGCATAGGATTTCTAAAATAGCCTGCACAATCTGCAGAAAAAGACCCATTTATGTCTATGGGACAGTTTTTGAGTGACAGAAATTGCTGTAATGGTTCTACCCTATGTGAACAAACTAATGTTATTTTTTGCCAGGAGGTAGATGAAATAAAGCTGTTTTTTTTCAGTTATGCCTCAAAATATAATTTGATACACCTTTCAATTCAGGGAATTCACAAGGATTATAATAAATACACTAACATTTTCTTTCTAAACAAGTGTTGTCATTGCTTAGATTGGAATCCAGGTTCCCAGTGCTATGAAATAGTGCCAACTGCCACCAGGCTGCCTGAGTTACAGAATCCCCATGTATGCAGTATAATAACCAGGCAGTACAATATTGTTACCTTCTACTGTCCTCTGTTATCAATAAGAAAGGAAGCTTGATGCAACAACAGTACAGGAACGTAGTTCATAAGCAATACATGTAAAGAAACTGCATCAAGCAGAAAGAACGCGACTAATGGCCCGCTTCACACCAGCGTATTTGTGTGTGCAATGCACAGAATAGAACTAGAGATGAGCGAACGTACTCGTCCGAGCTTGATACTCGTTCGAGTATTAGCGTGTTCGAGACGCTAGTTACTCGAGACGAGTACCACGCGATGTTCGAGTTACTTTCACTTTCATCTCTGAGACGTTAGCGCGCTTTTCTGGCCAATAGAAGAACAGGGAAGGCATTACAACTTCCCCCTGCGACGTTCAAGCCCTATACCACCCCCTTGCAGTGAGTGGCTGGCGAGATCAGGTGTCACCTGAGTATATAAATCGGTCCCTCCCGCGGCTCGCCACAGATGCATTCTGACAGAGATCAGGGACAGTGCTGCTGGTGCCGGAGCTGCTATAGGGAGAGCGTTAGGAGTTATTTTAGGCTTCAAGAACCCCAACGGTCCTTCTTAGGGCCACATCTAACCGTGTGCAGTAGTGTGGAGGCTGCTTTTTGCAGTGTTGCACTTTTTTTTTTTTTTTTTGTATATCGGCCGTGCAGAGCATTGCGTCCTGCAGTAATTTACATTGTCCAGGGCCAGTAGTGGTGAGGCAGGGACAGAAGATATATTTAGTGTATATAGGCAGTGGGCCTTTCCAAAAACATTTGGGGAAAAAAATCTATTTGGGCTGCCTGTGACCGTCCTCTGTGTACTGGGTCTCTGCTGGGGGTAGTTGTCCAAATTCATACGCAGCCAGCTAAGTGTTACAGCAGGCTTGCGCAAAATTCTTTCCTGCCTCTGTGTTGCCTCTTACATCACCGCTGTATTCCTGTCCACAAGTGTACTGGGTCTCTGCTGGGGGTAGTTGTCCTAATTCATACGCAGCCAGCTAAGTGTTACAGCAGGCTTGCGCAAAATTCTTTCCTGCCTCTGTGTTGCCTCTTACATCACCGCTGTATTCCTGTCCACAAGTGTACTGGGTCTCTGCTGGGGGTAGTTGTCCTAATTCATACGCAGCCAGCTAAGTGTTACAGCAGGCTTGTGCAAAATTCTTTCCTGCCTCTGTGTTGCCTCTTACATCACCGCTGTATTCCTGTCCACAAGTGTACTGGGTCTCTGCTGGGGGTAGTTGTCCTAATTCATACGCAGCCAGCTAAGTGTTACAGAAGGCTTGCGCAAAATTCTTTCCTGTCTCTGCTGTGCGTTCCGTAAGCGAAGTCAGCCTCCAACCACAGGCCAATAAGCGGCACATTTAATTACAGCGTTCTGTTTCTGCACTACTGGTAATACAGCATGCTGAGGGGTAGGGGTAGGCCTAGAGGACGTGGACGCGGGCGAGGACGTGGAGGCCCAAGTCAGGGTGTGGGCACAGGCTGAGCCAGTGCGGTGGCCAGGGGTAGAGGCAGGGCCAGACCGAATAATCCACCAACTGTTTCCCAAAGCGCCCCCTCGCGCCATGCCACCCTGCAGAGGCCAAGGTGCTCTAAGGTGTGGCAGTTTTTCATAGAGACGCCTGACGAACAGTGGTGTGCAACCTTTGTCGCGCCAAGATCAGCTGGGGAGCCACCACCACCAGCATGCGCAGGTATATGATGGCCAAGCACCCCACAAGGAGGGACGAAGGCCGTTCACCGCCTCTGGTTGCACCACTGCCTCTCCCCCTGTGCCCCAACCTGCCACTGAGATCCAACCCCCCTCTGAGGACACAGGCACGAGTGCCTACCGGCCTGCACCCACACCCTCACCTCCGCTGTCCTCGGCCCCATCCAGCAATGTCTCTCAGCGCAGCGTGCAGACGTCGCTAGCGCAGCTGTTTGAGCGCAAGCGCAAGTACACCGCCATGCACCCGCACGCTCAAGCGATAAACGTGCACATAGCCAAATTGATCAGCCTGGAGATGCTGCCGTATAGGCTTGTGGAAACGGAGGCTTTCAAAAGCATGATGGCGGTGGCGGCCCCGCGCTACTCGGTTCCCAGTCACCACTACTTTTCCCGATGTGCCGTCCCAGCCCTGCACGACCACGTCTCCCGCAACATTGTACGCGCCCTCACCAACGCGGTTACTGCCAAGGTCCACTTAACAATGGACACGTGGACAAGCACAGGCGGGCAGGGCCACTATATCTCCCTGACGGCACATTGGGTGAATTTAGTGGAGGCTGGGACAGAGTCAGAGCCTGGGACCGCTCACGTCCTACCCACCCCCAGAATTGCGGGCCCCAGCTCGGTGCTGGTATCTGCGGCGGTGTATGCTTCCTCCACTAAACCACCCTCCTCCTCCTCCTCCTCCTCCAACGCAACCTCTGTCTCGCAATCAAGATGTTTCAGCAGCAGCAGCACGTCGCCAGTAGTCGGTGTCGCGCGTCGTGGCAGCACAGCGGTGGGCAAGCGTCAGCAGGCCGTGCTGAAACTACTCAGCTTAGGAGAGAAGAGGCACATGGCCCACGAACTGCTGCAGGGT